>NW_026783506.1:0-300000 GCF_949774975.1 Lagenorhynchus albirostris | reverse complement strand
CTCCCCCTAAATCGTTGTCGGACCCTCACCTGGACCCTAAACCGTCCCCGTCCCCTAACCCTAACCCTAGCCCGAAACCTAATCCTAACCCTTCCCCGAAGCCTGACCCTCACCCGTCCCCTAATCCTAACCTGTACGCTCACACTAACCCATGCCCTCACACGCACGCTCCCCCTAAAGCGTTGTCGGACCCTCACCTGGACCCTAAACCGTCCCCGTCCCCTAACCCTAACCCTAGCCCGAACCCTAACCCTAACCCTTCCCAGAAGGCTGACCCTCACCCGTCCCCTAATCCTAACACGTAGGCTAACACTAACCCGCGCCCTCACACGCACGCTCCCCCTAAAGCATTGTCGGACCCTCACCTGGACCCTAAACCGTCCCCGTCCCCTAACCCAAACCCTAGCCCGAACCCTAACCCTAACCCTTCCCCGAAGCCTGACCCTCACCCGTCCCATAATCCTAACCCGTAGGCTCACACTATCCCGCGCCCTCACACGCACGCTCCCCCTAAAGCATTGTCGGACCCTCACCTGGACCCTAAACCGTCCCAGTCCCCTAACCCTAACCCTAGCCCGAACATTAACCCTAACCCTTCCCTGAAGCCTGACCCTCACCCGTCCCCTAATCCTAATCCGTAGGCTAACACTAACCCGCGCCCTCACACGCACGCTCCCCCTAAAGCGTTGTCGGACCCTCACCTGGACCCTAAACCGTCCCCGTCCCCTAACCCTAACCCTAGCCCGAACCCTAACCCTAACCCTTCCCCGAAGCCTGACCCTCACCCGTCCCCTAATCCTAACCCGTACGCTAACACTAACCCGCGCCCTCACACGCACGCTCCCCCTAAAGCGTTGTCAGACCCTCACCTGGACCCTAAACCGTCCCCGTCCCCTAACCCTAACCCTAGCCCGAACCCTAACCCTAACCCTTCCCCGAAGCCTGACCCTCACCCGTCCCCTAATCCTAACCCGTTCACTAACACTAATCCGCGCCCTCACACGCACGCTCCCCCTAAAGCGTTGTCGGACACTCACCTGGACCCTAAACCGTCCCCGTCCCCTAACCCTAACCCTAGCCAGAACCCTAACCCTAACACTTCCCCGAAGCCTGACCCTCACCCGTCCCCTAATCCTAACCCTTACGCTAACACTAACCCGTGCCCTCACACGCACGCTCCCCCTAAAGCGTTGTCGGACCCTCACCTGGACCCTAAACCGTCCCCGTCCCCTAACCCTAACCCTAGCCCGAACCCTAACCCTAACCCTTCCCCGAAGCCTGACCCTCACCCGTCCCCTAATCCTAACCCGTTCGCTAACACTAACCCGCGCCCTCACACGCACGCTCCCCCTAAAGCGTTGTCGGACCCTCACCTGGACCCTAAACCGTCCCCGTCCCCTAACCCTAACCCTAGCCCGAACCCTAACCCTAACCCTTCCCCGAAGCCTGACACTCACCCGTCCCCTAATCCTAACCCTTACTCTAACACTAACCCGTGCCCTCACACGCACGCTCCCCCTTAAGCGTTGTCGGACCCTCACCTGGACCCTAAACCGTCCCCGTCCCCTAACCCTAACCCTAGCCCGAACCCTAACCCTAACCCTTCCCCGAAGCCTGACCCTCACCCGTCCCCTAATCCTAACCCGTACGCTAACACTAACCCACGCCCTCACACGCACGCTCCCCCTAAAGCATTGTCGGACCCTCACCTGGACCCTAAACCGTCCCCGTCCCCTAAACCTAACCCTAGCCCGAACCCTAACCCTAACACTTCCCCGAAGCCTGACCCTCAACCGTCCCCTAATCCTAACCCGTAGGCTCACACTAACCCACGCCCTCACACGCACGCTCCCCCTAAAGCGTTGTCGGACCCTCACCTGGACCCTAAACCGTCCCCGTCCCCTAACCCTAACCCTAGCCCGAACCCTAACCCTAACACTTCCCCGAAGCCTGACCCTCACCCGTCCCCTAATCCTAAGCCGTACGCTAACACTAACCCGCGCCCTCACACGCACACTCCCCCTAAAGCGTTGTCGGACCCTCACCTGGACCCTAAACCGTCCCCGTCCCCTAACCCTAACCCTAGCCCGAACCCTAACCCTAACCTTTCCCCTAAACCTGACCCTCACCCGTCCCCTAATCCTAACACGTAGGCTCACACTAACCCGCGCCCTCACATGCCCGCTCCCCCTAAAGCATTGTCGGACCCTCACCTGGACCCTAAACCGTCCCCGTCCCCTAACCCTAACCCTAGCCCGAACCCTAACCCTAACCCTTCCCCGAAGCCTGACCCTCACCCGTCCCCTAATCCTAACCCGTAGGCTAACACTAACCCGCGCCCTCACACGCATGCTCCCCCTAAAGCGTTGTCGGACCCTCACCTGGACGCTAAACCGTCCCCGTCCCCTAACCCTAACCCTAGCCCGAACCCTAACCCTAAATCTTCCCCGAAGCCTGAACCTCACCCGTCCCCTAATCCTAACCTGTACGCTCACACTAACCCGCGCCCTCACACGCACGCTCCCCCTAAAGCGTTGTCGGACCCTCACCTGGACCCTAAACCGTCCCCGTCCCCTAACCCTTACCCTAGCCCGAACCCTAACCCTAACCCTTCCCCGAAGCCTGACTCTCACCCGTCCCCTAATCCTAACCCGTTCACTAACACTAATCCGCGCCCTCACACGCACGCTCCCCCTAAAGCGTTGTCGGACACTCACCTGGACCCTAAACCGTCCCCGTCCCCTAACCCTAACCCTAGCCCGAACCCTAACCCTAACCCTTCCCCGAAGCCTGACCCTCACCCGTCCCCTAATCCTAACCCTTACGCTAACACTAACCCGTGCCCTCACACGCACGCTCCCCCTAAAGCGTTGTCGGACCCTCACCTGGACCCTAAACCGTCCCCGTACCCTAACCCTAACCCTAACCCGAACCCGAACCCTAACCCTTCCCCGAAGCCTGACCCTCACCCGTCCCCTAATCCTAACCCGTACGCTAACACTAACCCGCGCCCTCACACGCACGCTCCCCCTAAAGCGTTGTCGGACACTCACCTGGACCCTAAACCGTCCCCGTCCCCTAACCCTAACCCTAGCCCGAACCCTAACCCTAACACTTCCCCGAAGCCTGACCTCACCCGTCCCTTAATCCTAACCCTTACGCTAACACTAACCCGTGCCCTCACACGCACGCTCCCCCTAAAGCGTTGTCGGACCCTCACCTGGACCCTAAACCGTCCCCGTCCCCTAACCGTAACCCTAGCCCGAACCCTAACCCTAACCCTTCCCCGAAGCCTGACCCTCACCCGTCCCCTAATCCTAACCCGTAGGCTCACACTAACCCCCGCCCTCACACGCATGCTCCCCCTAAAGCATTGTCGGACCCTCACCTGGACCCTAAACCGTCCCCGTCCCCTAACCCTAACCCTAGCCCGAACCCTAACCCTAACCCTTCCCCGAAGCCTGACCCTCACCCGTCCCCTAATCCTAACCCGTATGCTAACACTAACCCGCGCCCTCACACGCATGCTCCCCCTAAAGCGTTGTCGGACCCTCACCTGGACCCTAAACCGTCCCCGTCCCCTAACCCTAACCCTAGCCCGAACCCTAACCCTAAACCTTCCCCGAAGCCTGACACTCACCCGTCCCCTAATCCTAACCCGTACGCTCACACTAACCCGCGCCCTCACACACACGCTCCCCCTATAGCGTTGTCGGACCCTCACCTGGACCCTAAACCGTCCCCGTCCCCTAACCCTAACCCTAGCCCGAACCCTAACCCTAACACTTCCCCGAAGCCTGACACTCACCCGTCTCCTAATCCTAACCCGTTCGCTAACACTAACCCGCGCCCTCACACGCACGCTCCCCCTAAAGCGTTGTCGGACCCTCAAGTGGACCCTAAACCGTCCCCGTCCCCTAACCCTAACCCTAGCCCGAACCCTAACCCTAACCCTTCCCCGAAGCCTGACCCTCACCCGTCCCCTATCCTAACCCTTAAGCTAACACTAACCCGTGCCCTAACACGCACGCTCCCCCTAAATCGTTGTCGGACCCTCACCTGGACCATAAACCGTCCCCGTCCCCTAACCCTAACCCTAGCCCGAACCCTAACCCTAACACTTCCCCGAAGCCTGACCGTCACCCATCCCCTAATCCTAACCCGTACGCTAACACTAACCCACGCCCTCACTCGCACGCTCCCCCTAAAGCGTTGTCGGAACCTCACCTGGACCCTAAACCGTCCCCGTCGCCTAACCCTAACCCTAGCCCGAACCCTAACCCTAACACTTCCCCGAAGCCTGACCCTCACCCGTCCCCTAATCCTAACCCGTAGGCTAACACTAACCCGCGCCCTCACACGCACGCTCCCCCTAAAGCGTTGTCGGACCCTCACCTGGACCCTAAACCGTCCCCGTCCCCTAACCCTAAACCTAGCCCGAAACCTAACCCTAACCCTTCCCCGAAGCCTGACCCTCACCCGTCCCCTAATCCTAACCTGTACGCTCACACTAACCCATGCCCTCACACGCACGCTCCCCCTAAAGCGTTGTCGGACCCTCACCTGGACCCTAAACCGTCCCCGTCCCCTAACCCTAACCCTAGCCCGAACCCTAACCCTAAACCTTCCCAGAAGGCTGACCCTCACCCGTCCCCTAATCCTAACACGTAGGCTAACACTAACCCGCGCCCTCACACGCACGCTCCCCCTAAAGCATTGTCGGACCCTCACCTGGACCCTAAACCGTCCCCGTCCCCTAACCCAAACCCTAGCCCGAACCCTAACCCTAACACTTCCCCGAAGCCTGACCCTCACCCGTCCCATAATCCTAACCCGTAGGCTCACACTATCCCGCGCCCTCACACGCACGCTCCCCCTAAAGCATTGTCGGACCCTCACCTGGACCCTAAACCGTCCCCGTCCCCTAACCCTAACCCTAGCCCGAACTCTAACCCTAACCCTTCCCTGAAGCCTGACCCTCACCCGTCCCCTAATCCTAATCCGTAGGCTAACACTAACCCGCGCCCTCACACGCACGCTCCCCCTAAAGCGTTGTCGGACCCTCACCTGGACCCTAAACCGTCCCCGTCCCCTAACCCTAACCCTAGCCCGAACCCTAACCCTAACCCTTCCCCGAAGCCTGACCCTCACCCGTCCCCTAATCCTAACCCGTACGCTAACACTAACCCGCGCCCTCACACGCACGCTCCCCCTAAAGCGTTGTCGGACCCTCACCTGGACCCTAAACCGTCCCCGTCCCCTAACCCTAACCCTAGCCCGAACCCTAACCCTAACCCTTCCCCGAAGCCTGACCCTCACCCGTCCCCTAATCCTAACCCGTTCGCTAACACTAACCCGCGCCCTCACACGCACGCTCCCCCTAAAGCGTTGTCGGACCCTCACCTGGACCCTAAACCGTCCCCGTCCCCTAACCCTAACCCTAGCCCGAACCCTAACCCTAACCCTTCCCCGAAGCCTGACCCTCACCCGTCCCCTAATCCTAACCCTTACTCTAACACTAACCCGTGCCCTCACACGCACGCTCCCCCTTAAGCGTTGTCGGACCCTCACCTGGACCCTAAACCGTCCCCGTCCCCTAACCCTAACCCTAGCCCGAACCCTAACCCTAACCCTACCCCGAAGCCTGACCCTCACCCGTCCCCTAATCCTAACCCGTACGCTAACACTAACCCGCGCCCTCACACGCACGCTCCCCCTAAAGCGTTGTCGGACCCTCACCTGTACCCTAAACCGTCCCCGTCCCCTAACCCTATCCCTAGCCCGACCCTAACCCTAACACTTCCCCGAAGCCTCACCCTCACCCGTCCCCTAATCCTAACCCGAAGTCTCACACTAACACGCGCTCTCACACGCACGCTCGCCCCTAAAGAGTTGTCGGACCCTCACCTGGACCCTAAACCGTCCCCGTCCCCTAACCCTAACCCTAGCCCGAACCCTAACCCTAACCCTTCCCCGAAGCCTGACCCTCACCCGTCCCCTAATCCTAACCCGTACGCTAACACTAACCCACGCCCTCACACGCACGCTCCCCCTAAAGCGTTGTCGGACCCTCACCTGTACCCTAAACCGTCCCCGTCCCCTAACCCTAACCCTAGCCCGAACCCTAACCCTAACCCTTCCCCGAAGCCTGACACTCACCTGTCCCCTAATCCTAACCCGTAGGCTAACACTAACCCGCGCCCTCACACGCACGCTCCCCCTAAAGCGTTGTCGGACCCTCACCTGGACCCTAAACCGTCCCCGTCCCCTAACCCTAACCCTAGCCCGAACCCTAACTCTAACCCTTCCCCGAAGCCTGACCCTCACCCGTCCCCTAATCCTAACCCGTACGCTAACACTAACCCGCGCCCTCACACGCACGCTCCCCCTAAAGCGTTGTCGGACCCTCACCTGGACCCTAAACCGTCCCCGTCCCCTAACCCTAACCCTAACCCGAACCCTAACCCTAACACTTCCCCGAAGCCTGACCCTCACCCGTCCCCTAAACCTAACCCGTACGCTAACACTAACCCGCGCCCTCACATGCACGCTCCCCCTGAAGCGTTATCGGAACCTCACCTGGACCCTAAACCGTCCCCGTCCCCTAACCCTAACCCTAGCCCGAACCCTAACCCTAACCCTTCCCCGAAGCCTGACCCTCACCCGTCCCCTAATCCTAACCCGTAGGCTCACACTAACACGCGCCCTCACACGCACGCTCCCCCCTAAAGCGTTGTCGGACCCTCACCTGGACCCTAAACCGTCCCCGTCCCCTAACCCTAACCCTAGCCCGAACCTTAACCCTAACCCTTCCCCGAAGCCAGACACTCACCCGTCCCCTAATCCTAACCTGTACGCTCACACTAACCCGCGCCCTCACACGCACGCTCCCCCTAAAGCGTTGTCGGACCCTCACCTGGACCCTAAACCGTCCCCGTCCCCTAACCCTAACCCGAAACCGAACCCTAACCCTAAACCTGCCCCGAAGCCTGACCCTCACCCGTCCCATTATCCTAACACGTAGGCTCACACTAACACGCGCCCTCACACGCACGCTCCCCCTAAAGCGTTGTCGGACACTCACCTGGACCCTAAACCGTCCCCGTCCCCTAACGCTAACCCTAGCCCGAACCTTAACCCTAACCCTTCCCAGAAGCCTGACCCTCACCCGTGTCCTAATCCTAACCTGTACGCTAACACTAACACGCGCCCTCACACGCACGCTCCCCCTAAAGCGTTGTCGGACCCTCACCTGGACCCTAAACCGTTCCCGTCCCCTAACCCTAACCCTAACCCGAACACTAACCCTAACCCTGCCCCGAAGCCTGACCGTCACACGTCCCCTAATCCTAACCCGTATGCTAACACTAACCCGCGCCCTCACACGCACGCTCCCCCTAAAGCGTTATCGGACCCTCACCTGGACCCTAAACCGTCCCCGTCCCCTAACCCTAACCCTAGCCCGAACACTAACCCTAACCCTTCTCCGAAGCCTGACCCTCACCCATCCCCTAATCCTAACCCGTAGGCTCACACTAACCCATGCCCTCACACGCACGCTCCCCCTAAAGCGTTCTCGGACCCTCACCTGGACCCTAAACCGTCCCCGTCCCCGTCCCCTAACCCTAACCCTAGCCCGAACACTAACCCTAACCCTTCTCCGAAGCCTGACCCTCACCCATCCCCTAATCCTAACCCGTAGGCTCACACTAACCCGCGCCCTCACACGCACGCTCCCCCTAAAGCGTTGTCGGACCCTCACCTGGACCCTAAACCGTCCCCGTCCCCTAACCCTAACCCTAGCCAGAACCCTAACCCTAACACTTCCCTGAAGCCTGACCCTCACCCGTCCCCTTATCCTAACACGTAGGCTCACACTAACACGCGCCCTCACACGCACGCTCCCCCTAAAGCGTTGTCGGACCCTCACCTGGACCCTAAACCGTCCCCGTCCCCTAACCCTAACCCTAGCCCGAACCCTAACCCTAACACTTCCCCGAAGCCTGACCCTCACCCGTCCCCTAATCCTAACCCGTAGGCTCACACTAACACGCGCCCTCACACGCACGCTCCCCCCTAAAGCGTTGTCGGACCCTCACCTGGACCCTAAACCGTCCCCGTCCCCTAACCCTAACCCGAACCCGAACCCTAACCCTAAACCTGCCCCGAAGCCTGACCCTCACCCGTCCCATTATCCTAACACGTAGGCTCACACTAACACGCGCCCTCACACGCACGCTCCCCCTAAAGCGTTGTCGGACCCTCACCTGGACCCTAAACCGTCCCCGTCCCCTAACGCTAACCCTAGCCCGAACCTTAACCCTAACCCTTCCCAGAAGCCTGACACTCACCCGTCCCCTAATCCTAACCTGTACGCTAACACTAACACGCGCCCTCACACGCACGCTCCCCCTAAAGCGTTGTCGGACCCTCACCTGGACCCTAAACCGTCCCCGTCCCCTAACCCTAACCCTAGCCCGAACCCTAACCCTAACCCTTCCCAGAAGGCTGACCCTCACCCGTCCCCTAATCCTAACACGTAGGCTAACACTAACCCGCGCCCTCACACGCACGCTCCCCCTAAAGCATTGTCGGACCCTCACCTGGACCCTAAACCGTCCCCGTCCCCTAACCCAAACCCTAGCCCGAACCCTAACCCTAACCCTTCCCCGAAGCCTGACCCTCACCCGTCCCATAATCCTAACCCGTAGGCTCACACTATCCCGCGCCCTCACACGCACGCTCTCCCTAAAGCATTGTCGGACCCTCACCTGGACCCTAAACCGTCCCCGTCCCCTAACCCTAACCCTAGCCCGAACCCTAACCCTAACCCTTCCCCGAAGCCTGACCCTCACCCGTCCCCTATCCTAACCCTTAAGCTAACACTAACCCGTGCCCTAACACGCACGCTCCCCCTAAATCGTTGTCGGACCCTCACCTGGACCCTAAACCGTCCCCGTCCCCTAACCCTAACCCTAGCCCGAAACCTAATCCTAACCCTTCCCCGAAGCCTGACCCTCACCCGTCCCCTAATCCTAACCTGTACGCTCACACTAACCCATGCCCTCACACGCACGCTCCCCCTAAAGCGTTGTCGGACCCTCACCTGGACCCTAAACCGTCCCCGTCCCCTAACCCTAACCCTAGCCCGAACCCTAACCCTAACCCTTCCCAGAAGGCTGACCCTCACCCGTCCCCTAATCCTAACACGTAGGCTAACACTAACCCGCGCCCTCACACGCACGCTCCCCCTAAAGCATTGTCGGACCCTCACCTGGACCCTAAACCGTCCCCGTCCCCTAACCCAAACCCTAGCCCGAACCCTAACCCTAACCCTTCCCCGAAGCCTGACCCTCACCCGTCCCATAATCCTAACCCGTAGGCTCACACTATCCCGCGCCCTCACACGCACGCTCCCCCTAAAGCATTGTCGGACCCTCACCTGGACCCTAAACCGTCCCAGTCCCCTAACCCTAACCCTAGCCCGAACATTAACCCTAACCCTTCCCTGAAGCCTGACCCTCACCCGTCCCCTAATCCTAATCCGTAGGCTAACACTAACCCGCGCCCTCACACGCACGCTCCCCCTAAAGCGTTGTCGGACCCTCACCTGGACCCTAAACCGTCCCCGTCCCCTAACCCTAACCCTAGCCCGAACCCTAACCCTAACCCTTCCCCGAAGCCTGACCCTCACCCGTCCCCTAATCCTAACCCGTACGCTAACACTAACCCGCGCCCTCACACGCACGCTCCCCCTAAAGCGTTGTCAGACCCTCACCTGGACCCTAAACCGTCCCCGTCCCCTAACCCTAACCCTAGCCCGAACCCTAACCCTAACCCTTCCCCGAAGCCTGACCCTCACCCGTCCCCTAATCCTAACCCGTTCACTAACACTAATCCGCGCCCTCACACGCACGCTCCCCCTAAAGCGTTGTCGGACACTCACCTGGACCCTAAACCGTCCCCGTCCCCTAACCCTAACCCTAGCCAGAACCCTAACCCTAACACTTCCCCGAAGCCTGACCCTCACCCGTCCCCTAATCCTAACCCTTACGCTAACACTAACCCGTGCCCTCACACGCACGCTCCCCCTAAAGCGTTGTCGGACCCTCACCTGGACCCTAAACCGTCCCCGTCCCCTAACCCTAACCCTAGCCCGAACCCTAACCCTAACCCTTCCCCGAAGCCTGACCCTCACCCGTCCCCTAATCCTAACCCGTTCGCTAACACTAACCCGCGCCCTCACACGCACGCTCCCCCTAAAGCGTTGTCGGACCCTCACCTGGACCCTAAACCGTCCCCGTCCCCTAACCCTAACCCTAGCCCGAACCCTAACCCTAACCCTTCCCCGAAGCCTGACACTCACCCGTCCCCTAATCCTAACCCTTACTCTAACACTAACCCGTGCCCTCACACGCACGCTCCCCCTTAAGCGTTGTCGGACCCTCACCTGGACCCTAAACCGTCCCCGTCCCCTAACCCTAACCCTAGCCCGAACCCTAACCCTAACCCTTCCCCGAAGCCTGACCCTCACCCGTCCCCTAATCCTAACCCGTACGCTAACACTAACCCACGCCCTCACACGCACGCTCCCCCTAAAGCATTGTCGGACCCTCACCTGGACCCTAAACCGTCCCCGTCCCCTAAACCTAACCCTAGCCCGAACCCTAACCCTAACACTTCCCCGAAGCCTGACCCTCAACCGTCCCCTAATCCTAACCCGTAGGCTCACACTAACCCACGCCCTCACACGCACGCTCCCCCTAAAGCGTTGTCGGACCCTCACCTGGACCCTAAACCGTCCCCGTCCCCTAACCCTAACCCTAGCCCGAACCCTAACCCTAACACTTCCCCGAAGCCTGACCCTCACCCGTCCCCTAATCCTAAGCCGTACGCTAACACTAACCCGCGCCCTCACACGCACACTCCCCCTAAAGCGTTGTCGGACCCTCACCTGGACCCTAAACCGTCCCCGTCCCCTAACCCTAACCCTAGCCCGAACCCTAACCCTAACCTTTCCCCTAAACCTGACCCTCACCCGTCCCCTAATCCTAACACGTAGGCTCACACTAACCCGCGCCCTCACATGCCCGCTCCCCCTAAAGCATTGTCGGACCCTCACCTGGACCCTAAACCGTCCCCGTCCCCTAACCCTAACCCTAGCCCGAACCCTAACCCTAACCCTTCCCCGAAGCCTGACCCTCACCCGTCCCCTAATCCTAACCCGTAGGCTAACACTAACCCGCGCCCTCACACGCATGCTCCCCCTAAAGCGTTGTCGGACCCTCACCTGGACGCTAAACCGTCCCCGTCCCCTAACCCTAACCCTAGCCCGAACCCTAACCCTAAATCTTCCCCGAAGCCTGAACCTCACCCGTCCCCTAATCCTAACCTGTACGCTCACACTAACCCGCGCCCTCACACGCACGCTCCCCCTAAAGCGTTGTCGGACCCTCACCTGGACCCTAAACCGTCCCCGTCCCCTAACCCTTACCCTAGCCCGAACCCTAACCCTAACCCTTCCCCGAAGCCTGACTCTCACCCGTCCCCTAATCCTAACCCGTTCACTAACACTAATCCGCGCCCTCACACGCACGCTCCCCCTAAAGCGTTGTCGGACACTCACCTGGACCCTAAACCGTCCCCGTCCCCTAACCCTAACCCTAGCCCGAACCCTAACCCTAACCCTTCCCCGAAGCCTGACCCTCACCCGTCCCCTAATCCTAACCCTTACGCTAACACTAACCCGTGCCCTCACACGCACGCTCCCCCTAAAGCGTTGTCGGACCCTCACCTGGACCCTAAACCGTCCCCGTACCCTAACCCTAACCCTAACCCGAACCCGAACCCTAACCCTTCCCCGAAGCCTGACCCTCACCCGTCCCCTAATCCTAACCCGTACGCTAACACTAACCCGCGCCCTCACACGCACGCTCCCCCTAAAGCGTTGTCGGACACTCACCTGGACCCTAAACCGTCCCCGTCCCCTAACCCTAACCCTAGCCCGAACCCTAACCCTAACACTTCCCCGAAGCCTGACCTCACCCGTCCCTTAATCCTAACCCTTACGCTAACACTAACCCGTGCCCTCACACGCACGCTCCCCCTAAAGCGTTGTCGGACCCTCACCTGGACCCTAAACCGTCCCCGTCCCCTAACCGTAACCCTAGCCCGAACCCTAACCCTAACCCTTCCCCGAAGCCTGACCCTCACCCGTCCCCTAATCCTAACCCGTAGGCTCACACTAACCCCCGCCCTCACACGCATGCTCCCCCTAAAGCATTGTCGGACCCTCACCTGGACCCTAAACCGTCCCCGTCCCCTAACCCTAACCCTAGCCCGAACCCTAACCCTAACCCTTCCCCGAAGCCTGACCCTCACCCGTCCCCTAATCCTAACCCGTATGCTAACACTAACCCGCGCCCTCACACGCATGCTCCCCCTAAAGCGTTGTCGGACCCTCACCTGGACCCTAAACCGTCCCCGTCCCCTAACCCTAACCCTAGCCCGAACCCTAACCCTAAACCTTCCCCGAAGCCTGACACTCACCCGTCCCCTAATCCTAACCCGTACGCTCACACTAACCCGCGCCCTCACACACACGCTCCCCCTATAGCGTTGTCGGACCCTCACCTGGACCCTAAACCGTCCCCGTCCCCTAACCCTAACCCTAGCCCGAACCCTAACCCTAACACTTCCCCGAAGCCTGACACTCACCCGTCTCCTAATCCTAACCCGTTCGCTAACACTAACCCGCGCCCTCACACGCACGCTCCCCCTAAAGCGTTGTCGGACCCTCAAGTGGACCCTAAACCGTCCCCGTCCCCTAACCCTAACCCTAGCCCGAACCCTAACCCTAACCCTTCCCCGAAGCCTGACCCTCACCCGTCCCCTATCCTAACCCTTAAGCTAACACTAACCCGTGCCCTAACACGCACGCTCCCCCTAAATCGTTGTCGGACCCTCACCTGGACCATAAACCGTCCCCGTCCCCTAACCCTAACCCTAGCCCGAACCCTAACCCTAACACTTCCCCGAAGCCTGACCGTCACCCATCCCCTAATCCTAACCCGTACGCTAACACTAACCCACGCCCTCACTCGCACGCTCCCCCTAAAGCGTTGTCGGAACCTCACCTGGACCCTAAACCGTCCCCGTCGCCTAACCCTAACCCTAGCCCGAACCCTAACCCTAACACTTCCCCGAAGCCTGACCCTCACCCGTCCCCTAATCCTAACCCGTAGGCTAACACTAACCCGCGCCCTCACACGCACGCTCCCCCTAAAGCGTTGTCGGACCCTCACCTGGACCCTAAACCGTCCCCGTCCCCTAACCCTAAACCTAGCCCGAAACCTAACCCTAACCCTTCCCCGAAGCCTGACCCTCACCCGTCCCCTAATCCTAACCTGTACGCTCACACTAACCCATGCCCTCACACGCACGCTCCCCCTAAAGCGTTGTCGGACCCTCACCTGGACCCTAAACCGTCCCCGTCCCCTAACCCTAACCCTAGCCCGAACCCTAACCCTAAACCTTCCCAGAAGGCTGACCCTCACCCGTCCCCTAATCCTAACACGTAGGCTAACACTAACCCGCGCCCTCACACGCACGCTCCCCCTAAAGCATTGTCGGACCCTCACCTGGACCCTAAACCGTCCCCGTCCCCTAACCCAAACCCTAGCCCGAACCCTAACCCTAACACTTCCCCGAAGCCTGACCCTCACCCGTCCCATAATCCTAACCCGTAGGCTCACACTATCCCGCGCCCTCACACGCACGCTCCCCCTAAAGCATTGTCGGACCCTCACCTGGACCCTAAACCGTCCCCGTCCCCTAACCCTAACCCTAGCCCGAACTCTAACCCTAACCCTTCCCTGAAGCCTGACCCTCACCCGTCCCCTAATCCTAATCCGTAGGCTAACACTAACCCGCGCCCTCACACGCACGCTCCCCCTAAAGCGTTGTCGGACCCTCACCTGGACCCTAAACCGTCCCCGTCCCCTAACCCTAACCCTAGCCCGAACCCTAACCCTAACCCTTCCCCGAAGCCTGACCCTCACCCGTCCCCTAATCCTAACCCGTACGCTAACACTAACCCGCGCCCTCACACGCACGCTCCCCCTAAAGCGTTGTCGGACCCTCACCTGGACCCTAAACCGTCCCCGTCCCCTAACCCTAACCCTAGCCCGAACCCTAACCCTAACCCTTCCCCGAAGCCTGACCCTCACCCGTCCCCTAATCCTAACCCGTTCGCTAACACTAACCCGCGCCCTCACACGCACGCTCCCCCTAAAGCGTTGTCGGACCCTCACCTGGACCCTAAACCGTCCCCGTCCCCTAACCCTAACCCTAGCCCGAACCCTAACCCTAACCCTTCCCCGAAGCCTGACCCTCACCCGTCCCCTAATCCTAACCCTTACTCTAACACTAACCCGTGCCCTCACACGCACGCTCCCCCTTAAGCGTTGTCGGACCCTCACCTGGACCCTAAACCGTCCCCGTCCCCTAACCCTAACCCTAGCCCGAACCCTAACCCTAACCCTACCCCGAAGCCTGACCCTCACCCGTCCCCTAATCCTAACCCGTACGCTAACACTAACCCGCGCCCTCACACGCACGCTCCCCCTAAAGCGTTGTCGGACCCTCACCTGTACCCTAAACCGTCCCCGTCCCCTAACCCTATCCCTAGCCCGACCCTAACCCTAACACTTCCCCGAAGCCTCACCCTCACCCGTCCCCTAATCCTAACCCGAAGTCTCACACTAACACGCGCTCTCACACGCACGCTCGCCCCTAAAGAGTTGTCGGACCCTCACCTGGACCCTAAACCGTCCCCGTCCCCTAACCCTAACCCTAGCCCGAACCCTAACCCTAACCCTTCCCCGAAGCCTGACCCTCACCCGTCCCCTAATCCTAACCCGTACGCTAACACTAACCCACGCCCTCACACGCACGCTCCCCCTAAAGCGTTGTCGGACCCTCACCTGTACCCTAAACCGTCCCCGTCCCCTAACCCTAACCCTAGCCCGAACCCTAACCCTAACCCTTCCCCGAAGCCTGACACTCACCTGTCCCCTAATCCTAACCCGTAGGCTAACACTAACCCGCGCCCTCACACGCACGCTCCCCCTAAAGCGTTGTCGGACCCTCACCTGGACCCTAAACCGTCCCCGTCCCCTAACCCTAACCCTAGCCCGAACCCTAACTCTAACCCTTCCCCGAAGCCTGACCCTCACCCGTCCCCTAATCCTAACCCGTACGCTAACACTAACCCGCGCCCTCACACGCACGCTCCCCCTAAAGCGTTGTCGGACCCTCACCTGGACCCTAAACCGTCCCCGTCCCCTAACCCTAACCCTAACCCGAACCCTAACCCTAACACTTCCCCGAAGCCTGACCCTCACCCGTCCCCTAAACCTAACCCGTACGCTAACACTAACCCGCGCCCTCACATGCACGCTCCCCCTGAAGCGTTATCGGAACCTCACCTGGACCCTAAACCGTCCCCGTCCCCTAACCCTAACCCTAGCCCGAACCCTAACCCTAACCCTTCCCCGAAGCCTGACCCTCACCCGTCCCCTAATCCTAACCCGTAGGCTCACACTAACACGCGCCCTCACACGCACGCTCCCGCCTAAAGCGTTGTCGGACCCTCACCTGGACCCTAAACCGTCCCCGTCCCCTAACCCTAACCCTAGCCCGAACCTTAACCCTAACCCTTCCCCGAAGCCAGACACTCACCCGTCCCCTAATCCTAACCTGTACGCTCACACTAACCCGCGCCCTCACACGCACGCTCCCCCTAAAGCGTTGTCGGACCCTCACCTGGACCCTAAACCGTCCCCGTCCCCTAACCCTAACCCGAAACCGAACCCTAACCCTAAACCTGCCCCGAAGCCTGACCCTCACCCGTCCCATTATCCTAACACGTAGGCTCACACTAACACGCGCCCTCACACGCACGCTCCCCCTAAAGCGTTGTCGGACACTCACCTGGACCCTAAACCGTCCCCGTCCCCTAACGCTAACCCTAGCCCGAACCTTAACCCTAACCCTTCCCAGAAGCCTGACCCTCACCCGTGTCCTAATCCTAACCTGTACGCTAACACTAACACGCGCCCTCACACGCACGCTCCCCCTAAAGCGTTGTCGGACCCTCACATGGACCCTAAACCGTTCCCGTCCCCTAACCCTAACCCTAACCCGAACACTAACCCTAACCCTGCCCCGAAGCCTGACCGTCACACGTCCCCTAATCCTAACCCGTATGCTAACACTAACCCGCGCCCTCACACGCACGCTCCCCCTAAAGCGTTATCGGACCCTCACCTGGACCCTAAACCGTCCCCGTCCCCTAACCCTAACCCTAGCCCGAACACTAACCCTAACCCTTCTCCGAAGCCTGACCCTCACCCATCCCCTAATCCTAACCCGTAGGCTCACACTAACCCATGCCCTCACACGCACGCTCCCCCTAAAGCGTTCTCGGACCCTCACCTGGACCCTAAACCGTCCCCGTCCCCGTCCCCTAACCCTAACCCTAGCCCGAACACTAACCCTAACCCTTCTCCGAAGCCTGACCCTCACCCATCCCCTAATCCTAACCCGTAGGCTCACACTAACCCGCGCCCTCACACGCACGCTCCCCCTAAAGCGTTGTCGGACCCTCACCTGGACCCTAAACCGTCCCCGTCCCCTAACCCTAACCCTAGCCAGAACCCTAACCCTAACACTTCCCTGAAGCCTGACCCTCACCCGTCCCCTTATCCTAACACGTAGGCTCACACTAACACGCGCCCTCACACGCACGCTCCCCCTAAAGCGTTGTCGGACCCTCACCTGGACCCTAAACCGTCCCCGTCCCCTAACGCTAACCCTAGCCTGAACCTTAACCCTAACCCTTCCCAGAAGCCTGACCCTCACCCGTCCCCTAATCCTAACCCTTACGCTAACACTAACCCGCGCCCTCACACGCAGGCTCCCCCTAAAGCGTTGTCGGACCCTCACCTGGACCCTAAACCTTCCCCGTCCCCTAACCCTAACCCTAGCCCGAACCCTAACCCTAACCCTTCCCAGAAGCCTGACCATCACCCTTCCCCTAATCCTAACCCGTAGGCTAACACTAACATGCGCCCTCACACGCACGCTCCCCCTAAAGCATTGTCGGACCCTCACCTTGACCCTAAACCGTCCCCGTCCCCTAACCCTAACCCTAGCCCGAACCCTAACCCTAACTCTTCCCCGAAGCCTGACCCTCACCCGTCCCCTAATCCTAACCCGTAGGCTAACACTAACCCGCGCCCTCACACGCATGCTCCCCCTAAAGCGTTGTCGGACCCTCACCTGGACCCAAAACCGTCCCCGTCCCCTAACCCTAACCCTAGCCCGAACCCTAACCCTAAACCTTCCCCGAAGCCTGACACTCACCCGTCCCCTAATCCTAACCCGTACGCTCACACTAACCCGCGCCCTCACACACACGCTCCCCCTAAAGCGTTGTCGGACCCTCACCTGGACCCTAAACCGTCCCCGTCCCCTAACCCTAACCCTAGCCCGAACCCTAACCCTAACCCTTCCCCGAAGCCTGACCTTCACCCGTCTCCTAATCCTAACCCGTTCGCTAACACTAACCCGCGCCCTCACACGCACGCTCCCCCTAAAGCGTTGTCGGACCCTCAAGTGGACCCTAAACCGTCCCCGTCCCCTAACCCTAACCCTAGCCCGAACCCTCACCCTAACCCTTACCCGAAGCCTGACCCTCACCCATCCCCTATCCTAACCCTTAAGCTAACACTAACCCGTGCCCTAACACGCACGCTCCCCCTAAATCGTTGTCGGACCCTCACCTGGACCATAAACCGTCCCCGTCCCCTAACCCTAACCCTAGCCAGAACCCTAACCCTAACCCTTCCCCGAAGCCTGACCCTCACCCATCCCTTAATCCTAACCCGTACGCTAACACTAACCCACGCCCTCACACGCACGCTCCCCCTAAAGCGTTGTCGGACCCTCACCTGGACCCTAAACCGTCCCCGTCCCCTAACCCTAACCCTAGCCCGAACCCTAACCCTAACCCTTCCCCGAAGCCTGACCCTCACCCGTCCCCTAATCCTAACCCGTTCGCTAACACTAACCCGCGCCCTCACACGCACGCTCCCCCTAAAGCGTTGTCGGACCCTCACCTGGACCCTAAACCGTCCCCGTCCCCTAACCCTAACCCTAGCCCGAACCCTAACACTAACCCTTCCCCGAAGCCTGACCCTCACCCGTCCCCTAATCCTAACCTGTACGCTCACACTAACCCACGCCCTCACACGCACGCTCCCCCTAAAGCGTTGTCGGACCCTCACCTGGACCCTAAACCTTCCCCGTCCCCTAACCCTAACCCTAGCCCGAACCCTAACCCTATCCCTTCCCAGAAGCCTGACCCTCACCCGTCCCCTAATCCTAACCCGTAGGCTAACACTAACCCGCGCCCTCACACGCACGCTCCCCCTAAAGCATTGTCGGACCCTCACCTGGACCCTAAACCGTCCCCGTCCCCTAACCCTAACCCTAGCCCGAACCCTAACCCTAACCCTTCCCCGAAGCCTGACCCTCACCCGTCCCATAATCCTAACCCGTAGGCTCACACTATCCCGCGCCCTCACACGCACGCTCCCCCTAAAGCATTGTCGGACCCTCACCTGGACCCTAAACCGTCCCCGTCCCCTAACCCTAACCCTAGACCGAACCCTAACCCTAACCCTTCCCTGAAGCCTGACCCTCACCCGTCCCCTAATCCTAATCCGTAGGCTAACACTAACCCGCGCCCTCACACGCACGCTCCCCCTAAAGCGTTGTCGGACCCTCACCTGGACCCTAAACCGTCCCCGTCCCCTAACCCTAACCCTAGCCCGAACCCTAAACCTAACCCTTCCCCGAAGCCTGACCCTCACCCGTCCCCTAATCCTAACCCGTACGCTAACACTAACCCGCGCCCTCACACGCACGCTCCCCCTAAAGCGTTGTCAGACCCTCACCTGGACCCTAAACCGTCCCCGTCCCCTAACCCTAACCCTAGCCCGAACCCTAACCCTAACCCTTCCCCGAAGCCTGACCCTCACCCGTCCCCTAATCCTAACCCGTTCGCTAACACTAACCCGCGCCCACACGCACGCTCCCCCTAAAGCGTTGTCGGACCCTCACCTGGACCCTAAACCGTCCCCGTCCCCTAACCCTAACCCTAGCCCGAACCCTAACCCTAACCCTTCCCCGAAGCCTGACACTCACCCGTCCCCTAATCCTAACCCTTACTCTAACACTAACCCGTGCCCTAACACGCACGCTCCCCCTTAAGCGTTGTCGGACCCTCACCTGGACCCTAAACCGTCCCCGTCCCCTAACCCTAACCCTAGCCCGAACCCTAACCCTAACCCTTCCCCGAAGCCTGACCCTCACCCGTCCCCTAATTCTAACCCGTACGCTAACACTAACCCACGCCCTCACACGCACGCTCCCCCTAAAGCATTGTCGGACCCTCACCTGGACCCTAAACCGTCCCCGTCCCCTAACCCTAACCGTAGCCGAACCCTAACCCTAACACTTCCCCGAAGCCTGACCCTCAACCGTCCCCTAATCCTAACCCGTAGGCTCACACTAACCCGCGCCCTCACACGCACGCTCCCCCTAAAGCGTTGTCGGACCCTCACCTGGACCCTAAACCGTCCCCGTCCCCTAACCCTAACCCTAGCCCGAACCCTAACCCTAACACTTCCCCGAAGCCTGACCCTCACCCGTCCCCTAATCCTAAGACGTACGCTAACACTAACCCGCGCCCTCACACGCACGCTCCCCCTAAAGCGTTGTCGGACCCTCACCTGGACCCTAAACCGTCCCCGTCCCCTAACCCTAACCCTAGCCCGAACCCTAACCCTAACCTTTCCCCGAAGCCTGACCCTCACCCGTCCCCTAATCCTAACACGTAGGCTCACACTAACCCGCGCCCTCACATGCCCGCTCCCCCTAAAGCATTGTCGGACCCTCACCTGGACCCTAAACCGTCCCCGTACCCTAACCCTAACCCTAGCCCGAACCCTAACCCTAACCCTTCCCCGAAGCCTGACACTCACCCGTCCCCTAATCCTAACCCGTAGGCTAACACTAACCCGCGCCCTCACACGCACGCTCCCCCTAAAGCGTTGTCGGACCCTCACCTGGACGCTAAACCGTCCCCGTCCCCTAACCCTAACCCTAGCCCGAACCCTAACCCTAAATCTTCCCCGAAGCCTGAACCTCACCCGTCCCCTAATCCTAACCTGTACGCTCGCACTAACCCGCGCCCTCACACGCACGCTCCCCCTAAAGCGTTGTCGGACCCTCACCTGGACCCTAAACCGTCCCCGTCCCCTAACCCTTACCCTAGCCCGAACCCGAACCCTAACCCTTCCCCGAAGCCTGACCCTCACCCGTCCCCTAATCCTAACCCGTAGGCTCACACTAACCCACGCCCTCACACGCACGCTCCCCCTAAAGCGTTGTCGGACCCTCACCTGGACCCTAAACCGTCCCGGTCCCCTAACCCTAACCCTAGCCCGAACCCTAACCCTAACCCTTCCCCGAAGCCTGACCCTCACCCGTCCCCTAATCCTAACCCGTACGCTAACACTAACCCGCGCCCTCACACGCACGCTCCCCCTAAAGCGTTGTCGGACCCTCACCTGTACCCTAAACCGTCCCCGTCCCCTAAACCTATCCCTAGCCCGAACCCTAACCCTAACCCTTCCCCGAAGCCTCACCCTCACCCGTCCCCTAATCCTAACCCGAAGTCTCACACTAACACGCGCTCTCACACGCACGCTCGCCCCTAAAGAGTTGTCGGACCCTCACCTGGACCCTAAACCGTCCCCGTCCCCTAACCCTAACCCTAGCCCGAACCTTAACCCTAACCCTTCCCCGAAGCCAGGACTCACCCGTCCCCTAATCCTAACCTGTACGCTCACACTAACCCGCGCCCTCACACGCACGCTCCCCCTAAAGCGTTGTCGGACCCTCACCTGGACCCTAAACCGTCCCCGTCCCCTAACCCTAACCCTAGCCCGAACCCTAACCCTAACACTTCCCCGAAGCCTGACCTCACCCGTCCCCTAATCCTAACCCTTACGCTAACACTAACCCGCGCCCTCACACGCACGCTCCCCCTAAAGCATTGTCGGACCCTCACCTGGACCCTAAACCGTCCCCGTCCCCGTCCCCTTACCCTAGCCCGAACCCTAACCCTAACCCTTCCCCGAAGCCTGACCCTCACCCGTCCCCTATTCCTAACCCGTACGCTAACACTAACCCACGCCCTCACACGCACGCTCCCCCTAAAGCGTTGTCGGACCCTCACCTGTACCCTAAACCGTCCCCGTCCCCTAACCCTAACCCTAGCCCGAACCCTAACTCTAACCCTTCCCCGAAGCCTGACCCTCACCCGTCCCCTAATCCTAACCCGTACGCTAACACTAACCCGCGCCCTCACACGCACGCTCCCCCTAAAGCGTTGTCGGACCCTCACCTGGACCCTAAACCGTCCCCGTCCCCTATCCCTAACCCTAACCCGAACCCTAACCCTAACACTTCCCCGAAGCCTGACCCTCACCCGTCCCCTAATCCCAACCCGTACGCTAACCCTAACCCGCGCCCTCACACGCACGCTCCCCCTAAAGCGTTATCGGACCCTCACCTGGACCCTAAACCGTCCCCGTCCCCTAACCCTAACCCTAGCCCGAACCCTAACTCTAACACTTCCCCGAAGCCTGACCCTCACCCGTCCCCTAATCCTAACCCGTAGGCTCACACTAACACGCACACTCACACGCACGCTCCCCCCTAAAGAGTTGTCGGACCCTCACCTGGACCCTAAACCGTCCCCGTCCCCTAACCCTAACCCTAGCCCGAACCTTAACCCTAACCCTTCCCCGAAGCCAGACACTCACCTATCCCCTAATCCTAACCTGTACGCTCACACTAACCCGCGCCCTCACACGCACGCTCCCCCTAAAGCGTTGTCGGACCCTCACCTGGACCCTAAACCGTCCCCGTCCCCTAACCCTAACCTGAACCCGAACCCTAACCCTAAACCTGCCCCGAAGCCTGACCCTCACCCGTCCCATTATCCTAACACGTAGGCTCACACTAACACGCGCCCTCACACGCACGCTCCCCCTAAAGCGTTGTCGGACCCTCACCTGGACCCTAAACCGTCCCCGTCCCCTAACGCTAACCCTAGCCCGAACCTTAACCCTAACCCTTCCCAGAAGCCTGACCCTCACCCGTCCCCTAATCCTAACCTGTACGCTAACACTAACACGCGCCCTCACACGCACGCTCCCCCTAAAGCGTTGTCGGACCCTCACCTGGACCCTAAACCGTCCCCGTCCCCTAACCCTAACCCTAACCCGAACCCTAACCCTAACCCTGCCCCGAAGCCTGACCGTCACACGTCCCCTAATCCTAACCCGTATGCTAACACTAACCCGCGCCCTCACACGCACGCTCCCCCTAAAGCGTTATCGGACCGTCACCTGGACCCTAAACCGTCCCCGTCCCCTAACCCTAACCCTAGCGCGAACACTAACCCTAACCCTTCTCCGAAGCCTGACCCTCACCCATCCCCTAATCCTAACCCGTAGGCTCACACTAACCCATGCCCTACACGCACGCTCCCCCTAAAGCGTTCTCGGACCCTCACCTGGACCCTAAACCGTCCCCGTCCCCTAACCCTAACCCTAACCCTAGCCCGAACACTAACCCTAACCCTTCTCCGAAGCCTGACCCTCACCCATCCCCTAATCCTAACCCGTAGGCTCACACTAACCCGCGCCCTCACACGCACGCTCCCCCTAAAGCGTTGTCGGACCCTCACCTGGACCCTAAACCGTCCCTGTCCCCTAACCCTAACCCTAGCCAGAACCCTAACCCTAACACTTCCCTGAAGCCTGACCCTCACCCGTCCCCTTATCCTAACACGTAGGCTCACACTAACACGCGCCCTCACACGCACGCTCCCCCTAAAGCGTTGTCGGACCCTCACCTGGACCCTAAACCGTCCCCGTCCCCTAACGCTAACCCTAGCCTGAACCTTAACCCTAACCCTTCCCAGAAGCCTGACCCTCACCCGTCCCCTAATCCTAACCCTTACGCTAACACTAACCCGCGCCCTACACGCAGGCTCCCCCTAAAGCGTTGTCGGACCCTCACCTGGACCCTAAACCTTCCCCGTCCCCTAACCCTAACCCTAGCCCGAACCCTAACCCTAACCCTTCCCTGAAGCCTGACCCTCACCCTTCCCCTAATTCTAACCCGTAGGCTAACACTAACACGCGCCCTCACACGCACGCTCCCCCTAAAGCATTGTCGGACCCTCACCTGGACCCTAAACCGTCCCCGTCCCCTAACCCTAACCCTAGCCCGAACCCTAACCCTAACCCTTCCCCGAAGCCTGACCCTCACCAGTCCCATAATCCTAACCCGTAGGCTCACAGTAACCCCCGCCCTCACACGCACGCTCCCCCTAAAGCATTGTCGGACCCTCACCTGGACCCTAAACTGTCCCCGTCCCCTATCCCTAACCCTAGCCCGAACCCTAACCCTAACCCTTCCCCGAAGCTTGACCCTCACCCGTCCCCTAATCCTAACACATAGGCTAACACTAACCCGCGCCCTCACACGCATGCTCCCCCAAAGCGTTGTTGGACCCTCACCTGGACGCTAAACCGTCCCCGTCCCCTAACCCTAACCCTAGCCCGAACCCTAACCCTAAACCTTCCCCGAAGCCTGACACTCACCCGTCCCCTAATCCTAACCCGTACGCTCACACTAACCCGCGCCCTCACACGCACGCTCCCCCTAAAGCGTTGTCGGACCCTCACCTGGACCCTAAACCGTCCCCGTCCCCTAACCCTAACCCTAGCCCGAACCCTAACCCTAACCCTTCCCCGAAGCCTGACCCTCACCCTTCCCCTAATCCTAACCCGTTCGCTCACACTAACCCGCGCCCTCACACGCACGCTCCCCCTAAAGCGTTGTCGGACACTCACCTGGACCCTAAACCGTCCCCGTCCCCTAACCCTAACCCTAGCCCGAACCCTAACCCTAACCCTTCCCCGAAGCCTGACACTCACCCATCCCCTAATCCTAACCCGTACGCTAACACTAACCCGCGCCCTCACACGCACGCTCCCCCTAAAGCGTTGTCGGACCCTCACCTGGACCCTAAACCGTCCCCGTCCCCTAACCCTAACCCTAGCCCGAACCCTAACCCTAACACTTCCCCGAAGCCTGACCCTCACCCGTCCCCTAATCCTAACCCGTAGGCTCACACTAACACGCACACTCACACGCACGCTCCCCCCTAAAGAGTTGTCGGACCCTCACCTGGACCCTAAACCGTCCCCGTCCCCTAACCCTAACCCTAGCCCGAACCCTAACCCTAACCCTTCCCCGAAGCCTGACCCTCACCCGTCCCCTAATCCTAACCCGTAGGCTAACACTAACCCGCGCCCTCACACGCACGCTCCCCCTAAAGCGTTGTCTGACCCTCACCTGGACCCTAAAACGTCCCCGTCCCCTAACCCTAACCCTAGCCCGAACCCTAACTCTAAACCTTCCCCGAAGCCTGACCCTCACCCGTCCCCTAATCCTAAACCGTACGCTAACACTAACCCGCGCCCTCACACGCACGCTCCCCCTAAAGCGTTGTCGGACCCTCACCTGGACCCTAAACCGTCCCCGTCCCCTAACCCTAACCCTAGCCCGAACCCTAACCCTAACCCTTCCCCGAAGCCTGACCCTCACCCGTCCCCTAATCCTAACCCGTACGCTAAGACTAACCCGCGCCCTCACACGCACGCTCCCCCTAAAGCGTTGTCGGACCCTCACCTGGACCCTAAACCGTCCCCGTCCCCTAACCCTAACCCTAGCCCGAACCCTAACCCTAACACTTCCCCGAAGCCTGACCCTCACCCGTCCCCTAATCCTAACCCTTACGCTAACACTAACCCGTGCCCTCACACGCACGCTCCCCCTAAAGCGTTGTCGGACCCTCACCTGGACCCTAAACCGTCCCCGTCCCCTAACCGTAACCCTAGCCCGAACCCTAACCCTAACCCTTCCCCGAAGCCTGACCCTCACCCGTCCCCTAATCCTAACCCGTAGGCTAACACTAACCCGCGCCCTCACACGCATGCTCCCCCTAAAGCGTTGTCGGACCCTCACCTGGACCCTAAACCGTCCCCGTCCCCTAACCCTAACCCTAGCCCGAACCCTAACCCTAAACCTTCCCCGAAGCCTGACACTCACCCGTCCCCTAATCCTAACCCGTACGCTCACACTAACCCGCGCCCTCACACACACGCTCCCCCTATAGCGTTGTTGGACCCTCACCTGGACCCTAAACCGTCCCCGTCCCCTAACCCTAACCCTAGCCCGAACCCTAACCCTAACCCTTCCCCGAAGCCTGACCCTCACCCGTCTCCTAATCCTAACCCGTTCGCTAACACTAACCCGCGCCCTCACACGCACGCTCCCCCTAAAGCGTTGTCGGACCGTCAAGTGGACCCTAAACCGTCCCCGTCCCCTAACCCTAACCCTAGCCCGAACCCTAACCCTAACCCTTCCCCGAAGCCTGACCCTCACCCGTCCCCTATCCTAACCCTTAAGCTAACACTAACCCATGCCCTAACACGCACGCTCCCCCTAAATCGTTGTCGGACCCTCACCTGGACCATAAACCGTCCCCGTCCCCTAACCCTAACCCTAGCCCGAACCCTAACCCTAACCCTTCCCCGAAGCCTGACCGTCACCCATCCCCTAATCCTAACCCGTACGCTAACACTAACCCACGCCCTCACACGCACGCTCCCCCTAAAGCGTTGTCGGACCCTCACCTGGACCCTAAACCGTCCCCGTCGCCTAACCCTAACCCTAGCCCGAACCCTAACCCTAACCCTTCCCCGAAGCCTGACCGTCACCCATCCCCTAATCCTAACCCGTACGCTAACACTAACCCATGCCCTCACACGCACGCTCCCCCTAAAGCGTTGTCGGACCCTCACCTGGACCCTAAACCGTCCCCGTCCCCTAACCCTAACCCTAGCCCGAACCCTAACCCTAACCCTTCCCAGAAGCCTGACCCTCACCCGTCCCCTAATCCTAATCCGTAGGCTAACACTAACCCGCGCCCTCACACGCACGCTCCCCCTAAAGCATTGTCGGACCCTCACCTGGACCCTAAACCGTCCCCGTCCCCTAACCCAAACCCTAGCCCGAACCCTAACCCTAACCCTTCCCAGAAGCCTGACCCTCACCCGTCCCGTAATCCTAACCCGTAGGCTCACACTATCCCGCGCCCTCACACACACGCTCCCCCTAAAGCATTGTCGGACCCTCACCTGGACCCTAAACCGTCCCCGTCCCCTAACCCTAACCCTAGCCCGAACCCTAACCCTAACACTTCCCTGAAGCATGACCCTCACCCGTCCCCTAATCCTAAGCCGTACGCTAACACTAACCCGCGCACTCACACGCACGCTCCCCCTAAAGCGTTGTCGGACCCTCACCTGGACCCTAAACCGTCCCCGTCCCCTAACCCTAACCCTAGCCCAAACCCTAACCCTAACCTTTCCCCGAAGCCTGACCCTCACCCGTCCCCTAATCCTAACACGTAGGCTCACACTAACCCGCGCCCTCACATGCCCGCTCCCCCTAAAGCATTGTCGGACCCTCACCTGGACCCTAAACCGTCCCCGTCCCCTAACCCTAACCCTAGCCCGAACCCTAACCCTAACCCTTCCCCGAAGCCTGACCCTCACCCGTCCCCTAATCCTAACCCGTAGGCTAACACTAACCCGCGCCCTCACACGCACGCTCCCCCTAAAGCGTTGTCGGACCCTCACCTGGACGCTAAACAGTCCCCGTCCCCTAACCCTAACCCTAGCCCGAACCCTAACCCTAAATCTTCCCCGAAGCCTGAACCTCACCCGTCCCCTAATCCTAACCTGTACGCTCACACTAACCCGCGCCCTCACACGCACGCTCCCCCTAAAGCGTTGTCGGACCCTCACCTGGACCCTAAACCGTCCCCGTCCCCTAACCCTTACCCTAGCCCGAACCCTAACCCTAACCCTTCCCCGAAGCCTGACTCTCACCCGTCCCCTAATCCTAACCCGTTCGCTAACACTAATCCGCGCCCTCACACGCACGCTCCCCCTAAAGCGTTGTCGGACCCTCACCTGTACCCTAAACTGTCCCCGTCCCCTAACCCTATCCCTAGCCCGAACCCTAACCCTAACACTTCCCCGAAGCCTCACCCTCACCCGTCCCCTAATCCTAACCCGAAGTCTCACACTATCACGCGCTCTCACACGCACGCTCGCCCCTAAAGAGTTGTCGGACCCTCACCTGGACCCTAAACCGTCCCCGTCCCCTAACCCTAAACCTAGCCCGAACCTTAACCCTAAACCTTCCCCGAAGCCAGGAATCACCCGTCCCTTAATCCTAACCTGTACGCTCACACTAACCCGCGCCCTCACACGCACGCTCCCCCTAAAGCGTTGTCGGACCCTCACCTGGACCCTAAACCGTCCCCGTCCCCTAACCCTAACCCTAGCCCGAACCCTAACCCTAACACTTCCCCGAAGCCTGACCTCACCCGTCCCCTAATCCTAACCCTTACGCTAACGCTAACCCGCGCCCTCACACGCACGCTCCCCCTAAAGCATTGTCGGACCCTCACCTGGACCCTAAACCGTCCCCGTCCCCTAACCCTAACCCTAGCCCGAACCCTAACCCTAACCCTTCCCCGAAGCCTGACCCTCACCCGTCCCCTAATCCTAACCCGTACGCTCACACTAACCCGCGCCCTCACACACACGCTCCCCCTATAGCGTTGTCGGACCCTCACCTGGACCCTAAACCGTCCCCGTCCCCTAACCCTAACCCTAGCCCGAACCCTAACCCTAACCCTTCCCCGAAGCCTGACCCTCACCCGTCTCCTAATCCTAACCCGTTCGCTAACAC
Source organism: Lagenorhynchus albirostris (assembly GCF_949774975.1). Classification (NCBI taxonomy): domain Eukaryota; kingdom Metazoa; phylum Chordata; class Mammalia; order Artiodactyla; family Delphinidae; genus Lagenorhynchus; species Lagenorhynchus albirostris. The sequence continues at coordinate 271,959 of NW_026783506.1, read as the reverse complement.
TAACCCGCGCCCTCACACGCACGCTCCCCCTAAAGCGTTGTCGGACCGTCAAGTGGACCCTAAACCGTCCCCGTCCCCTAACCCTAACCCTAGCCCGAACCCTAACCCTAACCCTTCCCCGAAGCCTGACCCTCACCCGTCCCCTATCCTAACCCTTAAGCTAACACTAACCCGTGCCCTAACACGCACGCTCCCCCTAAATCGTTGTCGGACCCTCACCTGGACCATAAACCGTCCCCGTCCCCTAACCCTAACCCTAGCCCGAACCCTAACCCTAACCCTTCCCCGAAGCCTGACCGTCACCCATCCCCTAATCCTAACCCGTACGCTAACACTAACCCACGCCCTCACACGCACGCTCCCCCTAAAGCGTTGTCGGACCCTCACCTGGACCCTAAACCGTCCCCGTCGCCTAACCCTAACCCTAGCCCGAACCCTAACCCTAACCCTTCCCCGAAGCCTGACCGTCACCCATCCCCTAATCCTAACCCGTACGCTAACACTAACCCATGCCCTCACACGCACGCTCCCCCTAAAGCGTTGTCGGACCCTCACCTGGACCCTAAACCGTCCCCGTCCCCTAACCCTAACCCTAGCCCGAACCCTAACCCTAACCCTTCCCAGAAGCCTGACCCTCACCCGTCCCCTAATCCTAACCCGTAGGCTAACACTAACCCGCGCCCTCACACGCACGCTCCCCCTAAAGCATTGTCGGACCCTCACCTGGACCCTAAACTGTCCCCGTCCCCTAACCCAAACCCTAGCCCGAACCCTAACCCTAACCCTTCCCAGAAGCCTGACCCTCACCCGTCCCGTAATCCTAACCCGTAGGCTCACACTATCCCGCGCCCTCACACACACGCTCCCCCTAAAGCATTGTCGGACCCTCACCTGGACCCTAAACCGTCCCCGTCCCCTAACCCTAACCCTAGCCCGAACCCTAACCCTAACCCTTCCCTGAAGCATGACCCTCACCCGTCCCCTAATCCTAATCCGTAGGCTAACACTAACCCGCGCCCTCACACGCACGCTCCCCCTAAAGCGTTGTCGGACCCTCACCTGGACCCTAAACCGTCCCCGTCCCCTAACCCTAACCCTAGCCCGAACCCTAACCCTAAACCTTCCCCGAAGCCTGACCCTCACCCGTCCCCTAATCCTAACCCGTACGCTAACACTAACCCGCGCCCTCACACGCACGCTCCCCCTAAAGCGTTGTCAGACCCTCACCTGGACCCTAAACCGTCCCCGTCCCCTAACCCTAACCCTAGCCCGAACCCTAACCCTAACCCTTCCCCGAAGCCTGACCCTCACCCGTCCCCTAATCCTAACCCGTTCGCTAACACTAACCCGCGCCCTCACACGCACGCTCCCCCTAAAGCGTTGTCGGACCCTCACCTGGACCCTAAACCGTCCCCGTCCCCTAACCCTAACCCTAGCCCGAACCCTAACCCTAACCCTTCCCCGAAGCCTGACACTCACCCGTCCCCTAATCCTAACCCTTACTCTAACACTAACCCGTGCCCTCACACGCACGCTCCCCCTTAAGCGTTGTCGGACCCTCACATGGACCCTAAACCGTCCCCGTCCCCTAACCCTAACCCTAGCCCGAACCCTAACCCTAACCCTTCCCTGAAGCCTGACCCTCACCCGTCCCCTAATCCTAACCCGTACGCTAACACTAACCCACGCCCTCACATGCACGCTCCCCCTAAAGCATTGTCGGACCCTCACCTGGACCCTAAACCGTCCCCGTCCCCTAACCCTAACCGTAGCCGAACCCTAACCCTAACACTTCCCCGAAGCCTGACCCTCAACCGTCCCCTAATCCTAACCCGTAAGCTCACACTAACCCGCGCCCTCACACGCACGCTCCCCCTAAAGCGTTGTCGGACCCTCACCTGGACCCTAAACCTTCCCCGTCCCCTAACCCTAACCCTAGCCCGAACCCTAACCCTAACACTTCCCCGAAGCCTGACCCTCACCGGTCCCCTAATCCTAAGCCGTACGCTAACACTAACCCGCGCCCTCACACGCACGCTCCCCCTAAAGCGTTGTCGGACCCTCACCTGGACCCTAAACCGTCCCCGTCCCCTAACCCTAACCCTAGCCCGAACCCTAACACTAACCTTTCCCCGAAGCCTGACCCTCACCCGTCCCCTAATCCTAACACGTAGGCTCACACTAACCCGCGCCCTCACATGCCCGCTCCCCCTAAAGCATTGTCGGACCCTCACCTGGACCCTAAACCGTCCCCGTCCCCTAACCCTAACCCTAGCCCGAACCCTAACCCTAACCCTTCCCCGAAGCCTGACCCTCACCCGTCCCCTAATCCTAACCCGTAGGCTAACACTAACCCGCGCCCTCACACGCACGCTCCCCCTAAAGCGTTGTCGGACCCTCACCTGGACGCTAAACAGTCCCCGTCCCCTAACCCTAACCCTAGCCCGAACCCTAACCCTAAATCTTCCCCGAAGCCTGAACCTCACCCGTCCCCTAATCCTAACCTGTACGCTCACACTAACCCGCGCCCTCACACGCACGCTCCCCCTAAAGCGTTGTCGGACCCTCACCTGGACCCTAAACCGTCCCCGTCCCCTAACCCTTACCCTAGCCCGAACCCTAACCCTAACCCTTCCCCGAAGCCTGACTCTCACCCGTCCCCTAATCCTAACCCGTTCGCTAACACTAATCCGCGCCCTCACACGCACGCTCCCCCTAAAGCGTTGTCGGACCCTCACCTGTACCCTAAACTGTCCCCGTCCCCTAACCCTATCCCTAGCCCGAACCCTAACCCTAACACTTCCCCGAAGCCTCACCCTCACCCGTCCCCTAATCCTAACCCGAAGTCTCACACTATCACGCGCTCTCACACGCACGCTCGCCCCTAAAGAGTTGTCGGACCCTCACCTGGACCCTAAACCGTCCCCGTCCCCTAACCCTAAACCTAGCCCGAACCTTAACCCTAACCCTTCCCCGAAGCCAGGACTCACCCGTCCCCTAATCCTAACCTGTACGCTCACACTTACCCGCGCCCTCACACGCACGCTCCCCCTAAAGCGTTGTCGGACCCTCACCTGGACCCTAAACCGTCCCCGTCCCCTAACCCTAACCCTAGCCCGAACCCTAACCCTAACACTTCCCCGAAGCCTGACCTCACCCGTCCCCTAATCCTAAACCTTACGCTAACACTAACCCGCGCCCTCACACGCACGCTCCCCCTAAAGCATTGTCGGACCCTCACCTGGACCCTAAACCGTCCCCGTCCCCTAACCCTAACCCTAGCCCGAACCCTAACCCTAACCCTTCCCCGAAGCCTGACCCTCACCCGTCCCCTAATCCTAACCCGTACGCTAACACTAACCCACGCCCTCACACGCACGCTCCCCCTAAAGCGTTGTCGGACCCTCACCTGGACCCTAAACCGTCCCCGTCCCCTAACCCTAACCCTAGCCCGAACCCTAACCCTAACCCTTCCCCGAAGCCTGACCCTCACCCGTCCCCTATCCTAACCCTTAAGCTAACACTAACCCGTGCCCTCACACGCACGCTCCCCCTAAATCGTTGTCGGACCCTCACCTGGACCCTAAACCGTCCCCGTCCCCTAACCCTAACCCTAGCCCGAACCCTAACCCTAACTCTTCCCCGAAGCCTGACACTCACCCGTCCCCTAATCCTAACCCGTAGGCTAACACTAACCCACGCCCTCACACGCACGCTCCCCCTAAAGCGTTGTCGGACCCTCACCTGGACCCTAAACCGTCCCCGTCCCCTAACCCTAACCCTAGCCCGAACCCTAACCCTAACCCTTCCCCGAAGCCTGACCCTCACCCGTCCCCTAATCCTAACCCGTACGCTCACACTAACCCGCGCCCTCACACGCACGCTCCCCCTAAAGCATTGTCGGACCCTCACCTGGACCCTAAACCGTCCCCGTCCCGTAACTCTAACCCTAGCCCGAACCTTAACCCTAACCCTTCCCAGAAGCCTGACCCTCACCCGTCCCCTAATCCTAACCTGTACGCTCACACTAAACCGCGCCCTCACACGCACGCTCCCCCTAAAGCGTTGTCGGACCCTCACCTGGACCCTAAACCGTCCCCGTCCCCTAACCCTAACCCTAGCCCGAACCCTAACCCTAACCCTTCCCCGAAGCCTGACCCTCACCCGTCCCCTAATCCTAACCCGTACGCTAACACTAACCCGCGCCCTCACACGCACGCTCCCCCTAAAGCGTTGTCGGACCCTCACCTGGACCATAAACCGTCCCCGTCCCCTAACCCTAACCCTAGCCCGAACCCTAACCCTAACCCTTCCCCGAAGCCTGACCCTCACCCGTCCCCTTATCCTAACACGTAGGCTCACACTAACACGCGCCCTCACACGCACGCTCCCCCTAAAGCGTTGTCGGACCCTCACCTGGACCCTAAACCGTCCCCGTCCCCTAACCCTAACCCTAGCCCGAACCCTAACCCTAACCCTTCCCCGAAGCCTGACCCTCACCCGTCCCCTAATCCTAACCCTTACGTTAACACTAACCCGTGCCCTCACACGCACGCTCCCCCTTAAGCGTTGTCGGACCCTCACCTGGACCCTAAACCGTCCCCGTCCCCTATCCCTAACCCTAGCCCGAACCCTAACCCTAACCCTTCCCCGAAGCCTGACCCTCACCCGTCCCCTAATCCTAACCCGTAGGCTCACACAAACCCGCGCCCTCACACGCACGTTCTTCCTAAAGCGTTGTCGGACCCTCACCTGGACCCTAAACCGTCCCCGTCCCCTAACCCTAACCCTAGCCCGAACCCTAACCCTAACCCTTCCCCGAAGCCTGACCCTCACCCGTCCCCTAATCCTAAGCCGTACGCTAACACTAACCCGCGCCCTCACACGCACGCTCCCCCTAAAGCGTTGTCGGACCCTCACCTGGACCCTAAACCGTCCCCGTCCCTAACCCTAACCCTAGCCCGAACCCTAACCCTAACCCTTCCCCGAAGCCTGACCCTCACCCGTCCCCTAATCCTAACCCTTACGTTAACACTAACCCGTGCCCTCACACGCACGCTCCCCCTTAAGCGTTGTCGGACCCTCACCTGGACCCTAAACCGTCCCCGTCCCCTAACCCTAACCCTAGCCCGAACCCTAACCCTAACCCTTCTCCGAAGCCTGACCCTCACCCGTCCCCTAATCGTAACCCGTTCGCTAACACTAACCCGCGCCCTCACATGCACGCTCCCCCTAAAGCGTTGTCGGACACTCACCTGGACCCTAAACCGTCCCGTCCCCTAACCCTAACCCTAGCCCGAACCCTAACACTAACCCTTCCCCGAAGCCTGACCCTCACCCGTCCCCTAATCCTAACCCGTAGGCTCACACTAACCCACGCCCTCACACGGACGCTCCCCCTAAAGCGTTGTCGGACCCTCACCTGGACCCTAAACCGTCCCCGTCCCCTAACCCTAACCCTAGCCCGAACCCTAACCCTAACCCTTCCCCGAAGCCTGACCCTCACCCGTCCCCTAATCCTAACCCGTACGCTAACACTAACCCGCGCCCTCACACGCACGCTCCCCCTAAAGCGTTGTCGGACCCTCACCTGTACCCTAAACAGTCCCCGTCCCCTAACCCTATCCGTAGCCCGAACCCTAACCCTAACACTTCCCCGAAGCCTCACCCTCACCCGTCCCCTAATCCTAACCCGAAGGCTCACACTAACACGCGCCCTCACACGCACGCTCCCCCCTAAAGAGTTGTCGGACCCTCACCTGGACCCTAAACTGTCCCCGTCCCCTAACCCTAACCCTAGACCGAACCTTAACCCTAACCCTTTCCCGAAGCCAGGACTCACCCTTCCCCTAATCCTAACCTGTACGCTCACACTAACCTGCGCCCTCACACGCACGCTCCCCCTAAAGCGTTGTCGGACCCTCACCTGGACCCTAAACTGTCCCCGTCCCCTAACCCTAACCCTAGCCCGAACCTTAACCCTAACACTTCCCCGAAGCCTGACCTCACCCGTCCCCTAATCCTAACCCTTACGCTAACACTAACCCGCGCCCTCACACGCACGCTCCCCCTAAAGCGTTGTCGGACCCTCACCTGTACCCTAAACAGTCCCCGTCCCCTAACCCTATCCGTAGCCCGAACCCTAACCCTAACACTTCCCCGAAGCCTCACCCTCACCCGTCCCCTAATCCTAACCCGAAGGCTCACACTAACACGCGCCCTCACACGCACGCTCCCCCCTAAAGAGTTGTCGGACCCTCACCTGGACCCTAAACCGTCCCCGTCCCCTAACCCTAACCCTAGCCCGAACCTTAACCCTAACCCTTCCCCGAAGCCAGGACTCACCCGTCCCCTAATCCTAACCTGTACGCTCACACTAACCCGCGCCCTCACACGCACGCTCCCCCTAAAGCGTTGTCGGACCCTCACCTGGACCCTAAACCGTCCCCGTCCCCTAACCCTAACCCTAGCCCGAACCTTAACCCTAACACTTCCCCGAAGCCTGACCTCACCCGTCCCCTAATCCTAACCCTTACGCTAACACTAACCCGCGCCCTCACACGCACGCTCCCCCTAAAGCATTGTCGGACCCTCACCTGGATCCTAAACCGTCCCCGTCCCCGTCCCCTAACCCTAGACCGAACCCTAACCCTAACCCTTCCCCGAAGCCTGACCCTCACCCGTCCCCTAATCCTAACCCGTACGCTAACACTAACCCACGCCCTCACACGCACGCTCCCCATAAAGCGTTGTCGGACCCTCACCTGTACCCTAAACCGTCCCCGTCCCCTAACCCTAACCCTAGCCCGAACCCTAACCCTAACCCTTCCCCGGAGCCTGACCCTCACCCGTCCCCTAATCCTAACACGTAGGCTCACACTAACACGCGCCCTCACACGCACGCTCCCCCCTAAAGAGTTGTCGGACCCTCACCTGGACCCTAAACCGTCCCCGTCCCCTAACCCTAACCCTAGCCCGAACCTTAACCCTAAACCTTCCCCGAAGCCAGACACTCACCCGTCCCCTAATCCTAACCTGAACGCTCATACTAATCCGCGCCCTCACACGCACGCTCCCCCTAAAGCGTTGTCGGACACTCACCTGGACCCTAAACCGTCCCCGTCCCCTAATCCTAACCCTAAACCGAACCCGAACCCTAACCCTAAACCTGCCCCGAAGCCTGACCCTCACCCGTCCCCTTATCCTAACACGTAGGCTCACACTAACACGCGCCCTCACACGCACGCTCCCCCTAAAGCGTTGTCGGACCCTCACCTGGACCCTAAACCGTCCCCGTCCCCTAACGCTAACCCTAGCCCGAACCTTAACCCTAACCCTTCCCAGAAGCCTGACCCTCACCCGTCCACTAATCCTAACCTGTACGCTAACACTAACACGCGCCCTCACACGCACGCTCCCCCTAAAGCGTTGTCGGACCCTCACCTGGACCCTAAACCGTCCCCGTCCCCTAACCCTAACCCTAACCCGAACCCTAACCCTAACCCTGCCCCGAAGCCTGACCGTCACCCGTCCCCTAATCCTAACCCGTACGCTAACACTAACCCGCGCCCTCACACGCACGCTCCCCCTAGTGCGTTATCGGACCCTCACCTGGACCCTAAACCGTCCCCGTCCCCTAACCCTAACCCTAGCCCGAACTCTAACCCTAACCCTTCCCCGAAGCCTGACCCTCACCCATCCCCTAATCCTAAGCCGTAGGCTCACACTAACCCACGCCCTCACACGCACGCTCCCCCTAAAGCGTTCTCGGACCCTCACCTGGACCCTAAACCGTCCCCGTCCCCTAATCCTAACCCTAGCCCGAACCCTAACCCTAACCCTTCCCCGAAGCCTGACCCTCACCCGTCCCCTAATCCTAACCCGGAGGCTAACACTAACCCGCGCCCTCACACGCACGCTCCCCCTAGAGCGTTGTCGGACCCTCACCTGGACCCTAAACCGTCCCCGTCCCCTAACCCTAACCCTAGCCCGAACCCTAACCCTAACCCTTCCCCGAAGCCTGACCCTCACCCGTCCCCTAATCCTAACCCGTAGGCTAACACTAACCCGCGCCCTCACACGCACGCTCCCCCTAAAGCGTTGTCGGACCCTCACCTGGACCCTAAACCATCCCCGTCCCCTAACCCTAACCCTAGCTCGAACCCTAACCCTAACCCTTCCCCGAAGCCTGACCCTCACCCGTCCCCTAATCCTAACCCGTACGCTAACACTAACCCGCGCCCTCACACGCACGCTCCCCCTAAAGCGTTGTCGGACCCTCACCTGGACCCTAAACCGTCCCCGTCCCCTAACCCTAACCCTAGCCCGAACCCTAACCCTAACACTTCCCCGAAGCCTGACCTCACCCGTCCCCTAATCCTAACCCTTACGCTAACACTAACCCGTGCCCTCACACGCACGCTCCCCCTAAAGCGTTGTCGGACCCTCACCTGGACCCTAAACCGTCCCCGTCCCCTAACCGTAACCCTAGCCCGAACCCTAACCCTAACCCTTCCCCGAAGCCTGACCCTCACCCGTCCCCTAATCCTAACCCGTAGGCTCACACTAACCCCTGCCCTCACACGCATGCTCCCCCTAAAGCATTGTCGGACCCTCACCTGGACCCTAAACCGTCCCCGTCCCCTAACCCTAACCCTAGCCCGAACCCTAACCCTAACCCTTCCCCGAAGCCTGACCCTCACCCGTCCCCTAATCCTAACCCGTAGGCTAACACTAACCCGCGCCCTCACACGCATGCTCCCCCTAAAGCGTTGTCGGACCCTCACCTGGACCCTAAACCGTCCCCGTCCCCTAACCCTAACCCTAGCCCGAACCCTAACCCTAATCCTTCCCCGAAGCCTGACACTCACCCGTCCCCTAATCCTAACCCGTACGCTCACACTAACCCGCGCCCTCACACACACGCTCCCCCTATAGCGTTGTCGGACCCTCACCTGGACCCTAAACCGTCCCCGTCCCCTAACCCTAACCCTAGCCCGAACCCTAACCCTAACCCTTCCCCGAAGCCTGACCCTCACCCGTCTCCTAATCCTAACCCGTTCGCTAACACTAACCCGCGCCCTCACACGCACGCTCCACCTAAAGCGTTGTCGGACCCTCAAGTGGACCCTAAACCGTCCCCGTCCCCTAACCCTAACCCTAGCCCGAACCCTAACCCTAACCCTTCCCCGAAGCCTGACCCTCACCCGTCCCCTATCCTAACCCTTAAGCTAACACTAACCCGTGCCCTAACACGCACGCTCCCCCTAAATCGTTGTCGGACCCTCACCTGGACCATAAACCGTCCCCGTCCCCTAACCCTAACCCTAGCCCGAACCCTAACACTAACCCTTCCCCGAAGCCTGACCGTCACCCATCCCCTAATCCTAACCCGTACGCTAACACTAACCCACGCCCTCACACGCACGCTCCCCCTAAAGCGTTGTCGGACCCTCACCTGGACCCTAAACCGTCCCCGTCGCCTAACCCTAACCCTAGCCCGAACCCTAACCCTAACCCTTCCCAGAAGCCTGACCCTCACCCGTCCCCTAATCCTAACCCGTAGGCTAACACTAACCCGCGCCCTCACACGCACGCTCCCCCTAAAGCATTGTCGGACCCTCACCTGGACCCTAAACCGTCCCCGTCCCCTAACCCAAACCCTAGCCCGAACCCTAACCCTAACCCTTCCCCGAAGCCTGACCCTCACCCGTCCCATAATCCTAACCCGTAGGCTCACACTATCCCGCGCCCTCACACGCACGCTCCCCCTAAAGCATTGTCGGACCCTCACCTGGACCCTAAACCGTCCCCGTCCCCTAACCCTAACCCTAGCCCGAACCCTAACCCTAACCCTTCCCTGAAGCCTGACCCTCACCCGTCCCCTAATCCTAATCCGTAGGCTAACACTAACCCGCGCCCTCACACGCACGCTCCCCCTAAAGCGTTGTCGGACCCTCACCTGGACCCTAAACCGTCCCCGTCCCCTAACCCTAACCCTAGCCCGAACCCTAACCCTAACCCTTCCCCGAAGCCTGACCCTCACCCGTCCCCTAATCCTAACCCGTACGCTAACACTAACCCGCGCCCTCACACGCACGCTCCCCCTAAAGCGTTGTCAGACCCTCACCTGGACCCTAAACCGTCCCCGTCCCCTAACCCTAACCCTAGCCCGAACCCTAACCCTAACCCTTCCCCGAAGCCTGACCCTCACCCGTCCCCTAATCCTAACCCGTTCGCTAACACTAACCCTCGCCCTCACACGCACGCTCCCCCTAAAGCGTTGTCGGACCCTCACCTGGACCCTAAACCGTCCCCGTCCCCTAACCCTAACCCTAGCCCGAACCCTAACCCTAACACTTCCCCGAAGCCTGACACTCACCCGTCCCCTAATCCTAACCCTTACTCTAACACTAACCCGTGCCCTCACACGCACGCTCCCCCTAAAGCGTTCTCAGACCCTCACCTGGACCCTAAACCGTCCCCGTCCCCGTCCCCTAACCCTAACCCAAGCCCGAACACTAACCCTAACCCTTCTCCGAAGCCTGACCCTCACCCATCCCCTAATCCTAACCCGTAGGCTCACACTAACACGCGCCCTCACACGCACGCTCCCCCTAAAGCGTTGTCGGACCCTCACCTGGACCCTAAACCGTCCCCGTCCCCTAACCCTAACCCTAGCCAGAACCCTAACCCTAACACTTCCCTGAAGCCTGACCCTCACCCGTCCCCTTATCCTAACACGTAGGCTCACACTAACACGCGCCCTCACACGCACGCTCCCCCTAAAGCGTTGTCGGACCCTCACCTGGACCCTAAACCGTCCCCGTCCCCTAACGCTAACCCTAGCCTGAACCTTAACCCTAAACCTTCCCAGAAGCCTGACCATCACCCGTCCCCTAATCCTAACCCTTACGCTAACACTAACCCGCGCCCTCACACGCAGGCTCCCCCTAAAGCGTTGTCGGACCCTCACCTGGACCCTAAACCTTCCCCGTCCCCTAACCCTAACCCTAGCCCGAACCCTAACCCTAACCCTTCCCAGAAGCCTGACCCTCACCCTTCCCCTAATCCTAACCCGTAGGCTAACACTAACATGCGCCCTCACACGCACGCTCCCCCTAAAGCATTGTCGGACCCTCACCTGGACCCTAAACCGTCCCCGTCCCCTAACCCTAACCCTAGCCCGAACCCTAACCCTAACCCTTCCCCGAAGCCTGACCCTCACCCGTCCCCTAATCCTAACCCGTAGGCTAACACTAACCCGCGCCCTCACACGCACGCTCCCCCTAAAGCGTTGTCGGACCCTCACCTGGACCCTAAACCGTCCCCGTCCCCTAACCCTAACCCTAGCCCGAACCCTAACCCTAACCCTTCCCCGAAGCCTGACCCTCACCCGTCCCCTAATCCTAACCCGTACGCTCACACTAACCCGCGCCCTCACACGCACGCTCCCCCTAAAGCATTGTCGGACCCTCACCTGGACCCTAAACCGTCCCCGTCCCCTAACCCTAACCCTAGCCCGAACCTTAACCCTAACCCTTCCCAGAAGCCTGACCCTCACCCGTCCCCTAATGCTAACCTGTACGCTAACACTAACCCGCGCCCTCACACGCACGCTCCCCCTAAAGCGTTGTCGGACCCTCACCTGGACCCTAAACCGTCCCCATCCCCTAACCCTAACCCTAGCCCGAACTCTAACCCTAACACTTCCCCGAAGCCTGACCCTCACCCGTCCCCTAATCCTAACCCGTACGCTCACACTAACCCGCGCCCTCACACGCACGCTCCCCCTAAAGCATTATCGGACCCTCACCTGGACCCTAAACCGTCCCCGTCCCCTAACCCTAACCCTAGCCCGAACCTTAACCCTAACCCTTCCCCGAAGCCTGACCCTCACCCGTCCCCTAATCCTAACCCGTACGCTAACACTAACCCGCGCCCTCACATGCACGCTCCCCCTAAAGCGTTGTCGGACCCTCACCTGGACCCTAAACCGTCCCCGTCCCCTAACCCTAACCCTAGCCCGAACCCTAACCCTAACCCTTCCCAGAAGCCTGACCCTCACCCGTCACCTAATCCTAACCCGTAGGCTAACACTAACCCGCCCCCTCACACGCACGCTCCCCCTAAAGCATTGTCGGACCCTCACCTGGACCCTAAACCGTCCCCGTCCCCTAACCCTAAACCTAGCCCGAACCCTAACCCTAACCCTTCCCCGAAGCCTGACCCTCACCCGTCCCATAATCCTAACCCGTAGGCTCACACTAACCCGCGCCCTCACACGCACGCTCCCCCTAAAGCATTGTCGGACCCTCACCTGGACCCTAAACCGTCCCCGTCCCCTAACCCTAACCCTAGCCCGAACCCTAACCCTAACCCTTCCCCGAAGCATGACACTCACCCGTCCCCTAATCCTAACCCGTAGGCTAACACTAACCCGCGCCCTCACACGCACGCTCCCCCTAAAGCGTTGTCGGACCCTCACCTGGACCCTAAACCTTCCCCGTCCCCTAACCCTAACCCTAGCCCGAACCCTAACCCTAAACCTTCCCCGAAGCCTGACGCTCACACGTCCACTAATCCTAACCCGTACGCTCACACTAACCCGTGCCCTCACACGCACGCTCCCCCTAAAGCGTTGTCGGACCCTCACCTGGACCCTAAACCGTCCCCGTCCCCTAACCCTAACCCTAGCCCGAACCCTAACCCTAACCCTTCCCCGAAGCCTGACCCTCACCCGTCCCCTAATCCTAACCCGTAAGCTAACACTAACCCGCGCCCTCACACGCACGCTCCCCCTAAAGCGTTGTCGGACCCTCACCTGGACCCTAAACCGTCCCCGTCCCCTAACCCTAACCCTAGCCCGAACCCTAACCCTAACCCTTCCCCGAAGCCTGACCCTCACCCGTCCCCTAATCCTAACCTGTACGCTCACACTACCCCATGCCCTCACACGCACGCTCCCCCTAAAGCGTTGTCGGACCCTCACCTGGACCCTAAACCGTCCCCGTCCCCTAACCCTAACCCTAGCCCGAACCCTAACCCTAACCGTTCCCAGAAGCCTGACCCTCACCCGTCCCCTAATCCTAACCCGTAGGCTAACACTAACCCGCGCCCTCACACGCACGCTCCCCCTAAAGCATTGTCAGACCCTCACCTGGACCCTAAACCGTCCCCGTCCCCTAACCCTAACCCTAGCCCGAACCCTAACCCTAACCCTTCCCCGAAGCCTGACCCTCACCCGTCCCCTAATCCTAAACCGTAGGCTCACACTATCCCGCGCCCTCACACGTACGCTCCCCCTAAAGCGTTGTCGGACCCTCACCTGGACCCTAAAGCGTCCCCGTCCCCTAACCCTAACCCTAGCCCGAACCCTAACCCTAACCCTTCCCCGAAGCCTGACCCTCACCCGTCCCCTAATCCTAACCCGTACGCTAACACTAAACCGCGCCCTCACAAGCACGCTCCCCCTAAAGCGTTGTCGGACCCTCACCTGGACCCTAAACCGTCCCCATCCCCTAACCCTAACCCTAGCCCGAACCCTTACCCTAACCCTTCCCCGAAGCCTGACCCTCACCCGTCCCCTAATCCTAACCCGTTCGCTAACACTAACCCGCGGCCTCACACGCACGCTCCCCCTAAAGCGTTGTCGGACCCTCACCTGGACCCTAAACCGTCCCCGTCCCCTAACCCTAACCCTAGCCCGAACCCTAAACCTAACCCTTCCCCGAAGCCTGACCCTCACCCGTCCCCTAATCCTAACCCTTACGTTAACACTAACCCGTGCCCTCACACGCACGCTCCCCCTTAAGCGTTGTCGGACCCTCACCTAGACCCTAAACCGTCCCCGTCCCCTAACCCTAACCCTAGCCCGAACCCTAACCCTAACCCTTCCCCGAAGCCTGACCCTCACCCGTCCCCTAATCCTAACCCGTAGGCTCACACTAACCCGCGCCCTCACACGCACGCTCTTCCTAAAGCGTTGTCGGACCCTCACCTGGACCCTAAACCGTCCCCGTCCCCTAACCCTAACCCTAGCCCGAACCCTAACCCTAACCCTTCCCCGAAGCCTGACACTCACCCGTCCCCTAATCCTAACCCGTAGGCTAACACTAACCCGCGCCCTCACACGCACGCTCCCCCTAAAGCGTTGTCGGACCCTCACCTGGACCCTAAACCGTCCCCGTCCCTAACCCTAACCCTAGCCCGAACCCTAACCCTAACCCTTCCCTGAAGCCTGACACTCACCCGTCCCCTAATCCTAACCCGTAGGCTAACACTAACCCGCGCCCTCACATGCACGCTCCCCCTAAAGCGTTGTCGGACCCTCACCTGGACCCTAAACCGTCCCCGTCCCCTAACCCTAACCCTAGCCCGAACCCTAACCCTAACCCTTCCCCGAAGCCTGACCCTCACCCGTCCCCTAATCCTAACCCGTAGGCTCACACTAACCCGCGCCCTCACATGCACGCTCCCCCTAAAGCATTGTCGGACCCTCACCTGGACCCTAAACCGTCCCCGTCCCCTAACCCTAACCCTAGCCCGAACCCTAACCCTAACCCTTCCCCGAAGCCTGACCCTCACCCGTCCCCTAATCCTAACCCGTAGGCTAACATAACCCGCGCCCTCACACGCACGCTCCCCCTAAAGCGTTGTCGGACCCTCACCTGGACGCTAAACCGTCCCCGTCCCCTAACCCTAACCCTAGCCCGAACCCTAACCCTATATCTTCCCCGAAGCCTGACCCTCACCCGTCCCCTAATCCTAACACGTAGGCTCACACTAACCCGCGCCCTCACATGCCCGCTCCCCCTAAAGCATTGTCGGACCCTCACCTGGACCCTAAACCGTCCCCGTCCCCTAACCCTAACCCTAGCCCGAACCCTAACCCTAACCCTTCCCCGAAGCCTGACCCTCACCCGTCCCCTAATCCTAACCCGTAGGCTAACACTAACCCGCGCCCTCACACGCACGCTCCCCCTAAAGCGTTGTCGGACCCTCACCTGGACGCTAAACCGTCCCCGTCCCCTAACCCTAACCCTAGCCCGAACCCTAACCCTAAATCTTCCCCGAAACCTGAACCTCACCCGTCCCCTAATCCTAACCTGTACGCTCACACTAACCCGCGCCCTCACACGCACGCTCCCCCTAAAGCGTTGTCGGACCCTCACCTGGACCCTAAACCGTCCCCGTACCCTAACCCTAACCCTAGCCCGAACCCGAACCCTAACCCTTCCCCGAAGCCTGACCCTCAACCGTCCCCTAATCCTAACCCATACGCTAACACTAACCCGCACCCTCACACGCACGCTCCCCCTAAAGCGTTGTCGGACCCTCACCTGGACCCTAAACCGTCCCCGTCCCCTAACCCTTCACTAGCCCGAACCCTAACCCTAACACTTCCCCGAAGCCTGACCTCACCCGTCCCTTAATCCTAACCCTTACGCTAACACTAACCCGTGCCCTCACACGCACGCTCCCCCTAAAGCGTTGTCGGACCCTCACCTGGACCCTAAACCGTCCCCGTCCCCTAACCGTAACCCTAGCCCGAACCCTAACCCTAACCCTTCCCCGAAGCCTGACCCTCACCCGTCCCCTAATCCTAACCCGTAGGCTCACACTAACCCCCGCCCTCACACGCATGCTCCCCCTAAAGCATTGTCGGACCCTCACCTGGACCCTAAACCGTCCCCGTCCCCTAACCCTAACCCTAGCCCGAACCCTAGCCCTAACCCTTCCCCGAAGCCTGACCCTCACCCGTCCCCTAATCCTAACCCGTAGGCTAACACTAACCCGCGCCCTCACACGCATGCTCCCCCTAAAGCGTTGTCGGACCCTCACCTGGACCCTAAACCGTCCCCGTCCCCTAACCCTAACCCTAGCCCGAACCCTAACCCTAAACCTTCCCCGAAGCCTGACACTCACCCGTCCCCTAATCCTATCCCGTACGCTCACACTAACCCGCGCCCTCACACGCACGCTCCCCCTATAGCGTTGTCGGACCCTCACCTGGACCCTAAACCGTCCCCGTCCCCTAACCCTAACCCTAGCCCGAACCCTAACCCTAAACCTTCCCCGAAGCCTGACCCTCACCCGTCTCCTAATCCTAACCCGTTCGCTAACACTAACCCGCGCCCTCACACGCACGCTCCCCCTAAAGCGTTGTCGGACCCTCAAGTGGACCCTAAACCGTCCCCGTCCCCTAACCCTAACCCTAGCCCGAACCCTAACCCTAACCCTTCCCCGAAGCCTGACCCTCACCCGTCCCCTATCCTAACCCTTAAGCTAACACTAACCCGTGCCCTAACACGCACGCTCCCCCTAAATCGTTGTCGGACCCTCACCTGGACCCTAAACCGTCCCCGTCCCCTAACCCTAACCCTAGCCCGAAACCTAACCCTAACCCTTCCCCGAAGCCTGACCCTCACCCGTCCCCTAATCCTAACCTGTACGCTCACACTAACCCATGCCCTCACACGCACGCTCCCCCTAAAGCGTTGTCGGACCCTCACCTGGACCCTAAACCGTCCCCGTCCCCTAACCCAAACCCTAGCCCGAACCCTAACCCTAACCCTTCCCCGAAGCCTGACCCTCACCCGTCCCATAATCCTAACCCGTAGGCTCACACTATCCCGCGCCCTCACACGCACGCTCCCCCTAAAGCATTGTCGGACCCTCACCTGGACCCTAAACCGTCCCCGTCCCCTAACCCTAACCCTAGCCCGAACACTAACCCTAACCCTTCCCTGAAGCCTGACCCTCACCCGTCCCCTAATCCTAATCCGTAGGCTAACACTAACCCGCGCCCTCACACGCACGCTCCCCCTAAAGCGTTGTCGGACCCTCACCTGGACCCTAAACCGTCCCCGTCCCCTAACCCTAACCCTAGCCCGAACCCTAACCCTAACCCTTCCCCGAAGCCTGACCCTCACCCGTCCCCTAATCCTAACCCGTACGCTAACACTAACCCGCGCCCTCACACGCACGCTCCCACTAAAGCGTTGTCAGATCCTCACCTGGACCCTAAACCGTCCCCGTCCCCTAACCCTAACCCTAGCCCGAACCCTAACCCTAACCCTTCCCCGAAGCCTGACCCTCACCCGTCCCCTAATCCTAACCCGTTCGCTAACACTAACCCGCGCCCTCACACGCACGCTCCCCCTAAAGCGTTGTCGGACCCTCACCTGGACCCTAAACCGTCCCCGTCCCCTAACCCTAACCCTAGCCCGAACCCTAACCCTAACCCTTCCCCGAAGCCTGACACTCACCCGTCCCCTAATCCTAACCCTTACTCTAACACTAACCCGTGCCCTCACATGCACGCTCCCCCTTAAGCGTTGTCGGACCCTCACCTGGACCCTAAACCGTCCCCGTCCCCTAACCCTAACCCTAGCCCGAACCCTAACCCTAACCCTTCCCCGAAGCCTGACCCTCACCCGTCCCCTAATCCTAACCCGTACGCTAACACTAACCCGCGCCCTCACACGCACGCTCCCCCTAAAGCGTTGTCAGACCCTCACCTGGACCCTAAACCGTCCCCGTCCCCTAACCCTAACCCTAGCCCAAACCCTAACCCTAACACTTCCCCGAAGCCTCACCCTCACCCGTCCCCTAATCCTAACCCGAAGTCTCACACTAACACGCGCTCTCACACGCACGCTCGCCCCTAAAGAGTTGTCGGACCCTCACCTGGACCCTAAACCGTCCCCGTCCCCTAACCCTAACCCGAACCCGAACCCTAACCCTAAACCTGCCCCGAAGCCTGACCCTCACCCGTCCCATTATCCTAACACGTAGGCTCACACTAACACGCGCCCTCACACGCACGCTCCCCCTAAAGCGTTGTCGGACCCTCACCTGGACCCTAAACCGTCCCCGTCCCCTAACGCTAACCCTAACCCGAACCTTAACCCTAACCCTTCCCAGAAGCCTGACCCTCACCCGTCCCCTAATCCTAACCTGTACGCTAACACTAACACGCGCCCTCACACGCACGCTCCCCCTAAAGCGTTCTCGGACCCTCACCTGGACCCTAAACCGTCCCCGTCCCCGTCCCCTAACCCTAACCCTAGCCCGAACACTAACCCTAACCCTTCTCCGAAGCCTGACCCTCACCCATCCCCTAATCCTAACCCGTAGGCTCACACTAACACGCGCCCTCACACGCACGCTCCCCCTAAAGCGTTGTCGGACCCTCACCTGGACCCTAAACCGTCCCCGTCCCCTAACCCTAAACCTAGCCCGAACCCTAACCCTAACCCTTCCCCGAAGCCTGACCCTCACCCGTCCCCTAATCCTAACCCGTAGGCTAACACTAACCCGCGCCCTCACACGCACGCTCCCCCTAAAGCGTTGTCGGACCCTCACCTGGACCCTAAACCGTCCCCGTCCCCTAACCCTAACCCTAGCCCGAACCCTAACCCTAACCCTTCCCCGAAGCCTGACCCTCACCCGTCCCCTAATCCTAACCCGTACGCTCACACTAACCCGCGCCCTCACACGCACGCTCCCCCTAAAGCATTGTCGGACCCTCACCTGGACCCTAAACCGTCCCCGTCCCCTAACCCTAACCCTAGCCCGAACCTTAACCCTAACCCTTCCCAGAAGCCTGACCCTCACCCGTCCCCTAATGCTAACCTGTACGCTAACACTAACCCGCGCCCTCACACGCACGCTCCCCCTAAAGCGTTGTCGGACCCTCACCTGGACCCTAAACCGTCCCCATCCCCTAACCCTAACCCTAGCCCGAACCCTAACCCTAACCCTTCCCCGAAGCCTGACCCTCACCCGTCCCCTAATCCTAACCTGTACGCTCACACTACCCCATGCCCTCACACGCACGCTCCCCCTAAAGCGTTGTCGGACCCTCACCTGGACCCTAAACCGTCCCCGTCCCCTAACCCTAACCCTAGCCCGAACCCTAACCCTAACCGTTCCCAGAAGCCTGACCCTCACCCGTCCCCTAATCCTAACCCGTAGGCTAACACTAACCCGCGCCCTCACACGCACGCTCCCCCTAAAGCATTGTCAGACCCTCACCTGGACCCTAAACCGTCCCCGTCCCCTAACCCTAACCCTAGCCCGAACCCTAACCCTAACCCTTCCCCGAAGCCTGACCCTCACCCCTCCCCTAATCCTAAACCGTAGGCTCACACTATCCCGCGCCCTCACACGTACGCTCCCCCTAAAGCGTTGTCGGACCCTCACCTGGACCCTAAAGCGTCCCCGTCCCCTAACCCTAACCCTAGCCCGAACCCTAACCCTAACCCTTCCCCGAAGCCTGACCCTCACCCGTCCCCTAATCCTAACCCGTACGCTAACACTAAACCGCGCCCTCACAAGCACGCTCCCCCTAAAGCGTTGTCGGACCCTCACCTGGACCCTAAACCGTCCCCATCCCCTAACCCTAACCCTAGCCCGAACCCTTACCCTAACCCTTCCCCGAAGCCTGACCCTCACCCGTCCCCTAATCCTAACCCGTTCGCTAACACTAACCCGCGGCCTCACACGCACGCTCCCCCTAAAGCGTTGTCGGACCCTCACCTGGACCCTAAACCGTCCCCGTCCCCTAACCCTAACCCTAGCCCGAACCCTAAACCTAACCCTTCCCCGAAGCCTGACCCTCACCCGTCCCCTAATCCTAACCCTTACGTTAACACTAACCCGTGCCCTCACACGCACGCTCCCCCTAAAGCGTTGTCGGACCCTCACCTGGACCCTAAACCGTCCCCGTCCCCTAACCCTAACCCTAGCCCGAACCCTAACCCTAACCCTTCCCCGAAGCCTGACCCTCACCCGTCCCCTAATCCTAACCCGTAGGCTCACACTAACCCGCGCCCTCACATGCACGCTCCCCCTAAAGCATTGTCGGACCCTCACCTGGACCCTAAACCGTCCCCGTCCCCTAACCCTAACCCTAGCCCGAACCCTAACCCTAACCCTTCCCCGAAGCCTGACCCTCACCCGTCCCCTAATCCTAACCCGTAGGCTAACATAACCCGCGCCCTCACACGCACGCTCCCCCTAAAGCGTTGTCGGACCCTCACCTGGACGCTAAACCGTCCCCGTCCCCTAACCCTAACCCTAGCCCGAACCCTAACCCTATATCTTCCCCGAAGCCTGACCCTCACCCGTCCCCTAATCCTAACACGTAGGCTCACACTAACCCGCGCCCTCACATGCCCGCTCCCCCTAAAGCATTGTCGGACCCTCACCTGGACCCTAAACCGTCCCCGTCCCCTAACCCTAACCCTAGCCCGAACCCTAACCCTAACCCTTCCCCGAAGCCTGACCCTCACCCGTCCCCTAATCCTAACCCGTAGGCTAACACTAACCCGCGCCCTCACACGCACGCTCCCCCTAAAGCGTTGTCGGACCCTCACCTGGACGCTAAACCGTCCCCGTCCCCTAACCCTAACCCTAGCCCGAACCCTAACCCTAAATCTTCCCCGAAGCCTGAACCTCACCCGTCCCCTAATCCTAACCTGTACGCTCACACTAACCCGCGCCCTCACACGCACGCTCCCCCTAAAGCGTTGTCGGACCCTCACCTGGACCCTAAACCGTCCCCGTCCCCTAACCCTTACCCTAGCCCGAACCCTAACCCTAACCCTTCCCCGAAGCCTGACTCTCACCCGTCCCCTAATCCTAACCCGTTCACTAACACTAATCCGCGCCCTCACACGCACGCTCCCCCTAAAGCGTTGTCGGACACTCACCTGGACCCTAAACCGTCCCCGTCCTCTAACCCTAACCCTAGCCCGAACCCTAACCCTAACCCTTCCCCGAAGCCTGACCCTCACCCGTCCCCTAATCCTAACCCTTACGCTAACACTAACCCGTGCCCTCACACGCACGCTCCCCCTAAAGCGTTGTCGGACCCTCACCTGGACCCTAAACCGTCCCCGTACCCTAACCCTAACCCTAGCCCGAACCCGAACCCTAACCCTTCCCCGAAGCCTGACCCTCAACCGTCCCCTAATCCTAACCCATACGCTAACACTAACCCGCACCCTCACACGCACGCTCCCCCTAAAGCGTTGTCGGACCCTCACCTGGACCCTAAACCGTCCCCGTCCCCTAACCCTAACACTAGCCCGAACCCTAACCCTAACACTTCCCCGAAGCCTGACCTCACCCGTCCCTTAATCCTAACCCTTACGCTAACACTAACCCGTGCCCTCACACGCACGCTCCCCCTAAAGCGTTGTCGGACCCTCACCTGGACCCTAAACCGTCCCCGTCCCCTAACCGTAACCCTAGCCCGAACCCTAACCCTAACCCTTCCCCGAAGCCTGACCCTCACCCGTCCCCTAATCCTAACCCGTAGGCTCACACTAACCCCCGCCCTCACACGCATGCTCCCCCTAAAGCATTGTCGGACCCTCACCTGGACCCTAAACCGTCCCCGTCCCCTAACCCTAACCCTAGCCCGAACCCTAGCCCTAACCCTTCCCCGAAGCCTGACCCTCACCCGTCCCCTAATCCTAACCCGTAGGCTAACACTAACCCGCGCCCTCACACGCATGCTCCCCCTAAAGCGTTGTCGGACCCTCACCTGGACCCTAAACCGTCCCCGTCCCCTAACCCTAACCCTAGCCCGAACCCTAACCCTAAACCTTCCCCGAAGCCTGACACTCACCCGTCCCCTAATCCTATCCCGTACGCTCACACTAACCCGCGCCCTCACACACACGCTCCCCCTATAGCGTTGTCGGACCCTCACCTGGACCCTAAACCGTCCCCGTCCCCTAACCCTAACCCTAGCCCGAACCCTAACCCTAAACCTTCCCCGAAGCCTGACCCTCACCCGTCTCCTAATCCTAACCCGTTCGCTAACACTAACCCGCGCCCTCACACGCACGCTCCCCCTAAAGCGTTGTCGGACCCTCAAGTGGACCCTAAACCGTCCCCGTCCCCTAACCCTAACCCTAGCCCGAACCCTAACCCTAACCCTTCCCCGAAGCCTGACCCTCACCCGTCCCCTATCCTAACCCTTAAGCTAACACTAACCCGTGCCCTAACACGCACGCTCCCCCTAAATCGTTGTCGGACCCTCACCTGGACCCTAAACCGTCCCCGTCCCCTAACCCTAACCCTAGCCCGAAACCTAACCCTAACCCTTCCCCGAAGCCTGACCCTCACCCGTCCCCTAATCCTAACCTGTACGCTCACACTAACCCATGCCCTCACACGCACGCTCCCCCTAAAGCGTTGTCGGACCCTCACCTGGACCCTAAACCGTCCCCGTCCCCTAACCCTAACCCTAGCCCGAACCCTAACCCTAACCCTTCCCAGAAGGCTGACCCTCACCCGTCCCCTAATCCTAACACGTAGGCTAACACTAACCCGCGCCCTCACACGCACGCTCCCCCTAAAGCATTGTCGGACCCTCACCTGGACCCTAAACCGTCCCCGTCCCCTAACCCAAACCCTAGCCCGAACCCTAACCCTAACCCTTCCCCGAAGCCTGACCCTCACCCGTCCCATAATCCTAACCCGTAGGCTCACACTATCCCGCGCCCTCACACGCACGCTCCCCCTAAAGCATTGTCGGACCCTCACCTGGACCCTAAACCGTCCCCGTCCCCTAACCCTAACCCTAGCCCGAACACTAACCCTAACCCTTCCCTGAAGCCTGACCCTCACCCGTCCCCTAATCCTAATCCGTAGGCTAACACTAACCCGCGCCCTCACACGCACGCTCCCCCTAAAGCGTTGTCGGACCCTCACCTGGACCCTAAACCGTCCCCGTCCCCTAACCCTAACCCTAGCCCGAACCCTAACCCTAACCCTTCCCCGAAGCCTGACCCTCACCCGTCCCCTAATCCTAACCCGTACGCTAACACTAACCCGCGCCCTCACACGCACGCTCCCCCTAAAGCGTTGTCAGACCCTCACCTGGACCCTAAACCGTCCCCGTCCCCTAACCCTAACCCTAGCCCGAACCCTAACCCTAACCCTTCCCCGAAGCCTGACCCTCACCCGTCCCCTAATCCTAACCCGTTCGCTAACACTAACCCGCGCCCTCACACGCACGCTCCCCCTAAAGCGTTGTCGGACCCTCACCTGGACCCTAAACCGTCCCCGTCCCCTAACCCTAACCCTAGCCCGAACCCTAACCCTAACCCTTCCCCGAAGCCTGACACTCACCCGTCCCCTAATCCTAACCCTTACTCTAACACTAACCCGTGCCCTCACATGCACGCTCCCCCTTAAGCGTTGTCGGACCCTCACCTGGACCCTAAACCGTCCCCGTCCCCTAACCCTAACCCTAGCCCGAACCCTAACCCTAACCCTTCCCCGAAGCCTGACCCTCACCCGTCCCCTAATCCTAACCCGTACGCTAACACTAACCCGCGCCCTCACACGCACGCTCCCCCTAAAGCGTTGTCAGACCCTCACCTGGACCCTAAACCGTCCCCGTCCCCTAACCCTAACCCTAGCCCAAACCCTAACCCTAACACTTCCCCGAAGCCTCACCCTCACCCGTCCCCTAATCCTAACCCGAAGTCTCACACTAACACGCGCTCTCACACGCACGCTCGCCCCTAAAGAGTTGTCGGACCCTCACCTGGACCCTAAACCGTCCCCGTCCCCTAACCCTAACCCGAACCCGAACCCTAACCCTAAACCTGCCCCGAAGCCTGACCCTCACCCGTCCCATTATCCTAACACGTAGGCTCACACTAACACGCGCCCTCACACGCACGCTCCCCCTAAAGCGTTGTCGGACCCTCACCTGGACCCTAAACCGTCCCCGTCCCCTAACGCTAACCCTAACCCGAACCTTAACCCTAACCCTTCCCAGAAGCCTGACCCTCACCCGTCCCCTAATCCTAACCTGTACGCTAACACTAACACGCGCCCTCACACGCACGCTCCCCCTAACGCGTTCTCGGACCCTCACCTGGACCCTAAACCGTCCCCGTCCCCGTCCCCTAACCCTAACCCTAGCCCGAACACTAACCCTAACCCTTCTCCGAAGCCTGACCCTCACCCATCCCCTAATCCTAACCCGTAGGCTCACACTAACACGCGCCCTCACACGCACGCTCCCCCTAAAGCGTTGTCGGACCCTCACCTGGACCCTAAACCGTCCCCGTCCCCTAACCCTAAACCTAGCCAGAACCCTAACCCTAACACTTCCCTGAAGCCTGACCCTCACCCGTCCCCTTATCCTAACACGTAGGCTCACACTAACACGCGCCCTCACACGCACGCTCCCCCTAAAGCGTTGTCGGACCCTCACCTGGACCCTAAACCGTCCCCGTCCCCTAACGCTAACCCTAGCCTGAACCTTAACCCTAAACCTTCCCAGAAGCCTGACCATCACCCGTCCCCTAATCCTAACCCTTACGCTAACACTAACCCGCGCCCTCACACGCAGGCTCCCCCTAAAGCGTTGTCGGACCCTCACCTGGACCCTAAACCTTCCCCGTCCCCTAACCCTTACCCTAGCCCGAACCCTAACCCTAACCCTTCCCAGAAGCCTGACCCTCACCCTTCCCCTAATCCTAACCCGTAGGCTAACACTAACATGCGCCCTCACACGCACGCTCCCCCTAAAGCATTGTCGGACCCTCACCTGGACCCTAAACCGTCCCCGTCCCCTAACCCTAACCCTAGCCCGAACCCTAACCCTAACCCTTCCCCGAAGCCTGACCCTCACCCGTCCCCTAATCCTAACCCGTAGGCTAACACTAACCCGCGCCCTCACACGCACGCTCCCCCTAAAGCGTTGTCGGACCCTCACCTGGACCCTAAACCGTCCCCGTCCCCTAACCCTAACCCTAGCCCGAACCCTAACCCTAACCCTTCCCCGAAGCCTGACCCTCACCCGTCCCCTAATCCTAACCCGTACGCTCACACTAACCCGCGCCCTCACACGCACGCTCCCCCTAAAGCATTGTCGGACCCTCACCTGGACCCTAAACCGTCCCCGTCCCCTAACCCTAACCCTAGCCCGAACCTTAACCCTAACCCTTCCCAGAAGCCTGACCCTCACCCGTCCCCTAATGCTAACCTGTACGCTAACACTAACCCGCGCCCTCACACGCACGCTCCCCCTAAAGCGTTGTCGGACCCTCACCTGGACCCTAAACCGTCCCCATCCCCTAACCCTAACCCTAGCCCGAACCCTAACCCTAACACTTCCCCGAAGCCTGACCCTCACCCGTCCCCTAATCCTAACCCGTACGCTCACACTAACCCGCGCCCTCACACGCACGCTCCCCCTAAAGCATTATCGGACCCTCACCTGGACCCTAAACCGTCCCCGTCCCCTAACCCTAACCCTAGCCCGAACCTTAACCCTAACCCTTCCCCGAAGCCTGACCCTCACCCGTCCCCTAATCCTAACCCGTACGCTAACACTAACCCGCGCCCTCACATGCACGCTCCCCCTAAAGCGTTGTCGGACCCTCACCTGGACCCTAAACCGTCCCCGTCCCCTAACCCTAACCCTAGCCCGAACCCTAACCCTAACCCTTCCCAGAAGCCTGACCCTCACCCGTCACCTAATCCTAACCCGTAGGCTAACACTAACCCGCCCCCTCACACGCACGCTCCCCCTAAAGCATTGTCGGACCCTCACCTGGACCCTAAACCGTCCCCGTCCCCTAACCCTAAACCTAGCCCGAACCCTAACCCTAACCCTTCCCCGAAGCCTGACCCTCACCCGTCCCATAATCCTAACCCGTAGGCTCACACTAACCCGCGCCCTCACACGCACGCTCCCCCTAAAGCATTGTCGGACCCTCACCTGGACCCTAAACCGTCCCCGTCCCCTAACCCTAACCCTAGCCCGAACCCTAACCCTAACCCTTCCCCGAAGCATGACACTCACCCGTCCCCTAATCCTAACCCGTAGGCTAACACTAACCCGCGCCCTCACACGCACGCTCCCCCTAAAGCGTTGTCGGACCCTCACCTGGACCCTAAACCTTCCCCGTCCCCTAACCCTAACCCTAGCCCGAACCCTAAACCTAAACCTTCCCCGAAGCCTGACGCTCACACGTCCACTAATCCTAACCCGTACGCTCACACTAACCCGTGCCCTCACACGCACGCTCCCCCTAAAGCGTTGTCGGACCCTCACCTGGACCCTAAACCGTCCCCGTCCCCTAACCCTAACCCTAGCCCGAACCCTAACCCTAACCCTTCCCCGAAGCCTGACCCTCACCCGTCCCCTAATCCTAACCCGTAAGCTAACACTAACCCGCGCCCTCACACGCACGCTCCCCCTAAAGCGTTGTCGGACCCTCACCTGGACCCTAAACCGTCCCCGTCCCCTAACCCTAACCCTAGCCCGAACCCTAACCCTAACCCTTCCCCGAAGCCTGACCCTCACCCGTCCCCTAATCCTAACCTGTACGCTCACACTACCCCATGCCCTCACACGCACGCTCCCCCTAAAGCGTTGTCGGACCCTCACCTGGACCCTAAACCGTCCCCGTCCCCTAACCCTAACCCTAGCCCGAACCCTAACCCTAACCGTTCCCAGAAGCCTGACCCTCACCCGTCCCCTAATCCTAACCCGTAGGCTAACACTAACCCGCGCCCTCACACGCACGCTCCCCCTAAAGCATTGTCAGACCCTCACCTGGACCCTAAACCGTCCCCGTCCCCTAACCCTAACCCTAGCCCGAACCCTAACCCTAACCCTTCCCCGAAGCCTGACCCTCACCCGTCCCCTAATCCTAAACCGTAGGCTCACACTATCCCGCGCCCTCACACGTACGCTCCCCCTAAAGCGTTGTCGGACCCTCACCTGGACCCTAAAGCGTCCCCGTCCCCTAACCCTAACCCTAGCCCGAACCCTAACCCTAACCCTTCCCCGAAGCCTGACACTCACCCGTCCCCTAATCCTAATCCGTAGGCTAACACTAACCCGCGCCCTCACATGCACGCTCCCCCTAAAGCGTTGTCGGACCCTCACCTGGACCCTAAACCGTCCCCGTCCCCTAACCCTAACCCTAGCCCGAACCCTAACCCTAAACCTTCCCCGAAGCCTGACCCTCACCCGTCCCCTAATCCTAACCCGTACGCTAACACTAAACCGCGCCCTCACAAGCACGCTCCCCCTAAAGCGTTGTCGGACCCTCACCTGGACCCTAAACCGTCCCCATCCCCTAACCCTAACCCTAGCCCGAACCCTTACCCTAACCCTTCCCCGAAGCCTGACCCTCACCCGTCCCCTAATCCTAACCCGTTCGCTAACACTAACCCGCGGCCTCACACGCACGCTCCCCCTAAAGCGTTGTCGGACCCTCACCTGGACCCTAAACCGTCCCCGTCCCCTAACCCTAACCCTAGCCCGAACCCTAAACCTAACCCTTCCCCGAAGCCTGACCCTCACCCGTCCCCTAATCCTAACCCTTACGTTAACACTAACCCGTGCCCTCACACGCACGCTCCCCCTTAAGCGTTGTCGGACCCTCACCTAGACCCTAAACCGTCCCCGTCCCCTAACCCTAACCCTAGCCCGAACCCTAACCCTAACCCTTCCCCGAAGCCTGACCCTCACCCGTCCCCTAATCCTAACCCGTAGGCTCACACTAACCCGCGCCCTCACACGCACGCTATTCCTAAAGCGTTGTCGGACCCTCACCTGGACCCTAAACCGTCCCCGTCCCCTAACCCTAACCCTAGCCCGAACCCTAACCCTAACCCTTCCCCGAAGCCTGACACTCACCCGTCCCCTAATCCTAACCCGTAGGCTAACACTAACCCGCGCCCTCACACGCACGCTCCCCCTAAAGCGTTGTCGGACCCTCACCTGGACCCTAAACCGTCCCCGTCCCTAACCCTAACCCTAGCCCGAACCCTAACCCTAACCCTTCCCCGAAGCCTGACACTCACCCGTCCCCTAATCCTAACCCGTAGGCTAACACTAACCCGCGCCCTCACATGCACGCTCCCCCTAAAGCGTTGTCGGACCCTCACCTGGACCCTAAACCGTCCCCGTCCCCTAACCCTAACCCTAGCCCGAACCCTAACCCTAACCCTTCCCCGAAGCCTGACCCTCACCCGTCCCCTAATCCTAACCCGTAGGCTCACACTAACCCGCGCCCTCACATGCACGCTCCCCCTAAAGCATTGTCGGACCCTCACCTGGACCCTAAACCGTCCCCGTCCCCTAACCCTAACCCTAGCCCGAACCCTAACCCTAACCCTTCCCCGAAGCCTGACCCTCACCCGTCCCCTAATCCTAACCCGTAGGCTAACATAACCCGCGCCCTCACACGCACGCTCCCCCTAAAGCGTTGTCGGACCCTCACCTGGACGCTAAACCGTCCCCGTCCCCTAACCCTAACCCTAGCCCGAACCCTAACCCTATATCTTCCCCGAAGCCTGACCCTCACCCGTCCCCTAATCCTAACACGTAGGCTCACACTAACCCGCGCCCTCACATGCCCGCTCCCCCTAAAGCATTGTCGGACCCTCACCTGGACCCTAAACCGTCCCCGTCCCCTAACCCTAACCCTAGCCCGAACCCTAACCCTAACCCTTCCCCGAAGCCTGACCCTCACCCGTCCCCTAATCCTAACCCGTAGGCTAACACTAACCCGCGCCCTCACACGCACGCTCCCCCTAAAGCGTTGTCGGACCCTCACCTGGACGCTAAACCGTCCCCGTCCCCTA
Organism: Lagenorhynchus albirostris; assembly: GCF_949774975.1. Lineage (NCBI taxonomy): Eukaryota > Metazoa > Chordata > Mammalia > Artiodactyla > Delphinidae > Lagenorhynchus > Lagenorhynchus albirostris. The sequence continues at coordinate 243,312 of NW_026783506.1, read as the reverse complement.
ACCCTAACCCTAGCCCGAACCCTAACCCTAAATCTTCCCCGAAGCCTGAACCTCACCCGTCCCCTAATCCTAACCTGTACGCTCACACTAACCCGCGCCCTCACACGCACGCTCCCCCTAAAGCGTTGTCGGACCCTCACCTGGACCCTAAACCGTCCCCGTCCCCTAACCCTTACCCTAGCCCGAACCCTAACCCTAACCCTTCCCCGAAGCCTGACTCTCACCCGTCCCCTAATCCTAACCCGTTCACTAACACTAATCCGCGCCCTCACACGCACGCTCCCCCTAAAGCGTTGTCGGACACTCACCTGGACCCTAAACCGTCCCCGTCCTCTAACCCTAACCCTAGCCCGAACCCTAACCCTAACCCTTCCCCGAAGCCTGACCCTCACCCGTCCCCTAATCCTAACCCTTACGCTAACACTAACCCGTGCCCTCACACGCACGCTCCCCCTAAAGCGTTGTCGGACCCTCACCTGGACCCTAAACCGTCCCCGTACCCTAACCCTAACCCTAGCCCGAACCCGAACCCTAACCCTTCCCCGAAGCCTGACCCTCAACCGTCCCCTAATCCTAACCCGTACGCTAACACTAACCCGCACCCTCACACGCACGCTCCCCCTAAAGCGTTGTCGGACCCTCACCTGGACCCTAAACCGTCCCCGTCCCCTAACCCTAACACTAGCCCGAACCCTAACCCTAACACTTCCCCGAAGCCTGACCTCACCCGTCCCTTAATCCTAACCCTTACGCTAACACTAACCCGTGCCCTCACACGCACGCTCCCCCTAAAGCGTTGTCGGACCCTCACCTGGACCCTAAACCGTCCCCGTCCCCTAACCGTAACCCTAGCCCGAACCCTAACCCTAACCCTTCCCCGAAGCCTGACCCTCACCCGTCCCCTAATCCTAACCCGTAGGCTCACACTAACCCCCGCCCTCACACGCATGCTCCCCCTAAAGCATTGTCGGACCCTCACCTGGACCCTAAACCGTCCCCGTCCCCTAACCCTAACCCTAGCCCGAACCCTAGCCCTAAACCTTCCCCGAAGCCTGACCCTCACCCGTCCCCTAATCCTAACCCGTAGGCTAACACTAACCCGCGCCCTCACACGCATGCTCCCCCTAAAGCGTTGTCGGACCCTCACCTGGACCCTAAACCGTCCCCGTCCCCTAACCCTAACCCTAGCCCGAACCCTAACCCTAAACCTTCCCCGAAGCCTGACACTCACCCGTCCCCTAATCCTATCCCGTACGCTCACACTAACCCGCGCCCTCACACACACGCTCCCCCTATAGCGTTGTCGGACCCTCACCTGGACCCTAAACCGTCCCCGTCCCCTAACCCTAACCCTAGCCCGAACCCTAACCCTAAACCTTCCCCGAAGCCTGACCTTCACCCGTCTCCTAATCCTAACCCGTTCGCTAACACTAACCCGCGCCCTCACACGCACGCTCCCCCTAAAGCGTTGTCGGACCCTCAAGTGGACCCTAAACCGTCCCCGTCCCCTAACCCTAACCCTAGCCCGAACCCTAACCCTAACCCTTCCCCGAAGCCTGACCCTCACCCGTCCCCTATCCTAACCCTTAAGCTAACACTAACCCGTGCCCTAACACGCACGCTCCCCCTAAATCGTTGTCGGACCCTCACCTGGACCCTAAACCGTCCCCGTCCCCTAACCCTAACCCTAGCCCGAAACCTAACCCTAACCCTTCCCCGAAGCCTGACCCTCACCCGTCCCCTAATCCTAACCTGTACGCTCACACTAACCCATGCCCTCACACGCACGCTCCCCCTAAAGCGTTGTCGGACCCTCACCTGGACCCTAAACCGTCCCCGTCCCCTAACCCTAACCCTAGCCCGAACCCTAACCCTAACCCTTCCCAGAAGGCTGACCCTCACCCGTCCCCTAATCCTAACACGTAGGCTAACACTAACCCGCGCCCTCACACGCACGCTCCCCCTAAAGCATTGTCGGACCCTCACCTGGACCCTAAACCGTCCCCGTCCCCTAACCCTAACCCTAGCCCGAACCCTAACCCTAACCCTTCCCCGAAGCCTGACCCTCACCCGTCCCATAATCCTAACCCGTAGGCTCACACTATCCCGCGCCCTCACACGCACGCTCCCCCTAAAGCATTGTCGGACCCTCACCTGGACCCTAAACCGTCCCCGTCCCCTAACCCTAACCCTAGCCCGAACACTAACCCTAACACTTCCCTGAAGCCTGACCCTCACCCGTCCCCTAATCCTAATCCGTAGGCTAACACTAACCCGCGCCCTCACACGCACGCTCCCCCTAAAGCGTTGTCGGACCCTCACCTGGACCCTAAACCGTCCCCGTCCCCTAACCCTAACCCTAGCCCGAACCCTAAACCTAACCCTTCCCCGAAGCCTGACCCTCACCCGTCCCCTAATCCTAACCCGTACGCTAACACTAACCCGCGCCCTCACACGCACGCTCCCCCTAAAGCGTTGTCAGACCCTCACCTGGACCCTAAACCGTCCCCGTCCCCTAACCCTAACCCTAGCCCGAACCCTAACCCTAACCCTTCCCCGAAGCCTGACCCTCACCCGTCCCCTAATCCTAACCCGTTCGCTAACACTAACCCGCGCCCTCACACGCACGCTCCCCCTAAAGCGTTGTCGGACCCTCACCTGGACCCTAAACCGTCCCCGTCCCCTAACCCTAACCCTAGCCCGAACCCTAACCCTAACCCTTCCCCGAAGCCTGACACTCACCCGTCCCCTAATCCTAACCCTTACTCTAACACTAACCCGTGCCCTCACACGCACGCTCCCCCTTAAGCGTTGTCGGACCCTCACCTGGACCCTAAACCGTCCCCGTCCCCTAACCCTAACCCTAGCCCGAACCCTAACCCTAACCCTTCCCCGAAGCCTGACCCTCACCCGTCCCCTAATCCTAACCCGTACGCTAACACTAACCCGCGCCCTCACACGCACGCTCCCCCTAAAGCGTTGTCAGACCCTCACCTGGACCCTAAACCGTCCCCGTCCCCTAACCCTAACCCTAGCCCGAACCTTAACCCTAAACCTTCCCCGAAGCCAGACACTCACCCGTCCCCTAATCCTAACCTGAACGCTCATACTAACCCGCGCCCTCACACGCACGCTCCCCCTAAAGCGTTGTCGGACCCTCACCTGGACCCTAAACCGTCCCCGTCCCCTAATCCTAACCCTAACCCGAACCCGAACCCTAACCCTAAACCTGCCCCGAAGCCTGACCCTCACCCGTCCCCTTATCCTAACACGTAGGCTCACACTAACACGCGCCCTCACACGCACGCTCCCCCTAAAGCGTTGTCGGACCCTCACCTGGACCCTAAACCGTCCCCGTCCCCTAACGCTAACCCTAGCCCGAACCTTAACCCTAACCCTTCCCAGAAGCCTGACCCTCACCCGTCCACTAATCCTAACCTGTACGCTAACACTAACACGCGCCCTCACACGCACGCTCCCCCTAAAGCGTTGTCGGACCCTCACCTGGACCCTAAACCGTCCCCGTCCCCTAACCCTAACCCTAACCCGAACCCTAACCCTAACCCTGCCCCGAAGCCTGACCGTCACCCGTCCCCTAATCCTAACCCGTACGCTAACACTAACCCGCGCCCTCACACGCACGCTCCCCCTAGTGCGTTATCGGACCCTCACCTGGACCCTAAACCGTCCCCGTCCCCTAACCCTAACCCTAGCCCGAACTCTAACCCTAACCCTTCCCCGAAGCCTGACCCTCACCCATCCCCTAATCCTAAGCCGTAGGCTCACACTAACCCACGCCCTCACACGCACGCTCCCCCTAAAGCGTTCTCGGACCCTCACCTGGACCCTAAACCGTCCCCGTCCCCTAATCCTAACCCTAGCCCGAACCCTAACCCTAACCCTTCCCCGAAGCCTGACCCTCACCCGTCCCCTAATCCTAACCCGGAGGCTAACACTAACCCGCGCCCTCACACGCACGCTCCCCCTAGAGCGTTGTCGGACCCTCACCTGGACCCTAAACCGTCCCCGTCCCCTAACCCTAACCCTAGCCCGAACCCTAACCCTAACCCTTCCCCGAAGCCTGACCCTCACCCGTCCCCTAATCCTAACCCGTAGGCTAACACTAACCCGCGCCCTCACACGCACGCTCCCCCTAAAGCGTTGTCGGACCCTCACCTGGACCCTAAACCATCCCCGTCCCCTAACCCTAACCCTAGCTCGAACCCTAACCCTAACCCTTCCCCGAAGCCTGACCCTCACCCGTCCCCTAATCCTAACCCGTACGCTAACACTAACCCGCGCCCTCACACGCACGCTCCCCCTAAAGCGTTGTCGGACCCTCACCTGGACCCTAAACCGTCCCCGTCCCCTAACCCTAACCCTAGCCCGAACCCTAACCCTAACACTTCCCCGAAGCCTGACCTCACCCGTCCCCTAATCCTAACCCTTACGCTAACACTAACCCGTGCCCTCACACGCACGCTCCCCCTAAAGCGTTGTCGGACCCTCACCTGGACCCTAAACCGTCCCCGTCCCCTAACCGTAACCCTAGCCCGAACCCTAACCCTTACCCTTCCCCGAAGCCTGACCCTCACCCGTCCCCTAATCCTAACCCGTAGGCTCACACTAACCCCTGCCCTCACACGCATGCTCCCCCTAAAGCATTGTCGGACCCTCACCTGGACCCTAAACCGTCCCCGTCCCCTAACCCTAACCCTAGCCCGAACCCTAACCCTAACCCTTCCCCGAAGCCTGACCCTCACCCGTCCCCTAATCCTAACCCGTAGGCTAACACTAACCCGCGCCCTCACACGCATGCTCCCCCTAAAGCGTTGTCGGACCCTCACCTGGACCCTAAACCGTCCCCGTCCCCTAACCCTAACCCTAGCCCGAACCCTAACCCTAATCCTTCCCCGAAGCCTGACACTCACCCGTCCCCTAATCCTAACCCGTACGCTCACACTAACCCGCGCCCTCACACACACGCTCCCCCTATAGCGTTGTCGGACCCTCACCTGGACCCTAAACCGTCCCCGTCCCCTAACCCTAACCCTAGCCCGAACCCTAACCCTAACCCTTCCCCGAAGCCTGACCCTCACCCGTCTCCTAATCCTAACCCGTTCGCTAACACTAACCCGCGCCCTCACACGCACGCTCCACCTAAAGCGTTGTCGGACCCTCAAGTGGACCCTAAACCGTCCCCGTCCCCTAACCCTAACCCTAGCCCGAACCCTAACCCTAACCCTTCCCCGAAGCCTGACCCTCACCCGTCCCCTATCCTAACCCTTAAGCTAACACTAACCCGTGCCCTAACACGCACGCTCCCCCTAAATCGTTGTCGGACCCTCACCTGGACCATAAACCGTCCCCGTCCCCTAACCCTAACCCTAGCCCGAACCCTAACACTAACCCTTCCCCGAAGCCTGACCGTCACCCATCCCCTAATCCTAACCCGTACGCTAACACTAACCCACGCCCTCACACGCACGCTCCCCCTAAAGCGTTGTCGGACCCTCACCTGGACCCTAAACCGTCCCCGTCGCCTAACCCTAACCCTAGCCCGAACCCTAACCCTAACCCTTCCCAGAAGCCTGACCCTCACCCGTCCCCTAATCCTAACCCGTAGGCTAACACTAACCCGCGCCCTCACACGCACGCTCCCCCTAAAGCATTGTCGGACCCTCACCTGGACCCTAAACCGTCCCCGTCCCCTAACCCAAACCCTAGCCCGAACCCTAACCCTAACCCTTCCCCGAAGCCTGACCCTCACCCGTCCCATAATCCTAACCCGTAGGCTCACACTATCCCGCGCCCTCACACGCACGCTCCCCCTAAAGCATTGTCGGACCCTCACCTGGACCCTAAACCGTCCCCGTCCCCTAACCCTAACCCTAGCCCGAACCCTAACCCTAACCCTTCCCTGAAGCCTGACCCTCACCCGTCCCCTAATCCTAATCCGTAGGCTAACACTAACCCGCGCCCTCACACGCACGCTCCCCCTAAAGCGTTGTCGGACCCTCACCTGGACCCTAAACCGTCCCCGTCCCCTAACCCTAACCCTAGCCCGAACCCTAACCCTAACCCTTCCCCGAAGCCTGACCCTCACCCGTCCCCTAATCCTAACCCGTAGGCTCACACTAACCCGCGCCCTCACACGCACGCTCTTCCTAAAGCGTTGTCGGACCCTCACCTGGACCCTAAACCGTCCCCGTCCCCTAACCCTAACCCTAGCCCGAACCCTAACCCTAACCCTTCCCCGAAGCCTGACACTCACCCGTCCCCTAATCCTAACCCGTAGGCTAACACTAACCCGCGCCCTCACACGCACGCTCCCCCTAAAGCGTTGTCGGACCCTCACCTGGACCCTAAACCGTCCCCGTCCCTAACCCTAACCCTAGCCCGAACCCTAACCCTAACCCTTCCCCGAAGCCTGACACTCACCCGTCCCCTAATCCTAACCCGTAGGCTAACACTAACCCGCGCCCTCACACGCACGCTCCCCCTAAAGCGTTGTCGGACCCTCACCTGGACCCTAAACCGTCCCCGTCCCCTAACCCTAACCCTAGCCCGAACCCTAACCCTAACCCTTCCCCGAAGCCTGACCCTCACCCGTCCCCTAATCCTAACCCGTAGGCTCACACTAACCCGCGCCCTCACACGCACGCTCCCCCTAAAGCATTGTCGGACCCTCACCTGGACCCTAAACCGTCCCCGTCCCCTAACCCAAACCCTAGCCCGAACCCTAACCCTAACCCTTCCCCGAAGCCTGACCCTCACCCGTCCCATAATCCTAACCCGTAGGCTCACACTATCCCGCGCCCTCACACGCACGCTCCCCCTAAAGCATTGTCGGACCCTCACCTGGACCCTAAACCGTCCCCATCCCCTAACCCTAACCCTAGCCCGAACCCTAACCCTAACCCTTCCCTGAAGCCTGACCCTCACCCGTCCCCTAATCCTAATCCGTAGGCTAACACTAACCCGCGCCCTCACACGCACGCTCCCCCTAAAGCGTTGTCGGACCCTCACCTGGACCCTAAACCGTCCCCGTCCCCTAACCCTAACCCTAGCCCGAACCCTAACCCTAACCCTTCCCCGAAGCCTGACCCTCACCCGTCCCCTAATCCTAACCCGTACGCTAACACTAACCCGCGCCCTCACACGCACGCTCCCCCTAAAGCGTTGTCAGACCCTCACCTGGACCCTAAACCGTCCCCGTCCCCTAACCCTAACCCTAGCCCGAACCCTAACCCTAACCCTTCCCCGAAGCCTGACCCTCACCCGTCCCCTAATCCTAACCCGTTCGCTAACACTAACCCTCGCCCTCACACGCACGCTCCCCCTAAAGCGTTGTCGGACCCTCACCTGGACCCTAAACCGTCCCCGTCCCCTAACCCTAACCCTAGCCCGAACCCTAACCCTAACACTTCCCCGAAGCCTGACACTCACCCGTCCCCTAATCCTAACCCTTACTCTAACACTAACCCGTGCCCTCACACGCACGCTCCCCCTAAAGCGTTCTCGGACCCTCACCTGGACCCTAAACCGTCCCCGTCCCCGTCCCCTAACCCTAACCCTAGCCCGAACACTAACCCTAACCCTTCTCCGAAGCCTGACCCTCACCCATCCCCTAATCCTAACCCGTAGGCTCACACTAACACGCGCCCTCACACGCACGCTCCCCCTAAAGCGTTGTCGGACCCTCACCTGGACCCTAAACCGTCCCCGTCCCCTAACCCTAACCCTAGCCAGAACCCTAACCCTAACACTTCCCTGAAGCCTGACCCTCACCCATCCCCTTATCCTAACACGTAGGCTCACACTAACACGCGCCCTCACACGCACGCTCCCCCTAAAGCGTTGTCGGACCCTCACCTGGACCCTAAACCGTCCCCGTCCCCTAACGCTAACCCTAGCCTGAACCTTAACCCTAAACCTTCCCAGAAGCCTGACCATCACCCGTCCCCTAATCCTAACCCTTACGCTAACACTAACCCGCGCCCTCACACGCAGGCTCCCCCTAAAGCGTTGTCGGACCCTCACCTGGACCCTAAACCTTCCCCGTCCCCTAACCCTAACCCTAGCCCGAACCCTAACCCTAACCCTTCCCAGAAGCCTGACCCTCACCCTTCCCCTAATCCTAACCCGTAGGCTAACACTAACATGCGCCCTCACACGCACGCTCCCCCTAAAGCATTGTCGGACCCTCACCTGGACCCTAAACCGTCCCCGTCCCCTAACCCTAACCCTAGCCCGAACCCTAACCCTAACCCTTCCCCGAAGCCTGACCCTCACCCGTCCCCTAATCCTAACCCGTAGGCTAACACTAACCCGCGCCCTCACACGCACGCTCCCCCTAAAGCGTTGTCGGACCCTCACCTGGACCCTAAACCGTCCCCGTCCCCTAACCCTAACCCTAGCCCGAACCCTAACCTTAACCCTTCCCCGAAGCCTGACCCTCACCCGTCCCCTAATCCTAACCCGTACGCTCACAGTAACCCGCGCCCTCACACGCACGCTCCCCCTAAAGCATTGTCGGACCCTCACCTGGACCCTAAACCGTCCCCGTCCCCTAACCCTAACCCTAGCCCGAACCTTAACCCTAACCCTTCCCAGAAGCCTGACCCTCACCCGTCCCCTAATGCTAACCTGTACGCTAACACTAACCCGCGCCCTCACACGCACGCTCCCCCTAAAGCGTTGTCGGACCCTCACCTGGACCCTAAACCGTCCCCATCCCCTAACCCTAACCCTAGCCCGAACTCTAACCCTAACACTTCCCCGAAGCCTGACCCTCACCCGTCCCCTAATCCTAACCCGTACGCTCACACTAACCCGCGCCCTCACACGCACGCTCCCCCTAAAGCATTATCGGACCCTCACCTGGACCCTAAACCGTCCCCGTCCCCTAACCCTAACCCTAGCCCGAACCTTAACCCTAACCCTTCCCCGAAGCCTGACCCTCACCCGTCCCCTAATCCTAACCCGTACGCTAACACTAACCCGCGCCCTCACATGCACGCTCCCCCTAAAGCGTTGTCGGACCCTCACCTGGACCCTAAACCGTCCCCGTCCCCTAACCCTAACCCTAGCCCGAACCCTAACCCTAACCCTTCCCAGAAGCCTGACCCTCACCCGTCACCTAATCCTAACCCGTAGGCTAACACTAACCCGCCCCCTCACACGCACGCTCCCCCTAAAGCATTGTCGGACCCTCACCTGGACCCTAAACCGTCCCCGTCCCCTAACCCTAAACCTAGCCCGAACCCTAACCCTAACCCTTCCCCGAAGCCTGACCCTCACCCGTCCCATAATCCTAACCCGTAGGCTCACACTAACCCGCGCCCTCACACGCACGCTCCCCCTAAAGCATTGTCGGACCCTCACCTGGACCCTAAACCGTCCCCGTCCCCTAACCCTAACCCTAGCCCGAACCCTAACCCTAACCCTTCCCCGAAGCATGACACTCACCCGTCCCCTAATCCTAACCCGTAGGCTAACACTAACCCGCGCCCTCACACGCACGCTCCCCCTAAAGCGTTGTCGGACCCTCACCTGGACCCTAAACCTTCCCCGTCCCCTAACCCTAACCCTAGCCCGAACCCTAACCCTAAACCTTCCCCGAAGCCTGACCCTCACCCGTCCCCTAATCCTAACCCGTAAGCTAACACTAACCCGCGCCCTCACACGCACGCTCCCCCTAAAGCGTTGTCGGACCCTCACCTGGACCCTAAACCGTCCCCGTCCCCTAACCCTAACCCTAGCCCGAACCCTAACCCTAACCCTTCCCCGAAGCCTGACCCTCACCCGTCCCCTAATCCTAACCTGTACGCTCACACTACCCCATGCCCTCACACGCACGCTCCCCCTAAAGCGTTGTCGGACCCTCACCTGGACCCTAAACCGTCCCCGTCCCCTAACCCTAACCCTAGCCCGAACCCTAACCCTAACCGTTCCCAGAAGCCTGACCCTCACCCGTCCCCTAATCCTAACCCGTAGGCTAACACTAACCCGCGCCCTCACACGCACGCTCCCCCTAAAGCATTGTCAGACCCTCACCTGGACCCTAAACCGTCCCCGTCCCCTAACCCTAACCCTAGCCCGAACCCTAACCCTAACCCTTCCCCGAAGCCTGACCCTCACCCGTCCCCTAATCCTAAACCGTAGGCTCACACTATCCCGCGCCCTCACACGTACGCTCCCCCTAAAGCGTTGTCGGACCCTCACCTGGACCCTAAAGCGTCCCCGTCCCCTAACCCTAACCCTAGCCCGAACCCTAACCCTAACCCTTCCCCGAAGCCTGACCCTCACCCGTCCCCTAATCCTAACCCGTACGCTAACACTAAACCGCGCCCTCACAAGCACGCTCCCCCTAAAGCGTTGTCGGACCCTCACCTGGACCCTAAACCGTCCCCATCCCCTAACCCTAACCCTAGCCCGAACCCTTACCCTAACCCTTCCCCGAAGCCTGACCCTCACCCGTCCCCTAATCCTAACCCGTTCGCTAACACTAACCCGCGGCCTCACACGCACGCTCCCCCTAAAGCGTTGTCGGACCCTCACCTGGACCCTAAACCGTCCCCGTCCCCTAACCCTAACCCTAGCCCGAACCCTAAACCTAACCCTTCCCCGAAGCCTGACCCTCACCCGTCCCCTAATCCTAACCCTTACGTTAACACTAACCCGTGCCCTCACACGCACGCTCCCCCTTAAGCGTTGTCGGACCCTCACCTAGACCCTAAACCGTCCCCGTCCCCTAACCCTAACCCTAGCCCGAACCCTAACCCTAACCCTTCCCCGAAGCCTGACCCTCACCCGTCCCCTAATCCTAACCCGTAGGCTCACACTAACCCGCGCCCTCACACGCACGCTCTTCCTAAAGCGTTGTCGGACCCTCACCTGGACCCTAAACCGTCCCCGTCCCCTAACCCTAACCCTAGCCCGAACCCTAACCCTAACCCTTCCCCGAAGCCTGACACTCACCCGTCCCCTAATCCTAACCCGTAGGCTAACACTAACCCGCGCCCTCACACGCACGCTCCCCCTAAAGCGTTGTCGGACCCTCACCTGGACCCTAAACCGTCCCCGTCCCTAACCCTAACCCTAGCCCGAACCCTAACCCTAACCCTTCCCCGAAGCCTGACACTCACCCGTCCCCTAATCCTAACCCGTAGGCTAACACTAACCCGCGCCCTCACATGCACGCTCCCCCTAAAGCGTTGTCGGACCCTCACCTGGACCCTAAACCGTCCCCGTCCCCTAACCCTAACCCTAGCCCGAACCCTAACCCTAACCCTTCCCCGAAGCCTGACCCTCACCCGTCCCCTAATCCTAACCCGTAGGCTCACACTAACCCGCGCCCTCACATGCACGCTCCCCCTAAAGCATTGTCGGACCCTCACCTGGACCCTAAACCGTCCCCGTCCCCTAACCCTAACCCTAGCCCGAACCCTAACCCTAACCCTTCCCCGAAGCCTGACCCTCACCCGTCCCCTAATCCTAACCCGTAGGCTAACATAACCCGCGCCCTCACACGCACGCTCCCTCTAAAGCGTTGTCGGACCCTCACATGGACGCTAAACCGTCCCCGTCCCCTAACCCTAACCCTAGCCCGAACCCTAACCCTATATCTTCCCCGAAGCCTGACCCTCACCCGTCCCCTAATCCTAACACGTAGGCTCACACTAACCCGCGCCCTCACATGCCCGCTCCCCCTAAAGCATTGTCGGACCCTCACCTGGACCCTAAACCGTCCCCGTCCCCTAACCCTAACCCTAGCCCGAACCCTAACCCTAACCCTTCCCCGAAGCCTGACCCTCACCCGTCCCCTAATCCTAACCCGTAGGCTAACACTAACCCGCGCCCTCACACGCACGCTCCCCCTAAAGCGTTGTCGGACCCTCACCTGGACGCTAAACCGTCCCCGTCCCCTAACCCTAACCCTAGCCTGAACCCTAACCCTAAATCTTCCCCGAAGCCTGAACCTCACCCGTCCCCTAATCCTAACCTGTACGCTCACACTAACCCGCGCCCTCACACGCACGCTCCCCCTAAAGCGTTGTCGGACCCTCACCTGGACCCTAAACCGTCCCCGTCCCCTAACCCTTACCCTAGCCCGAACCCTAACCCTAACCCTTCCCCGAAGCCTGACTCTCACCCGTCCCCTAATCCTAACCCGTTCACTAACACTAATCCGCGCCCTCACACGCACGCTCCCCCTAAAGCGTTGTCGGACACTCACCTGGACCCTAAACCGTCCCCGTCCTCTAACCCTAACCCTAGCCCGAACCCTAACCCTAACCCTTCCCCGAAGCCTGACCCTCACCCGTCCCCTAATCCTAACCCTTACGCTAACACTAACCCGTGCCCTCACACGCACGCTCCCCCTAAAGCGTTGTCGGACCCTCACCTGGACCCTAAACCGTCCCCGTACCCTAACCCTAACCCTAGCCCGAACCCGAACCCTAACCCTTCCCCGAAGCCTGACCCTCAACCGTCCCCTAATCCTAACCCATACGCTAACACTAACCCGCACCCTCACACGCACGCTCCCCCTAAAGCGTTGTCGGACCCTCACCTGGACCCTAAACCGTCCCCGTCCCCTAACCCTAACACTAGCCCGAACCCTAACCCTAACACTTCCCCGAAGCCTGACCTCACCCGTCCCTTAATCCTAACCCTTACGCTAACACTAACCCGTGCCCTCACACGCACGCTCCCCCTAAAGCGTTGTCGGACCCTCACCTGGACCCTAAACCGTCCCCGTCCCCTAACCGTAACCCTAGCCCGAACCCTAACCCTAACCCTTCCCCGAAGCCTGACCCTCACCCGTCCCCTAATCCTAACCCGTAGGCTCACACTAACCCCCGCCCTCACACGCATGCTCCCCCTAAAGCATTGTCGGACCCTCACCTGGACCCTAAACCGTCCCCGTCCCCTAACCCTAACCCTAGCCCGAACCCTAGCCCTAACCCTTCCCCGAAGCCTGACCCTCACCCGTCCCCTAATCCTAACCCGTAGGCTAACACTAACCCGCGCCCTCACACGCATGCTCCCCCTAAAGCGTTGTCGAACCCTCACCTGGACCCTAAACCGTCCCCGTCCCCTAACCCTAACCCTAGCCCGAACCCTAACCCTAAACCTTCCCCGAAGCCTGACACTCACCCGTCCCCTAATCCTATCCCGTACGCTCACACTAACCCGCGCCCTCACACACACGCTCCCCCTATAGCGTTGTCGGACCCTCACCTGGACCCTAAACCGTCCCCGTCCCCTAACCCTAACCCTAGCCCGAACCCTAACCCTAAACCTTCCCCGAAGCCTGACCCTCACCCGTCTCCTAATCCTAACCCGTTCGCTAACACTAACCCGCGCCCTCACACGCACGCTCCCCCTAAAGCGTTGTCGGACCCTCAAGTGGACCCTAAACCGTCCCCGTCCCCTAACCCTAACCCTAGCCCGAACCCTAACCCTAACCCTTCCCCGAAGCCTGACCCTCACCCGTCCCCTATCCTAACCCTTAAGCTAACACTAACCCGTGCCCTAACACGCACGCTCCCCCTAAATCGTTGTCGGACCCTCACCTGGACCCTAAACCGTCCCCGTCCCCTAACCCTAACCCTAGCCCGAAACCTAACCCTAACCCTTCCCCGAAGCCTGACCCTCACCCGTCCCCTAATCCTAACCTGTACGCTCACACTAACCCATGCCCTCACACGCACGCTCCCCCTAAAGCGTTGTCGGACCCTCACCTGGACCCTAAACCGTCCCCGTCCCCTAACCCTAACCCTAGCCCGAACCCTAACCCTAACCCTTCCCAGAAGGCTGACCCTCACCCGTCCCCTAATCCTAACACGTAGGCTAACACTAACCCGCGCCCTCACACGCACGCTCCCCCTAAAGCATTGTCGGACCCTCACCTGGACCCTAAACCGTCCCCGTCCCCTAACCCAAACCCTAGCCCGAACCCTAACCCTAACCCTTCCCCGAAGCCTGACCCTCACCCGTCCCATAATCCTAACCCGTAGGCTCACACTATCCCGCGCCCTCACACGCACGCTCCCCCTAAAGCATTGTCGGACCCTCACCTGGACCCTAAACCGTCCCCGTCCCCTAACCCTAACCCTAGCCCGAACACTAACCCTAACCCTTCCCTGAAGCCTGACCCTCACCCGTCCCCTAATCCTAATCCGTAGGCTAACACTAACCCGCGCCCTCACACGCACGCTCCCCCTAAAGCGTTGTCGGACCCTCACCTGGACCCTAAACCGTCCCCGTCCCCTAACCCTAACCCTAGCCCGAACCCTAACCCTAACCCTTCCCCGAAGCCTGACCCTCACCCGTCCCCTAATCCTAACCCGTACGCTAACACTAACCCGCGCCCTCACACGCACGCTCCCCCTAAAGCGTTGTCAGACCCTCACCTGGACCCTAAACCGTCCCCGTCCCCTAACCCTAACCCTAGCCCGAACCCTAACCCTAACCCTTTCCCGAAGCCTGACCCTCACCCGTCCCCTAATCCTAACCCGTTCGCTAACACTAACCCGCGCCCTCACACGCACGCTCCCCCTAAAGCGTTGTCGGACCCTCACCTGGACCCTAAACCGTCCCCGTCCCCTAACCCTAACCCTAGCCCGAACCCTAACCCTAACCCTTCCCCGAAGCCTGACACTCACCCGTCCCCTAATCCTAACCCTTACTCTAACACTAACCCGTGCCCTCACATGCACGCTCCCCCTTAAGCGTTGTCGGACCCTCACCTGGACCCTAAACCGTCCCCGTCCCCTAACCCTAACCCTAGCCCGAACCCTAACCCTAACCCTTCCCCGAAGCCTGACCCTCACCCGTCCCCTAATCCTAACCCGTACGCTAACACTAACCCGCGCCCTCACACGCACGCTCCCCCTAAAGCGTTGTCAGACCCTCACCTGGACCCTAAACCGTCCCCGTCCCCTAACCCTAACCCTAGCCCAAACCCTAACCCTAACACTTCCCCGAAGCCTCACCCTCACCCGTCCCCTAATCCTAACCCGAAGTCTCACACTAACACGCGCTCTCACACGCACGCTCGCCCCTAAAGAGTTGTCGGACCCTCACCTGGACCCTAAACCGTCCCCGTCCCCTAACCCTAACCCGAACCCGAACCCTAACCCTAAACCTGCCCCGAAGCCTGACCCTCACCCGTCCCATTATCCTAACACGTAGGCTCACACTAACACGCGCCCTCACACGCACGCTCCCCCTAAAGCGTTGTCGGACCCTCACCTGGACCCTAAACCGTCCCCGTCCCCTAACGCTAACCCTAACCCGAACCTTAACCCTAACCCTTCCCAGAAGCCTGACCCTCACCCGTCCCCTAATCCTAACCTGTACGCTAACACTAACACGCGCCCTCACACGCACGCTCCCCCTAAAGCGTTCTCGGACCCTCACCTGGACCCTAAACCGTCCCCGTCCCCTAACCCTAACCCTAGCCCGAACCCTAACCCTAACCCTTCCCCGAAGCCTGACCCTCACCCGTCCCCTAATCCTAACCCGTAGGCTAACACTAACCCGCGCCCTCACACGCACGCTCCCCCTAAAGCGTTGTCGGACCCTCACCTGGACCCTAAACCGTCCCCGTCCCCTAACCCTAACCCTAGCCCGAACCCTAACCCTAACCCTTCCCCGAAGCCTGACCCTCACCCGTCCCCTAATCCTAACCCGTACGCTCACACTAACCCGCGCCCTCACACGCACGCTCCCCCTAAAGCATTGTCGGACCCTCACCTGGACCCTAAACCGTCCCCGTCCCCTAACCCTAACCCTAGCCCGAACCTTAACCCTAACCCTTCCCAGAAGCCTGACCCTCACCCGTCCCCTAATGCTAACCTGTACGCTAACACTAACCCGCGCCCTCACACGCACGCTCCCCCTAAAGCGTTGTCGGACCCTCACCTGGACCCTAAACCGTCCCCATCCCCTAACCCTAACCCTAGCCCGAACCCTAACCCTAACCCTTCCCCGAAGCCTGACCCTCACCCGTCCCCTAATCCTAACCTGTACGCTCACACTACCCCATGCCCTCACACGCACGCTCCCCCTAAAGCGTTGTCGGACCCTCACCTGGACCCTAAACCGTCCCCGTCCCCTAACCCTAACCCTAGCCCGAACCCTAACCCTAACCGTTCCCAGAAGCCTGACCCTCACCCGTCCCCTAATCCTAACCCGTAGGCTAACACTAACCCGCGCCCTCACACGCACGCTCCCCCTAAAGCATTGTCAGACCCTCACCTGGACCCTAAACCGTCCCCGTCCCCTAACCCTAACCCCAGCCCGAACCCTAACCCTAACCCTTCCCCGAAGCCTGACCCTCACCCGTCCCCTAATCCTAAACCGTAGGCTCACACTATCCCGCGCCCTCACACGTACGCTCCCCCTAAAGCGTTGTCGGACCCTCACCTGGACCCTAAAGCGTCCCCGTCCCCTAACCCTAACCCTAGCCCGAACCCTAACCCTAACCCTTCCCCGAAGCCTGACCCTCACCCGTCCCCTAATCCTAACCCGTACGCTAACACTAAACCGCGCCCTCACAAGCACGCTCCCCCTAAAGCGTTGTCGGACCCTCACCTGGACCCTAAACCGTCCCCATCCCCTAACCCTAACCCTAGCCCGAACCCTTACCCTAACCCTTCCCCGAAGCCTGACCCTCACCCGTCCCCTAATCCTAACCCGTTCGCTAACACTAACCCGCGGCCTCACACGCACGCTCCCCCTAAAGCGTTGTCGGACCCTCACCTGGACCCTAAACCGTCCCCGTCCCCTAACCCTAACCCTAGCCCGAACCCTAAACCTAACCCTTCCCCGAAGCCTGACCCTCACCCGTCCCCTAATCCTAACCCTTACGTTAACACTAACCCGTGCCCTCACACGCACGCTCCCCCTTAAGCGTTGTCGGACCCTCACCTAGACCCTAAACCGTCCCCGTCCCCTAACCCTAACCCTAGCCCGAACCCTAACCCTAACCCTTCCCCGAAGCCTGACCCTCACCCGTCCCCTAATCCTAACCCGTAGGCTCACACTAACCCGCGCCCTCACACGCACGCTCTTCCTAAAGCGTTGTCGGACCCTCACCTGGACCCTAAACCGTCCCCGTCCCCTAACCCTAACCCTAGCCCGAACCCTAACCCTAACCCTTCCCCGAAGCCTGACACTCACCCGTCCCCTAATCCTAACCCGTAGGCTAACACTAACCCGCGCCCTCACACGCACGCTCCCCCTAAAGCGTTGTCGGACCCTCACCTGGACCCTAAACCGTCCCCGTCCCTAACCCTAACCCTAGCCCGAACCCTAACCCTAACCCTTCCCCGAAGCCTGACACTCACCCGTCCCCTAATCCTAACCCGTAGGCTAACACTAACCCGCGCCCTCACATGCACGCTCCCCCTAAAGCGTTGTCGGACCCTCACCTGGACCCTAAACCGTCCCCGTCCCCTAACCCTAACCCTAGCCCGAACCCTAACCCTAACCCTTCCCCGAAGCCTGACCCTCACCCGTCCCCTAATCCTAACCCGTAGGCTCACACTAACCCGCGCCCTCACATGCACGCTCCCCCTAAAGCATTGTCGGACCCTCACCTGGACCCTAAACCGTCCCCGTCCCCTAACCCTAACCCTAGCCCGAACCCTAACCCTAACCCTTCCCCGAAGCCTGACCCTCACCCGTCCCCTAATCCTAACCCGTAGGCTAACATAACCCGCGCCCTCACACGCACGCTCCCCCTAAAGCGTTGTCGGACCCTCACCTGGACGCTAAACCGTCCCCGTCCCCTAACCCTAACCCTAGCCCGAACCCTAACCCTATATCTTCCCCGAAGCCTGACCCTCACCCGTCCCCTAATCCTAACACGTAGGCTCACACTAACCCGCGCCCTCACATGCCCGCTCCCCCTAAAGCATTGTCGGACCCTCACCTGGACCCTAAACCGTCCCCGTCCCCTAACCCTAACCCTAGCCCGAACCCTAACCCTAACCCTTCCCCGAAGCCTGACCCTCACCCGTCCCCTAATCCTAACCCGTAGGCTAACACTAACCCGCGCCCTCACACGCACGCTCCCCCTAAAGCGTTGTCGGACCCTCACCTGGACGCTAAACCGTCCCCGTCCCCTAACCCTAACCCTAGCCCGAACCCTAACCCTAAATCTTCCCCGAAGCCTGAACCTCACCCGTCCCCTAATCCTAACCTGTACGCTCACACTAACCCGCGCCCTCACACGCACGCTCCCCCTAAAGCGTTGTCGGACCCTCACCTGGACCCTAAACCGTCCCCGTCCCCTAACCCTTACCCTAGCCCGAACCCTAACCCTAACCCTTCCCCGAAGCCTGACTCTCACCCGTCCCCTAATCCTAACCCGTTCACTAACACTAATCCGCGCCCTCACACGCACGCTCCCCCTAAAGCGTTGTCGGACACTCACCTGGACCCTAAACCGTCCCCGTCCTCTAACCCTAACCCTAGCCCGAACCCTAACCCTAACCCTTCCCCGAAGCCTGACCCTCACCCGTCCCCTAATCCTAACCCTTACGCTAACACTAACCCGTGCCCTCACACGCACGCTCCCCCTAAAGCGTTGTCGGACCCTCACCTGGACCCTAAACCGTCCCCGTACCCTAACCCTAACCCTAGCCCGAACCCGAACCCTAACCCTTCCCCGAAGCCTGACCCTCAACCGTCCCCTAATCCTAACCCATACGCTAACACTAACCCGCACCCTCACACGCACGCTCCCCCTAAAGCGTTGTCGGACCCTCACCTGGACCCTAAACCGTCCCCGTCCCCTAACCCTAACACTAGCCCGAACCCTAACCCTAACACTTCCCCGAAGCCTGACCTCACCCGTCCCTTAATCCTAACCCTTACGCTAACACTAACCCGTGCCCTCACACGCACGCTCCCCCTAAAGCGTTGTCGGACCCTCACCTGGACCCTAAACCGTCCCCGTCCCCTAACCGTAACCCTAGCCCGAACCCTAACCCTAACCCTTCCCCGAAGCCTGACCCTCACCCGTCCCCTAATCCTAACCCGTAGGCTCACACTAACCCCCGCCCTCACACGCATGCTCCCCCTAAAGCATTGTCGGACCCTCACCTGGACCCTAAACCGTCCCCGTCCCCTAACCCTAACCCTAGCCCGAACCCTAGCCCTAACCCTTCCCCGAAGCCTGACCCTCACCCGTCCCCTAATCCTAACCCGTAGGCTAACACTAACCCGCGCCCTCACACGCATGCTCCCCCTAAAGCGTTGTCGGACCCTCACCTGGACCCTAAACCGTCCCCGTCCCCTAACCCTAACCCTAGCCCGAACCCTAACCCTAAACCTTCCCCGAAGCCTGACACTCACCCGTCCCCTAATCCTATCCCGTACGCTCACACTAACCCGCGCCCTCACACACACGCTCCCCCTATAGCGTTGTCGGACCCTCACCTGGACCCTAAACCGTCCCCGTCCCCTAACCCTAACCCTAGCCCGAACCCTAACCCTAAACCTTCCCCGAAGCCTGACCCTCACCCGTCTCCTAATCCTAACCCGTTCGCTAACACTAACCCGCGCCCTCACACGCACGCTCCCCCTAAAGCGTTGTCGGACCCTCAAGTGGACCCTAAACCGTCCCCGTCCCCTAACCCTAACCCTAGCCCGAACCCTAACCCTAACCCTTCCCCGAAGCCTGACCCTCACCCGTCCCCTATCCTAACCCTTAAGCTAACACTAACCCGTGCCCTAACACGCACGCTCCCCCTAAATCGTTGTCGGACCCTCACCTGGACCCTAAACCGTCCCCGTCCCCTAACCCTAACCCTAGCCCGAAACCTAACCCTAACCCTTCCCCGAAGCCTGACCCTCACCCGTCCCCTAATCCTAACCTGTACGCTCACACTAACCCATGCCCTCACACGCACGCTCCCCCTAAAGCGTTGTCGGACCCTCACCTGGACCCTAAACCGTCCCCGTCCCCTAACCCTAACCCTAGCCCGAACCCTAACCCTAACCCTTCCCAGAAGGCTGACCCTCACCCGTCCCCTAATCCTAACACGTAGGCTAACACTAACCCGCGCCCTCACACGCACGCTCCCCCTAAAGCATTGTCGGACCCTCACCTGGACCCTAAACCGTCCCCGTCCCCTAACCCAAACCCTAGCCCGAACCCTAACCCTAACCCTTCCCCGAAGCCTGACCCTCACCCGTCCCATAATCCTAACCCGTAGGCTCACACTATCCCGCGCCCTCACACGCACGCTCCCCCTAAAGCATTGTCGGACCCTCACCTGGACCCTAAACCGTCCCCGTCCCCTAACCCTAACCCTAGCCCGAACACTAACCCTAACCCTTCCCTGAAGCCTGACCCTCACCCGTCCCCTAATCCTAATCCGTAGGCTAACACTAACCCGCGCCCTCACACGCACGCTCCCCCTAAAGCGTTGTCGGACCCTCACCTGGACCCTAAACCGTCCCCGTCCCCTAACCCTAACCCTAGCCCGAACCCTAACCCTAACCCTTCCCCGAAGCCTGACCCTCACCCGTCCCCTAATCCTAACCCGTACGCTAACACTAACCCGCGCCCTCACACGCACGCTCCCCCTAAAGCGTTGTCAGACCCTCACCTGGACCCTAAACCGTCCCCGTCCCCTAACCCTAACCCTAGCCCGAACCCTAACCCTAACCCTTCCCCGAAGCCTGACCCTCACCCGTCCCCTAATCCTAACCCGTTCGCTAACACTAACCCGCGCCCTCACACGCACGCTCCCCCTAAAGCGTTGTCGGACCCTCACCTGGACCCTAAACCGTCCCCGTCCCCTAACCCTAACCCTAGCCCGAACCCTAACCCTAACCCTTCCCCGAAGCCTGACACTCACCCGTCCCCTAATCCTAACCCTTACTCTAACACTAACCCGTGCCCTCACATGCACGCTCCCCCTTAAGCGTTGTCGGACCCTCACCTGGACCCTAAACCGTCCCCGTCCCCTAACCCTAACCCTAGCCCGAACCCTAACCCTAACCCTTCCCCGAAGCCTGACCCTCACCCGTCCCCTAATCCTAACCCGTACGCTAACACTAACCCGCGCCCTCACACGCACGCTCCCCCTAAAGCGTTGTCAGACCCTCACCTGGACCCTAAACCGTCCCCGTCCCCTAACCCTAACCCTAGCCCAAACCCTA
This sequence comes from Lagenorhynchus albirostris, assembly GCF_949774975.1. Classification (NCBI taxonomy): domain Eukaryota; kingdom Metazoa; phylum Chordata; class Mammalia; order Artiodactyla; family Delphinidae; genus Lagenorhynchus; species Lagenorhynchus albirostris. The sequence goes on along the minus strand of NW_026783506.1, from coordinate 222,120 downwards.
ACCCTAACACTTCCCCGAAGCCTCACCCTCACCCGTCCCCTAATCCTAACCCGAAGTCTCACACTAACACGCGCTCTCACACGCACGCTCGCCCCTAAAGAGTTGTCGGACCCTCACCTGGACCCTAAACCGTCCCCGTCCCCTAACCCTAACCCGAACCCGAACCCTAACCCTAAACCTGCCCCGAAGCCTGACCCTCACCCGTCCCATTATCCTAACACGTAGGCTCACACTAACACGCGCCCTCACACGCACGCTCCCCCTAAAGCGTTGTCGGACCCTCACCTGGACCCTAAACCGTCCCCGTCCCCTAACGCTAACCCTAACCCGAACCTTAACCCTAACCCTTCCCAGAAGCCTGACCCTCACCCGTCCCCTAATCCTAACCTGTACGCTAACACTAACACGCGCCCTCACACGCACGCTCCCCCTAAAGCGTTCTCGGACCCTCACCTGGACCCTAAACCGTCCCCGTCCCCGTCCCCTAACCCTAACCCTAGCCCGAACACTAACCCTAACCCTTCTCCGAAGCCTGACCCTCACCCATCCCCTAATCCTAACCCGTAGGCTCACACTAACACGCGCCCTCACACGCACGCTCCCCCTAAAGCGTTGTCGGACCCTCACCTGGACCCTAAACCGTCCCCGTCCCCTAACCCTAAACCTAGCCAGAACCCTAACCCTAACACTTCCCTGAAGCCTGACCCTCACCCGTCCCCTTATCCTAACACGTAGGCTCACACTAACACGCGCCCTCACACGCACGCTCCCCCTAAAGCGTTGTCGGACCCTCACCTGGACCCTAAACCGTCCCCGTCCCCTAACGCTAACCCTAGCCTGAACCTTAACCCTAAACCTTCCCAGAAGCCTGACCATCACCCGTCCCCTAATCCTAACCCTTACGCTAACACTAACCCGCGCCCTCACACGCAGGCTCCCCCTAAAGCGTTGTCGGACCCTCACCTGGACCCTAAACCTTCCCCGTCCCCTAACCCTAACCCTAGCCCGAACCCTAACCCTAACCCTTCCCAGAAGCCTGACCCTCACCCTTCCCCTAATCCTAACCCGTAGGCTAACACTAACATGCGCCCTCACACGCACGCTCCCCCTAAAGCATTGTCGGACCCTCACCTGGACCCTAAACCGTCCCCGTCCCCTAACCCTAACCCTAGCCCGAACCCTAACCCTAACCCTTCCCCGAAGCCTGACCCTCACCCGTCCCCTAATCCTAACCCGTAGGCTAACACTAACCCGCGCCCTCACACGCACGCTCCCCCTAAAGCGTTGTCGGACCCTCACCTGGACCCTAAACCGTCCCCGTCCCCTAACCCTAACCCTAGCCCGAACCCTAACCCTAACCCTTCCCCGAAGCCTGACCCTCACCCGTCCCCTAATCCTAACCCGTACGCTCACACTAACCCGCGCCCTCACACGCACGCTCCCCCTAAAGCATTGTCGGACCCTCACCTGGACCCTAAACCGTCCCCGTCCCCTAACCCTAACCCTAGCCCGAACCTTAACCCTAACCCTTCCCAGAAGCCTGACCCTCACCCGTCCCCTAATGCTAACCTGTACGCTAACACTAACCCGCGCCCTCACACGCACGCTCCCCCTAAAGCGTTGTCGGACCCTCACCTGGACCCTAAACCGTCCCCATCCCCTAACCCTAACCCTAGCCCGAACCCTAACCCTAACACTTCCCCGAAGCCTGACCCTCACCCGTCCCCTAATCCTAACCCGTACGCTCACACTAACCCGCGCCCTCACACGCACGCTCCCCCTAAAGCATTATCGGACCCTCACCTGGACCCTAAACCGTCCCCGTCCCCTAACCCTAACCCTAGCCCGAACCTTAACCCTAACCCTTCCCCGAAGCCTGACCCTCACCCGTCCCCTAATCCTAACCCGTACGCTAACACTAACCCGCGCCCTCACATGCACGCTCCCCCTAAAGCGTTGTCGGACCCTCACCTGGACCCTAAACCGTCCCCGTCCCCTAACCCTAACCCTAGCCCGAACCCTAACCCTAACACTTCCCAGAAGCCTGACCCTCACCCGTCACATAATCCTAACCCGTAGGCTAACACTAACCCGCCCCCTCACACGCACGCTCCCCCTAAAGCATTGTCGGACCCTCACCTGGACCCTAAACCGTCCCCGTCCCCTAACCCTAAACCTAGCCCGAACCCTAACCCTAACCCTTCCCCGAAGCCTGACCCTCACCCGGCCCATAATCCTAACCCGTAGGCTCACACTAACCCGCGCCCTCACACGCACGCTCCCCCTAAAGCATTGTCGGACCCTCACCTGGACCCTAAACCGTCCCCGTCCCCTAACCCTAACCCTAGCCCGAACCCTAACCCTAACCCTTCCCCGAAGCATGACACTCACCCGTCCCCTAATCCTAACCCGTAGGCTAACACTAACCCGCGCCCTCACACGCACGCTCCCCCTAAAGCGTTGTCGGACCCTCACCTGGACCCTAAACCTTCCCCGTCCCCTAACCCTAACCCTAGCCCGAACCCTAACCCTAAACCTTCCCCGAAGCCTGACGCTCACACGTCCACTAATCCTAACCCGTACGCTCACACTAACCCGTGCCCTCACACGCACGCTCCCCCTAAAGCGTTGTCGGACCCTCACCTGGACCCTAAACCGTCCCCGTCCCCTAACCCTAACCCTAGCCCGAACCCTAACCCTAACCCTTCCCCGAAGCCTGACCCTCACCCGTCCCCTAATCCTAACCCGTAAGCTAACACTAACCCGCGCCCTCACACGCACGCTCCCCCTAAAGCGTTGTCGGACCCTCACCTGGACCCTAAACCGTCCCCGTCCCCTAACCCTAACCCTAGCCCGAACCCTAACCCTAACCCTTCCCCGAAGCCTGACCCTCACCCGTCCCCTAATCCTAACCTGTACGCTCACACTACCCCATGCCCTCACACGCACGCTCCCCCTAAAGCGTTGTCGGACCCTCACCTGGACCCTAAACCGTCCCCGTCCCCTAACCCTAACCCTAGCCCGAACCCTAACCCTAACCGTTCCCAGAAGCCTGACCCTCACCCGTCCCCTAATCCTAACCCGTAGGCTAACACTAACCCGCGCCCTCACACGCACGCTCCCCCTAAAGCATTGTCAGACCCTCACCTGGACCCTAAACCGTCCCCGTCCCCTAACCCTAACCCTAGCCCGAACCCTAACCCTAACCCTTCCCCGAAGCCTGACCCTCACCCGTCCCCTAATCCTAAACCGTAGGCTCACACTATCCCGCGCCCTCACACGTACGCTCCCCCTAAAGCGTTGTCGGACCCTCACCTGGACCCTAAAGCGTCCCCGTCCCCTAACCCTAACCCTAGCCCGAACCCTAACCCTAACCCTTCCCCGAAGCCTGACACTCACCCGTCCCCTAATCCTAATCCGTAGGCTAACACTAACCCGCGCCCTCACATGCACGCTCCCCCTAAAGCGTTGTCGGACCCTCACCTGGACCCTAAACCGTCCCCGTCCCCTAACCCTAACCCTAGCCCGAACCCTAACCCTAAACCTTCCCCGAAGCCTGACCCTCACCCGTCCCCTAATCCTAACCCGTACGCTAACACTAAACCGCGCCCTCACAAGCACGCTCCCCCTAAAGCGTTGTCGGACCCTCACCTGGACCCTAAACCGTCCCCATCCCCTAACCCTAACCCTAGCCCGAACCCTTACCCTAACCCTTCCCCGAAGCCTGACCCTCACCCGTCCCCTAATCCTAACCCGTTCGCTAACACTAACCCGCGGCCTCACACGCACGCTCCCCCTAAAGCGTTGTCGGACCCTCACCTGGACCCTAAACCGTCCCCGTCCCCTAACCCTAACCCTAGCCCGAACCCTAAACCTAACCCTTCCCCGAAGCCTGACCCTCACCCGTCCCCTAATCCTAACCCTTACGTTAACACTAACCCGTGCCCTCACACGCACGCTCCCCCTTAAGCGTTGTCGGACCCTCACCTAGACCCTAAACCGTCCCCGTCCCCTAACCCTAACCCTAGCCCGAACCCTAACCCTAACCCTTCCCCGAAGCCTGACCCTCACCCGTCCCCTAATCCTAACCCGTAGGCTCACACTAACCCGCGCCCTCACACGCACGCTCTTCCTAAAGCGTTGTCGGACCCTCACCTGGACCCTAAACCGTCCCCGTCCCCTAACCCTAACCCTAGCCCGAACCCTAACCCTAACCCTTCCCCGAAGCCTGACACTCACCCGTCCCCTAATCCTAACCCGTAGGCTAACACTAACCCGCGCCCTCACACGCACGCTCCCCCTAAAGCGTTGTCGGACCCTCACCTGGACCCTAAACCGTCCCCGTCCCTAACCCTAACCCTAGCCCGAACCCTAACCCTAACCCTTCCCCGAAGCCTGACACTCACCTGTCCCCTAATCCTAACCCGTAGGCTAACACTAACCCGCGCCCTCACATGCACGCTCCCCCTAAAGCGTTGTCGGACCCTCACCTGGACCCTAAACCGTCCCCGTCCCCTAACCCTAACCCTAGCCCGAACCCTAACCCTAACCCTTCCCCGAAGCCTGACCCTCACCCGTCCCCTAATCCTAACCCGTAGGCTCACACTAACCCGCGCCCTCACATGCACGCTCCCCCTAAAGCATTGTCGGACCCTCACCTGGACCCTAAACCGTCCCCGTCCCCTAACCCTAACCCTAGCCCGAACCCTAACCCTAACCCTTCCCCGAAGCCTGACCCTCACCCGTCCCCTAATCCTAACCCGTAGGCTAACATAACCCGCGCCCTCACACGCACGCTCCCCCTAAAGCGTTGTCGGACCCTCACCTGGACGCTAAACCGTCCCCGTCCCCTAACCCTAACCCTAGCCCGAACCCTAACCCTATATCTTCCCCGAAGCCTGACCCTCACCCGTCCCCTAATCCTAACACGTAGGCTCACACTAACCCGCGCCCTCACATGCCCGCTCCCCCTAAAGCATTGTCGGACCCTCACCTGGACCCTAAACCGTCCCCGTCCCCTAACCCTAACCCTAGCCCGAACCCTAACCCTAACCCTTCCCCGAAGCCTGACCCTCACCCGTCCCCTAATCCTAACCCGTAGGCTAACACTAACCCGCGCCCTCACACGCACGCTCCCCCTAAAGCGTTGTCGGACCCTCACCTGGACGCTAAACCGTCCCCGTCCCCTAACCCTAACCCTAGCCCGAACCCTAACCCTAAATCTTCCCCGAAGCCTGAACCTCACCCGTCCCCTAATCCTAACCTGTACGCTCACACTAACCCGCGCCCTCACACGCACGCTCCCCCTAAAGCGTTGTCGGACCCTCACCTGGACCCTAAACCGTCCCCGTCCCCTAACCCTTACCCTAGCCCGAACCCTAACCCTAACCCTTCCCCGAAGCCTGACTCTCACCCGTCCCCTAATCCTAACCCGTTCACTAACACTAATCCGCGCCCTCACACGCACGCTCCCCCTAAAGCGTTGTCGGACACTCACCTGGACCCTAAACCGTCCCCGTCCTCTAACCCTAACCCTAGCCCGAACCCTAACCCTAACCCTTCCCCGAAGCCTGACCCTCACCCGTCCCCTAATCCTAACCCTTACGCTAACACTAACCCGTGCCCTCACACGCACGCTCCCCCTAAAGCGTTGTCGGACCCTCACCTGGACCCTAAACCGTCCCCGTACCCTAACCCTAACCCTAGCCCGAACCCGAACCCTAACCCTTCCCCGAAGCCTGACCCTCAACCGTCCCCTAATCCTAACCCGTACGCTAACACTAACCCGCACCCTCACACGCACGCTCCCCCTAAAGCGTTGTCGGACCCTCACCTGGACCCTAAACCGTCCCCGTCCCCTAACCCTAACACTAGCCCGAACCCTAACCCTAACACTTCCCCGAAGCCTGACCTCACCCGTCCCTTAATCCTAACCCTTACGCTAACACTAACCCGTGCCCTCACACGCACGCTCCCCCTAAAGCGTTGTCGGACCCTCACCTGGACCCTAAACCGTCCCCGTCCCCTAACCGTAACCCTAGCCCGAACCCTAACCCTAACCCTTCCCCGAAGCCTGACCCTCACCCGTCCCCTAATCCTAACCCGTAGGCTCACACTAACCCCCGCCCTCACACGCATGCTCCCCCTAAAGCATTGTCGGACCCTCACCTGGACCCTAAACCGTCCCCGTCCCCTAACCCTAACCCTAGCCCGAACCCTAGCCCTAAACCTTCCCCGAAGCCTGACCCTCACCCGTCCCCTAATCCTAACCCGTAGGCTAACACTAACCCGCGCCCTCACACGCATGCTCCCCCTAAAGCGTTGTCGGACCCTCACCTGGACCCTAAACCGTCCCCGTCCCCTAACCCTAACCCTAGCCCGAACCCTAACCCTAAACCTTCCCCGAAGCCTGACACTCACCCGTCCCCTAATCCTATCCCGTACGCTCACACTAACCCGCGCCCTCACACACACGCTCCCCCTATAGCGTTGTCGGACCCTCACCTGGACCCTAAACCGTCCCCGTCCCCTAACCCTAACCCTAGCCCGAACCCTAACCCTAAACCTTCCCCGAAGCCTGACCCTCACCCGTCTCCTAATCCTAACCCGTTCGCTAACACTAACCCGCGCCCTCACACGCACGCTCCCCCTAAAGCGTTGTCGGACCCTCAAGTGGACCCTAAACCGTCCCCGTCCCCTAACCCTAACCCTAGCCCGAACCCTAACCCTAACCCTTCCCCGAAGCCTGACCCTCACCCGTCCCCTATCCTAACCCTTAAGCTAACACTAACCCGTGCCCTAACACGCACGCTCCCCCTAAATCGTTGTCGGACCCTCACCTGGACCCTAAACCGTCCCCGTCCCCTAACCCTAACCCTAGCCCGAAACCTAACCCTAACCCTTCCCCGAAGCCTGACCCTCACCCGTCCCCTAATCCTAACCTGTACGCTCACACTAACCCATGCCCTCACACGCACGCTCCCCCTAAAGCGTTGTCGGACCCTCACCTGGACCCTAAACCGTCCCCGTCCCCTAACCCTAACCCTAGCCCGAACCCTAACCCTAACCCTTGCCAGAAGGCTGACCCTCACCCGTCCCCTAATCCTAACACATAGGCTAACACTAACCCGCGCCCTCACACGCACGCTCCCCCTAAAGCATTGTCGGACCCTCACCTGGACCCTAAACCGTCCCCGTCCCCTAACCCAAACCCTAGCCCGAACCCTAACCCTAACCCTTCCCCGAAGCCTGACCCTCACCCGTCCCATAATCCTAACCCGTAGGCTCACACTATCCCGCGCCCTCACACGCACGCTCCCCCTAAAGCATTGTCGGACCCTCACCTGGACCCTAAACCGTCCCCGTCCCCTAACCCTAACCCTAGCCCGAACACTAACCCTAACACTTCCCTGAAGCCTGACCCTCACCCGTCCCCTAATCCTAATCCGTAGGCTAACACTAACCCGCGCCCTCACACGCACGCTCCCCCTAAAGCGTTGTCGGACCCTCACCTGGACCCTAAACCGTCCCCGTCCCCTAACCCTAACCCTAGCCCGAACCCTAACCCTAACCCTTCCCCGAAGCCTGACCCTCACCCGTCCCCTAATCCTAACCCGTACGCTAACACTAACCCGCGCCCTCACACGCACGCTCCCCCTAAAGCGTTGTCAGACCCTCACCTGGACCCTAAACCGTCCCCGTCCCCTAACCCTAACCCTAGCCCGAACCCTAACCCTAACTCTTCCCCGAAGCCTGACCCTCACCCGTCCCCTAATCCTAACCCGTTCGCTAACACTAACCCGCGCCCTCACACGCACGCTCCCCCTAAAGCGTTGTCGGACCCTCACCTGGACCCTAAACCGTCCCCGTCCCCTAACCCTAACCCTAGCCCGAACCCTAACCCTAACCCTTCCCCGAAGCCTGACACTCACCCGTCCCCTAATCCTAACCCTTACTCTAACACTAACCCGTGCCCTCACACGCACGCTCCCCCTTAAGCGTTGTCGGACCCTCACCTGGACCCTAAACCGTCCCCGTCCCCTAACCCTAACCCTAGCCCGAACCCTAACCCTAACCCTTCCCCGAAGCCTGACCCTCACCCGTCCCCTAATCCTAACCCGTACGCTAACACTAACCCGCGCCCTCACACGCACGCTCCCCCTAAAGCGTTGTCAGACCCTCACCTGGACCCTAAACCGTCCCCGTCCCCTAACCCTAACCCTAGCCCAAACCCTAACCCTAACACTTCCCCGAAGCCTCACCCTCACCCGTCCCCTAATCCTAACCCGAAGTCTCACACTAACACGCGCTCTCACACGCACGCTCGCCCCTAAAGAGTTGTCGGACCCTCACCTGGACCCTAAACCGTCCCCGTCCCCTAACCCTAACCCTAGCCCGAACCCTAACCCTAACCCTTCCCCGAAGCCTGACCCTCACCCGTCCCCTAATCCTAACCCGTACGCTAACACTAACCCACGCCCTCACACGCACGCTCCCCCTAAAGCGTTGTCGGACCCTCACCTGTACCCTAAACCGTCCCCGTCCCCTAACCCTAACCCTAGCCCGAACCCTAACCCTAACCCTTCCCCGAAGCCTGACCCTCATCCGTCCCCTATCCTAACCCTTAAGCTAACACTAACCCGTGCCCTCACACGCACGCTCCCCCTAAATCGTTGTCGGACCCTCACCTGGACCCTAAACCGTCCCCGTCCCCTAACCCTAACCCTAGCCCGAACCCTAACCCTAACCCTTCCCCGAAGCCTGACACTCACCCATCCCCTAATCCTAACCCGTACGCTAACACTAACCCACGCCCTCACACGCACGCTCCCCCTAAAGCGTTGTCGGACCCTCACCTGGACCCTAAACCGTCCCCGTCCCCTAACCCTAACACTAGCCCGAACCCTAAACCTAACCCTTCCCCGAAGCCTGACACTCACCCGTCCCCTAATCCTAACCCGTAGGCTAACACTAACCCGCGCCCTCACACGCACGCTCCCCCTAAAGCATTGTCGGACCCTCACCTGGACCCTAAACCGTCCCCGTCCCCTAACCCTAACCCTAGCCCGAACCCTAACTCTAACCCTTCCCCGAAGCCTGACCCTCACCCGTCCCCTAATCCTAACCCGTACGCTAACACTAACCCGCGCCCTCACACGCACGCTCCCCCTAAAGCGTTGTCGGACCCTCACCTGGACCCTAAACCGTCCCCGTCCCCTAACCCTAACCCTAACCGGAACCCTAACCCTAACACTTCCCCGAAGCCTGACCCTCACCCGTCCCCTAATCCTAACCCGTACGCTAACACTAACCCGCGCCCTCACACGCACGCTCCCCCTAAAGCGTTATCGGACCCTCACCTGGACCCTAAACCGTCCCCGTCCCCTAACCCTAACCCTAGCCCGAAACCTAACCCTAACCCTTCCCCGAAGCCTGACCCTCACCCGTCCCCTAATCCTAACCCGTACGCTAACACTAACCCGCGCCCTCACACGCACGCTCCCCCTAAAGCGTTGTCGGACCCTCACCTGGACCCTAAACCGTCCCCGTCCCCTAACCCTAACCCTAGCCCGAACCCTAACCCTAACACTTCTCCGAAGCCTGACCCTCACCCGTCCCCTAATCCTAACCCGTAGGCTCACACTAACACGCGCCCTCACACGCACGCTCCCCCCTAAAGCGTTGTCGGACCCTCACCTGGACCCTAAACCGTCCCCGTCCCCTAACCCTAACCCGAACCCGAACACTAACCCTAAACCTGCCCCGAAGCCTGACCCTCACCCGTCCCATTATCCTAACACGTAGGCTCACACTAACACGCGCCCTCACACGCACGCTCCCCCTAAAGCGTTGTCGGACCCTCACCTGGACCCTAAACCGTCCCCGTCCCCTAACGCTAACCCTAGCCCGAACCTTAACCCTAACTCTTCCCAGAAGCCTGACCCTCACCCGTCCCCTAATCCTAACCTGTACGCTAACACTAACACGCGCCCTCACACGCACGCTCCCCCTAAAGCGTTGTCGGACCCTCACCTGGACCCTAAACCGTCCCCGTCCCCTAACCCTAACCCTAGCCCGAACCCTAACCCTAACCCTTCCCAGAAGGCTGACCCTCACCCGTCCCCTAATCCTAACACGTAGGCTAACACTAACCCTCGCCCTCACACGCACGCTCCCCCTAAAGCATTGTCGGACCCTCACCTGGACCCTAAACCGTCCCCGTCCCCTAACCCAAACCCTAGCCCGAACCCTAACCCTAACCCTTCCCCGAAGCCTGACCCTCACCCGTCCCATAATCCTAACCCGTAGGCTCACACTATCCCGCGCCCTCACACGCACGCTCCCCCTAAAGCATTGTCGGACCCTCACCTGGACCCTAAACCGTCCCCGTCCCCTAACCCTAACCCTAGCCCGAACACTAACCCTAACTCTTCCCTGAAGCCTGACCCTCACCCGTCCCCTAATCCTAATCCGTAGGCTAACACTAACCCGCGCCCTCACACGCACGCTCCCCCTAAAGCGTTGTCGGACCCTCACCTGGACCCTAAACCGTCCCCGTCCCCTAACCCTAACCCTAGCCCGAACCCTAACCCTAAACCTTCCCCGAAGCCTGACCCTCACCCGTCCCCTAATCCTAACCCGTACGCTAACACTAACCCGCGCCCTCACACGCACGCTCCCCCTAAAGCGTTGTCAGACCCTCACCTGGACCCTAAACCGTCCCCGTCCCCTAACCCTAACCCTAGCCCGAACCCTAACCCTAACCCTTCCCCGAAGCCTGACCCTCACCCGTCCCCTAATCCTAACCCGTTCGCTAACACTAACCCGCGCCCTCACACGCACGCTCCCCCTAAAGCGTTGTCGGACCCTCACCTGGACCCTAAACCGTCCCCGTCCCCTAACCCTAACCCTAGCCCGAACCCTAACCCTAACCCTTCCCCGAAGCCTGACACTCACCCGTCCCCTAATCCTAACCCTTACTCTAACACTAACCCGTGCCCTCACACGCACGCTCCCCCTTAAGCGTTGTCGGACCCTCACCTGGACCCTAAACCGTCCCCGTCCCCTAACCCTAACCCTAGCCCGAACCCTAACCCTAACCCTTCCCCGAAGCCTGACCCTCACCCGTCCCCTAATCCTAACCCGTACGCTAACACTAACCCACGCCCTCACACGCACGCTCCCCCTAAAGCATTGTCGGACCCTCACCTGGACCCTAAACCGTCCCCGTCCCCTAAACCTAACCCTAGCCCGAACCCTAACCCTAACACTTCCCCGAAGCCTGACCCTCAACCGTCCCCTAATCCTAACCCGTAGGCTCACACTAACCCACGCCCTCACACGCACGCTCCCCCTAAAGCGTTGTCGGACCCTCACCTGGACCCTAAACCGTCCCCGTCCCCTAACCCTAACCCTAGCCCGAACCCTAACCCTAACACTTCCCCGAAGCCTGACCCTCACCCGTCCCCTAATCCTAAGCCGTACGCTAACACTAACCCGCGCCCTCACACGCACACTCCCCCTAAAGCGTTGTCGGACCCTCACCTGGACCCTAAACCGTCCCCGTCCCCTAACCCTAACCCTAGCCCGAACCCTAACCCTAACCTTTCCACTAAACCTGACCCTCACCCGTCCCCTAATCCTAACACGTAGGCTCACACTAACCCGCGCCCTCACATGCCCGCTCCCCCTAAAGCAATGTCGGACCCTCACCTGGACCCTAAACCGTCCCCGTCCCCTAACCCTAACCCTAGCCCGAACCCTAACCCTAACCCTTCCCCGAAGCCTGACCCTCACCCGTCCCCTAATCCTAACCCGTAGGCTAACACTAACCCGCGCCCTCACACGCACGCTCCCCCTAAAGCGTTGTCAGACCCTCACCTGGACGCTAAACCGTCCCCGTCCCCTAACCCTAACCCTAGCCCGAACCCTAACCCTAAATCTTCCCCGAAGCCTGAACCTCACCCGTCCCCTAATCCTAACCTGTACGCTCACACTAACCCGCTCCCTCACACGCACGCTCCCCCTAAAGCGTTGTCGGACCCTCACCTGGACCCTAAACCGTCCCCGTCCCCTAACCCTTACCCTAGCCCGAACCCTAACCCTAACCCTTCCCCGAAGCCTGACTCTCACCCGTCCCCTAATCCTAACCCGTACGCTAACACTAACCCGCGCCCTCACACGCACGCTCCCCCTAAAGCGTTGTCGGACACTCACCTGGACCCTAAACCGTCACCGTCCCCTAACCCTAACCCTAGCCCGAACCCTAACCCTAACACTTCCCCGAAGCCTGACCTCACCCGTCCCCTAATCCTAACCCTTACGCTAACACTAACCCGTGCCCTCACACGCACGCTCCCCCTAAAGCGTTGTCGGACCCTCACCTGGACCCTAAACCGTCCCCGTCCCCTAACCGTAACCCTAGCCCGAACCCTAACCCTAACCCTTCCCCGAAGCCTGACCCTCACCCGTCCCCTAATCCTAACCCGTAGGCTCACACTAACCCCCGCCCTCACACGCATGCTCCCCCTAAAGCATTGTCGGACCCTCACCTGGACCCTAAACCGTCCCCGTCCCCTAACCCTAACCCTAGCCCGAACCCTAACCCTAACCCTTCCCCGAAGCCTGACCCTCACCCGTCCCCTAATCCTAACCCGTAGGCTAACACTAACCCGCGCCCTCACACGCATGCTCCCCCTAAAGCGTTGTCGGACCCTCACCTGGACCCTAAACCGTCCCCGTCCCCTAACCCTAACCCTAGCCCGAACCCTAACCCTAAACCTTCCCCGAAGCCTGACACTCACCCGTCCCCTAATCCTAACCCGTACGCTCACACTAACCCGCGCCCTCACACACACGCTCCCCCTATAGCGTTGTCGGACCCTCACCTGGACCCTAAACCGTCCCCGTCCCCTAACCCTAACCCTAGCCCGAACCCTAACCCTAAAACTTCCCCGAAGCCTGACCCTCACCCGTCTCCTAATCCTAACCCGTTCGCTAACACTAACCCGCGCCCTCACACGCACGCTCCCCCTAAAGCGTTGTCGGACCCTCAAGTGGACCCTAAACCGTCCCCGTCCCCTAACCCTAACCCTAGCCCGAACCCTAACCCTAACCCTTCCCCGAAGCCTGACCCTCACCCGTCCCCTATCCTAACCCTTAAGCTAACACTAACCCGTGCCCTAACACGCACGCTCCCCCTAAATCGTTGTCGGACCCTCACCTGGACCATAAACCGTCCCCGTCCCCTAACCCTAACCCTAGCCCGAACCCTAACCCTAACCCTTCCCCGAAGCCTGACCGTCACCCATCCCCTAATCCTAACCCGTACGCTAACACTAACCCACGCCCTCACTCGCACGCTCCCCCTAAAGCGTTGTCGGACCCTCACCTGGACCCTAAACCGTCCCCGTCGCCTAACCCTAACCCTAGCCCGAACCCTAACCCTAACCCTTCCCCGAAGCCTGACCCTCACCCGTCCCCTAATCCTAACCCGTAGGCTAACACTAACCCGCGCCCTCACACGCACGCTCCCCCTAAAGCGTTGTCGGACCCTCACCTGGACCCTAAACCGTCCCCGTCCCCTAAACCTAAACCTAGCCCGAAACCTAACCCTAACCCTTCCCCGAAGCCTGACCCTCACCCGTCCCCTAATCCTAACCTGTACGCTCACACTAACCCATGCCCTCACACGCACGCTCCCCCTAAAGCGTTGTCGGCCCCTCACCTGGACCCTAAACCGTCCCCGTCCCCTAACCCTAACCCTAGCCCGAACCCTAACCCTAACCCTTCCCAGAAGGCTGACCCTCACCCGTCCCCTAATCCTAACACGTAGGCTAACACTAACCCGCGCCCTCACACGCACGCTCCCCCTAAAGCATTGTCGGACCCTCACCTGGACCCTAAACCGTCCCCGTCCCCTAACCCAAACCCTAGCCCGAACCCTAACCCTAACCCTTCCCCGAAGCCTGACCCTCACCCGTCCCATAATCCTAACCCGTAGGCTCACACTATCCCGCGCCCTCACACGCACGCTCCCCCTAAAGCATTGTCGGACCCTCACCTGGACCCTAAACCGTCCCCGTCCCCTAACCCTAACCCTAGCCCGAACACTAACCCTAACCCTTCCCCGAAGCCTGACCCTCACCCGTCCCCTAATCCTAATCCGTAGGCTAACACTAACCCGCGCCCTCACACGCACGCTCCCCCTAAAGCGTTCTCGGACCCTCACCTGGACCCTAAACCGTCCCCGTCCCCTAACCATAACCCTAGCCCGAACCCTAACCCTAACCCTTCCCCGAAGCCTGACCCTCACCCGTCCCCTAATCCTAACCCGTACGCTAACACTAACCCGCGCCCTCACACGCACGCTCCCCCTAAAGCGTTGTCAGACCCTCACCTGGACCCTAAACCGTCCCCGTCCCCTAACCCTAACCCTAGCCCGAACCCTAACCCTAACCCTTCCCCGAAGCCTGACCCTCACCCGTCCCCTAATCCTAACCCGTTCGCTAACACTAACCCGCGCCCTCACACGCACGCTCCCCCTAAAGCGTTGTCGGACCCTCACCTGGACCCTAAACCGTCCCCGTCCCCTAACCCTAACCCTAGCCCGAACCCTAACCCTAACCCTTCCCCGAAGCCTGACCCTCACCCGTCCCCTAATCCTAACCCTTACTCTAACACTAACCCGTGCCCTCACACGCACGCTCCCCCTTAAGCGTTGTCGGACCCTCACCTGGACCCTAAACCGTCCCCGTCCCCTAACCCTAACCCTAGCCCGAACCCTAACCCTAACCCTACCCCGAAGCCTGACCCTCACCCGTCCCCTAATCCTAACCCGTACGCTAACACTAAACCGCGCCCTCACACGCACGCTCCCCCTAAAGCGTTGTCGGACCCTCACCTGTACCCTAAACCGTCCCCGTCCCCTAACCCTATCCCTAGCCCGAACCCTAACCCTAACACTTCCCCGAAGCCTCACCCTCACCCGTCCCCTAATCCTAACCCGAAGTCTCACACTAACACGCGCTCTCACACGCACGCTCGCCCCTAAAGAGTTGTCGGACCCTCACCTGGACCCTAAACCGTCCCCGTCCCCTAAACCTAACCCTAGCCCGAACCCTAACCCTAACCCTTCCCCGAAGCCTGACCCTCACCCGTCCCCTATCCTAACCCTTAAGCTAACACTAACCCGTGCCCTCACACGCACGCTCCCCCTAAATCGTTGTCGGACCCTCACCTGGACCCTAAACCGTCCCCGTCCCCTAACCCTAACCCTAGCCCGAACCCTAACCCTAACCCTTCCCCGAAGCCTGACACTCACCCATCCCCTAATCCTAACCTGTACGCTAACACTAACCCACGCCCTCACACGCACGCTCCCCCTAAAGCGTTGTCGGACCCTCACCTGGACCCTAAACCGTCCCCGTCCCCTAACCCTAACCCTAGCCCGAACCCTAACCCTAACCCTTCCCCGAAGCCTGACACTCACCCGTCCCCTAATCCTAACCCGTAGGCTAACACTAACCCGCGCCCTCACACGCACGCTCCCCCTAAAGCGTTGTCGGACCCTCACCTGGACCCTAAACCGTCCCCGTCCCCTAACCCTAACCCTAGCCCGAACCCTAACTCTAACCCTTCCCCGAAGCCTGACCCTCATCCGTCCCTTAATCCTAACCCGTACGCTAACACTAACCCGCGCCCTCACACGCACGCTCCCCCTAAAGCGTTGTCGGACCCTCACCTGGACCCTAAACCGTCCCCGTCCCCTAACCCTAACCCGAACCCGAACCCTAACCCTAAACCTGCCCCGAAGCCTGACCCTCACCCGTCCCATTATCCTAACACGTAGGCTCACACTAACACGCGCCCTCACACGCACGCTCCCCCTAAAGCGTTGTCGGACCCTCACCTGGACCCTAAACCGTCCCCGTCCCCTAACGCTAACCCTAGCCCGAACCTTAACCCTAACCCTTCCCAGAAGCCTGACCCTCACCCGTCCCCTAATCCTAACCTGTACGCTAACACTAACACGCGCCCTCACACGCACGCTCCCCCTAAAGCGTTGTCGGACCCTCACCTGGACCCTAAACCGTCCCCGTCCCCTAACCCTAACCCTAAACCGAACCCTAACCCTAACCCTGCCCCGAAGCCTGACCGTCACACGTCCCCTAATCCTAACCCGTATGCTAACACTAACCCGCGCCCTCACACGCACGCTCCCCCTAAAGCGTTATCGGACCCTCACCTGGACCCTAAACCGTCCCCGTCCCCTAACCCTAACCCTAGCCCGAACACTAACCCTAACCCTTCTCCGAAGCCTGACCCTCACCCATCCCCTAATCCTAACCCGTAGGCTCACACTAACCCATGCCCTCACACGCACGCTCCCCCTAAAGCGTTCTCGGACCCTCACCTGGACCCTAAACCGTCCCCGTCCCCGTCCCCTAACCCTAACCCTAGCCCGAAGACTAACCCTAACCCTTCTCCGAAGCCTGACCCTCACCCATCCCCTAATCCTAACCCGTAGGCTCACACTAACCCGCGCCCTCACACGCACGCTCCCCCTAAAGAGTTGTCGGACCCTCACCTGGACCCTAAACCGTCCCCGTCCCCTAACCCTAACCCTAGCCAGAACCCTAACCCTAACACTTCCCTGAAGCCTGACCCTCACCCGTCCCCTTATCCTAACACGTAGGCTCACACTAACACGCGCCCTCACACGCACGCTCCCCCTAAAGCGTTGTCGGACCCTCACCTGGACCCTAAACCGTCCCCGTCCCCTAACGCTAACCCTAGCCTGAACCTTAACCCTAACCCTTCCCAGAAGCCTGACCCTCACCCGTCCCCTAATCCTAACCCTTACGCTAACACTAACCCGCGCCCTCACACGCAGGCTCCCCCTAAAGCGTTGTCGGACCCTCACCTGGACCCTAAACCTTCCCCGTCCCCTAACCCTAACCCTAGCCCGAACCCTAACCCTAACCCTTCCCAGAAGCCTGACCCTCACCCTTCCCCTAATCCTAACCCGTAGGCTAACACTAACATGCGCCCTCACACGCACGCTCCCCCTAAAGCATTGTCGGACCCTCACCTTGACCCTAAACCGTCCCCGTCCCCTAACCCTAACCCTAGCCCGAACCCTAACCCTAACCCTTCCCCGAAGCCTGACCCTCACCCGTCCCCTAATCCTAACCCGTAGGCTAACACTAACCCGCGCCCTCACACGCATGCTCCCCCTAAAGCGTTGTCGGACCCTCACCTGTACCCAAAACCGTCCCCGTCCCCTAACCCTAACCCTAGCCCGAACCCTAACCCTAACCCTTCCCCGAAGCCTGACACTCACCCGTCCCCTAATCCTAACCCGTAGGCTAACACTAACCCGCGCCCTCACACGCACGCTCCCCCTAAAGCGTTGTCGGACCCTCACCTGGACCCTAAACCGTCCCCGTCCCCTAACCCTAACCCTAGCCCGAACCCTAACTCTAACCCTTCCCCGAAGCCTGACCCTCATCCGTCCCCTAATCCTAACCCGTACGCTAACACTAACCCGCGCCCTCACACGCACGCTCCCCCTAAAGCGTTGTCGGACCCTCACCTGGACCCTAAACCGTCCCCGTCCCCTAACCCTAACCCTAACCCGAACCCTAACCCTAACACTTCCCCGAAGCCTGACCCTCACCCGTCCCCTAAACCTAACCCGTACGCTAACACTAACCCGCGCCCTCACATGCACGCTCCCCCTAAAGCGTTATCGGAACCTCACCTGGACCCTAAACCGTCCCCGTCCCCTAACCCTAACCCTAGCCCGAACCCTAACCCTAACCCTTCCCCGAAGCCTGACCCTCACCCGTCCCCTAATCCTAACCCGTAGGCTCACACTAACACGCGCCCTCACACGCACGCTCCCCCTAAAGCGTTGTCAGACCCTCACCTGGACCCTAAACCGTCCCCGTCCCCTAACCCTAACCCTAGCCCGAACCCTAACCCTAACCCTTCCCCGAAGCCTGACCCTCACCCGTCCCCTAATCCTAACCCGTTCGCTAACACTAACCCGCGCCCTCACACGCACGCTCCCCCTAAAGCGTTGTCGGACCCTCACCTGGACCCTAAACCGTCCCCGTCCCCTAACCCTAACCCTAGCCCGAACCCTAACCCTAACCCTTCCCCGAAGCCTGACCCTCAACCGTCCCCTAATCCTAACCCTTACTCTAACACTAACCCGTGCCCTCACACGCACGCTCCCCCTTAAGCGTTGTCGGACCCTCACCTGGACCCTAAACCGTCCCCGTCCCCTAACCCTAACCCTAGCCCGAACCCTAACCCTAACCCTACCCCGAAGCCTGACCCTCACCCGTCCCCTAATCCTAACCCGTACGCTAACACTAAACCGCGCCCTCACACGCACGCTCCCCCTAAAGCGTTGTCGGACCCTCACCTGTACCCTAAACCGTCCCCGTCCCCTAACCCTATCCCTAGCCCGAACCCTAACCCTAACACTTCCCCGAAGCCTCACCCTCACCCGTCCCCTAATCCTAACCCGAAGTCTCACACTAACACGCGCTCTCACACGCACGCTCGCCCCTAAAGAGTTGTCGGACCCTCACCTGGACCCTAAACCGTCCCCGTCCCCTAAACCTAACCCTAGCCCGAACCCTAACCCTAACCCTTCCCCGAAGCCTGACCCTCACCCGTCCCCTATCCTAACCCTTAAGCTAACACTAACCCGTGCCCTCACACGCACGCTCCCCCTAAATCGTTGTCGGACCCTCACCTGGACCCTAAACCGTCCCCGTCCCCTAACCCTAACCCTAGCCCGAACCCTAACCCTAACCCTTCCCCGAAGCCTGACACTCACCCATCCCCTAATCCTAACCCGTACGCTAACACTAACCCACGCCCTCACACGCACGCTCCCCCTAAAGCGTTGTCGGACCCTCACCTGGACCCTAAACCGTCCCCGTCCCCTAACCCTAACCCTAGCCCGAACCCTAACCCTAACCCTTCCCCGAAGCCTGACACTCACCCGTCCCCTAATCCTAACCCGTAGGCTAACACTAACCCGCGCCCTCACACGCACGCTCCCCCTAAAGCGTTGTCGGACCCTCACCTGGACCCTAAACCGTCCCCGTCCCCTAACCCTAACCCTAGCCCGAACCCTAACTCTAACCCTTCCCCGAAGCCTGACCCTCATCCGTCCCTTAATCCTAACCCGTACGCTAACACTAACCCGCGCCCTCACACGCACGCTCCCCCTAAAGCGTTGTCGGACCCTCACCTGGACCCTAAACCGTCCCCGTCCCCTAACCCTAACCCGAACCCGAACCCTAACCCTAAACCTGCCCCGAAGCCTGACCCTCACCCGTCCCATTATCCTAACACGTAGGCTCACACTAACACGCGCCCTCACACGCACGCTCCCCCTAAAGCGTTGTCGGACCCTCACCTGGACCCTAAACCGTCCCCGTCCCCTAACGCTAACCCTAGCCCGAACCTTAACCCTAACCCTTCCCAGAAGCCTGACCCTCACCCGTCCCCTAATCCTAACCTGTACGCTAACACTAACACGCGCCCTCACACGCACGCTCCCCCTAAAGCGTTGTCGGACCCTCACCTGGACCCTAAACCGTCCCCGTCCCCTAACCCTAACCCTAACCCGAACCCTAACCCTAACCCTGCCCCGAAGCCTGACCGTCACACGTCCCCTAATCCTAACCCGTATGCTAACACTAACCCGCGCCCTCACACGCACGCTCCCCCTAAAGCGTTATCGGACCCTCACCTGGACCCTAAACCGTCCCCGTCCCCTAACCCTAACCCTAGCCCGAACACTAACCCTAACCCTTCTCCGAAGCCTGACCCTCACCCATCCCCTAATCCTAACCCGTAGGCTCACACTAACCCATGCCCTCACACGCACGCTCCCCCTAAAGCGTTCTCGGACCCTCACCTGGACCCTAAACCGTCCCCGTCCCCGTCCCCTAACCCTAACCCTAGCCCGAAGACTAACCCTAACCCTTCTCCGAAGCCTGAACCTCACCCATCCCCTAATCCTAACCCGTAGGCTCACACTAACCCGCGCCCTCACACGCACGCTCCCCCTAAAGCGTTGTCGGACCCTCACCTGGACCCTAAACCGTCCCCGTCCCCTAACCCTAACCCTAGCCAGAACCCTAACCCTAACACTTCCCTGAAGCCTGACCCTCACCCGTCCCCTTATCCTAACACGTAGGCTCACACTAACACGCGCCCTCACACGCACGCTCCCCCTAAAGCGTTGTCGGACCCTCACCTGGACCCTAAACCGTCCCCGTCCCCTAACGCTAACCCTAGCCTGAACCTTAACCCTAACCCTTCCCAGAAGCCTGACCCTCACCCGTCCCCTAATCCTAACCCTTACGCTAACACTAACCCGCGCCCTCACACGCAGGCTCCCCCTAAAGCGTTGTCGGACCCTCACCTGGACCCTAAACCTTCCCCGTCCCCTAACCCTAACCCTAGCCCGAACCCTAACCCTAACCCTTCCCAGAAGCCTGACCCTCACCCTTCCCCTAATCCTAACCCGTAGGCTAACACTAACATGCGCCCTCACACGCACGCTCCCCCTAAAGCATTGTCGGACCCTCACCTTGACCCTAAACCGTCCCCGTCCCCTAACCCTAACCCTAGCCCGAACCCTAACCCTAACCCTTCCCCGAAGCCTGACCCTCACCCGTCCCCTAATCCTAACCCGTAGGCTAACACTAACCCGCGCCCTCACACGCATGCTCCCCCTAAAGCGTTGTCGGACCCTCACCTGTACCCAAAACCGTCCCCGTCCCCTAACCCTAACCCTAGCCCGAACCCTAACCCTAACCCTTCCCCGAAGCCTGACACTCACCCGTCCCCTAATCCTAACCCGTAGGCTAACACTAACCCGCGCCCTCACACGCACGCTCCCCCTAAAGCGTTGTCGGACCCTCACCTGGACCCTAAACCGTCCCCGTCCCCTAACCCTAACCCTAGCCCGAACCCTAACTCTAACCCTTCCCCGAAGCCTGACCCTCATCCGTCCCCTAATCCTAACCCGTACGCTAACACTAACCCGCGCCCTCACACGCACGCTCCCCCTAAAGCGTTGTCGGACCCTCACCTGGACCCTAAACCGTCCCCGTCCCCTAACCCTAACCCTAACCCGAACCCTAACCCTAACACTTCCCCGAAGCCTGACCCTCACCCGTCCCCTAAACCTAACCCGTACGCTAACACTAACCCGCGCCCTCACATGCCCGCTCCCCCTAAAGCGTTATCGGAACCTCACCTGGACCCTAAACCGTCCCCGTCCCCTAACCCTAACCCTAGCCCGAACCCTAACCCTAACCCTTCCCCGAAGCCTGACCCTCACCCGTCCCCTAATCCTAACCCGTAGGCTCACACTAACACGCGCCCTCACACGCACGCTCCCCCCTAAAGCGTTGTCGGACCCTCACCTGGACCCTTAACCGTCCCCGTCCCCTAACCCTAACCCTAGCCCGAACCTTAACCCTAACCCTTCCCCGAAGCCAGACACTCACCCGTCCCCTAATCCTAACCTGTACGCTCACACTAACCCGCGCCCTCACACGCACGCTCCCCCTAAAGCGTTGTCGGACCCTCACCTGGACCCTAAACCGTCCCCGTCCCCTAACCCTAACCCGAACCCGAACCCTAACCCTAAACCTGCCCCGAAGCCTGACCCTCACCCGTCCCATTATCCTAACACGTAGGCTCACACTAACACGCGCCCTCACACGCACGCTCCCCCTAAAGCGTTGTCGGACCCTCACCTGGACCCTAAACCGTCCCCGTCCCCTAACCCTAACCCTAGCCCGAACCCTAACCCTAACCCTTCCCCGAAGCCTGACCCTCACCCGTCCCATAATCCTAACCCGTAGGCTCACACTATCCCGCGCCCTCACACGCACGCTCCCCCTAAAGCATTGTCGGACCCTCACCTGGACCCTAAACCGTCCCCGTCCCCTAACCCTAACCCTAGACCGAACCCTAACCCTAACCCTTCCCTGAAGCCTGACCCTCACCCGTCCCCTAATCCTAATCCGTAGGCTAACACTAACCCGCGCCCTCACACGCACGCTCCCCCTAAAGCGTTGTCGGACCCTCACCTGGACCCTAAACCGTCCCCGTCCCCTAACCCTAACCCTAGCCCGAACCCTAACCCTAACCCTTCCCCGAAGCCTGACCCTCACCCGTCCCCTAATCCTAACCCGTACGCTAACACTAACCCGCGCCCTCACACGCACGCTCCCCCTAAAGCGTTGTCAGACCCTCACCTGGACCCTAAACCGTCCCCGTCCCCTAACCCTAACCCTAGCCCGAACCCTAACCCTAACCCTTCCCCGAAGCCTGACCCTCACCCGTCCCCTAATCCTAACCCGTTCGCTAACACTAACCCGCGCCCTCACACGCACGCTCCCCCTAAAGCGTTGTCGGACCCTCACCTGGACCCTAAACCGTCCCCGTCCCCTAACCCTAACCCTAGCCCGAACCCTAACCCTAACCCTTCCCCGAAGCCTGACACTCACCCGTCCCCTAATCCTAACCCTTACTCTAACACTAACCCGTGCCCTCACACGCACGCTCCCCCTTAAGCGTTGTCGGACCCTCACCTGGACCCTAAACCGTCCCCGTCCCCTAAACCTAACCCTAGCCCGAACCCTAACCCTAACCCTTCCCCGAAGCCTGACCCTCACCCGTCCCCTAATCCTAACCCGTACGCTAACACTAACCCACGCCCTCACACGCACGCTCCCCCTAAAGCATTGTCGGACCCTCACCTGGACCCTAAACCGTCCCCGTCCCCTAACCCTAACCCTAGCCCGAACCCTAACCCTAACCCTTCCCCGAAGCCTGACACTCACCCGTCCCCTAATCCTAACCCGTAGGCTAACACTAACCCGCGCCCTCACACGCACGCTCCCCCTAAAGCGTTGTCGGACCCTCACCTGGACGCTAAACCGTCCCCGTCCCCTAACCCTAACCCTAGCCGGAACCCTAACCCTAAATCTTCCCCGAAGCCTGAACCTCACCCGTCCCCTAATCCTAACCTGTACGCTCACACTAACCCGCGCCCTCACACGCACGCTCCCCCTAAAGCGTTGTCGGACCCTCACCTGGACCCTAAACCGTCCCCGTCCCCTAACCCTTACCCTAGCCCGAACCCTAACCCTAACCCTTCCCCGAAGCCTGACCCTCAACCGTCCCCTAATCCTAACCCGTACGCTAACACTAACCCACGCCCTCACACGCACGCTCCCCCTAAAGCATTGTCGGACCCTCACCTGGACCCTAAACCGTCCCCGTCCCCTAACCCTAACCGTAGCCGAACCCTAACCCTAACACTTCCCCGAAGCCTGACCCTCAACCGTCCCCTAATCCTAACCCGTAGGCTCACACTAACCCGCGCCCTCACACGCACGCTCCCCCTAAAGCGTTGTCGGACCCTCACCTGGACCCTAAACCGTCCCCGTCCCCTAACCCTAACCCTAGCCCGAACCCTAACCCTAACACTTCCCCGAAGCCTGACCCTCACCCGTCCCCTAATCCTAAGACGTACGCTAACACTAACCCGCGCCCTCACACGCACGCTCCCCCTAAAGCGTTGTCGGACCCTCACCTGGACCCTAAACCGTCCCCGTCCCCTAACCCTAACCCTAGCCCGAACCCTAACCCTAACCTTTCCCCGAAGCCTGACCCTCACCCGTCCCCTAATCCTAACACGTAGGCTCACACTAACCCGCGCCCTCACATGCCCGCTCCCCCTAAAGCATTGTCGGACCCTCACCTGGACCCTAAACCCTCCCCGTCCCCTAACCCTAACCCTAGCCCGAACCCTAACCCTAACCCTTCCCCGAAGCCTGACACTCACCCGTCCCCTAATCCTAACCCGTAGGCTAACACTAACCCGCGCCCTCACACGCACGCTCCCCCTAAAGCGTTGTCGGACCCTCACCTGGACGCTAAACCGTCCCCGTCCCCTAACCCTAACCCTAGCCCGAACCCTAACCCTAAATCTTCCCCGAAGCCTGAACCTCACCCGTCCCCTAATCCTAACCTGTACGCTCACACTAACCCGCGCCCTCACACGCACGCTCCCCCTAAAGCGTTGTCGGACCCTCACCTGGACCCTAAACCGTCCCCGTCCCCTAACCCTTACCCTAGCCCGAACCCTAACCCTAACCCTTCCCCGAAGCCTGACTCTCACCCGTCCCCTAATCCTAACCCGTTCGCTAACACTAATCCGCGCCCTCACACGCACGCTCCCCCTAAAGCGTTGTCGGACACTCACCTGGACCCTAAACCGTCCCCGTCCCCTAACCCTAACCCTAGCCAGAACCCTAACCCTAACCCTTCCCCGAAGCCTGAACCTCACCCGTCCCCTAATCCTAACCCTTACGCTAACACTAACCCGTGCCCTCACACGCACGCTCCCCCTAAAGCGCTGTCGGACCCTCACCTGGACTCTAAACCGTCCCCGTCCCCTAACCCTAACCCTAGCCCGAACCCGAACCCTAACCCTTCCCCGAAGCCTGACCCTCACCCGTCCCCTAATCCTAACCCGTAGGCTCACACTAACCCACGCCCTCACACGCTCGCTCCCCCTAAAGCGTTGTCGGACCCTCACCTGGACCCTAAACCGTCCCGGTCCCCTAACCCTAACCCTAGCCCGAACCCTAACCCTAACCCTTCCCCGAAGCCTGACCCTCACCTGTCCCCTAATCCTAACCCGTACGCTAACACTAACCCGCGCCCTCACACGCACGCTCCCCCTAAAGCGTTGTCGGACCCTCACCTGTACCCTAAACCGTCCCCGTCCCCTAACCCTATCCCTAGCCCGAACCCTAACCCTAACCCTTCCCCGAAGCCTCACCCTCACCCGTCCCCTAATCCTAACCCGAAGTCTCACACTAACACGCGCTCTCACACGCACGCTCGCCCCTAAAGAGTTGTCGGACCCTCACCTGGACCCTAAACCGTCCCCGTCCCCTAACCCTAACCCTAGCCCGAACCTTAACCCTAACCCTTCCCCGAAGCCAGGACTCACCCGTCCCCTAATCCTAACCTGTACGCTCACACTAACCCGCGCCCTCACACGCACGCTCCCCCTAAAGCGTTGTCGGACCCTCACCTGGACCCTAAACCGTCCCCGTCCCCTAACCCTAACCCTAGCCCGAACCCTAACCCTAACCCTTCCCCGAAGCCTGACCCTCACCCGTCCCCTATCCTAACCCTTAAGCTAACACTAACCCATGCCCTCACACGCACGCTCCCCCTAAATCGTTGTCGGACCCTCACCTGGACCCTAAACCGTCCCCGTCCCCTAACCCTAACCCTAGCCCGAACCCTAACCCTAACCCTTCCCCGAAGCCTGACACTCACCCATCCCCTAATCCTAACCCGTACGCTAACACTAACCCACGGCCTCACACGCACGCTCCCCCTAAAGCGTTGTCGGACCCTCACCTGGACCCTAAACCGTCCCCGTCCCCTAACCCTAACCCTAGCCCGAACCCTAACCCTAACCCTTCCCCGAAGCCTGACACTCACCCGTCCCCTAATCCTAACCCGTAGGCTAACACTAACCCGCGCCCTCACACGCACGCTCCCCCTAAAGCGTTGTCGGACCCTCAACTGGACCCTAAACCGTCCCCGTCCCCTAACCCTAACCCTAGCCCGAACCCTAACTCTAACCCTTCCCCGAAGCCTGACCCTCACCCGTCCCCTAATCCTAAACCGTACGCTAACACTAACCCGCGCCCTCACACGCACGCTCCCCCTAAAGCGTTGTCGGACCCTCACCTGGACCCTAAACCGTCCCCGTCCCCTATCCCTAACCCTAACCCGAACCCTAACCCTAACACTTCCCCGAAGCCTGACCCTCACCCGTCCCCTAATCCTAACCCGTACGCTAACACTAACCCGCGCCCTCACACGCACGCTCCCCCTAAAGCGTTATCGGACCCTCACCTGGACCCTAAACCGTCCCCGTCCCCTAACCCTAACCCTAGCCCGAACCCTAACCCTAACCCTTACCCGAAGCCTGACCCTCACCCGTCCCCTAATCCTAACCCGTACGCTAACACTAACCCGCGCCCTCACACGCACGCTCCCCCTAAAGCGTTGTCGGACCCTCACCTGGACCCTAAACCGTCCCCGTCCCCTAAACCTAACCCTAGCCCGAACCCTAACCCTAACACTTCCCCGAAGCCTGACCCTCACCCGTCCCCTAATCCTAACCCGTAGGCTCACACTAACACGCACACTCACACGCACGCTCCCCCCTAAAGAGTTGTCGGACCCTCACCTGGACCCTAAACCGTCCCCGTCCCCTAACCCTAACCCTAGCCCGAACCTTAACCCTAACCCTTCCCCGAAGCCAGACACTCACCCATCCCCTAATCCTAACCTGTACGCTCACACTAACCCGCGCCCTCACACGCACGCTCCCCCTAAAGCGTTGTCGGACCCTCACCTGGACCCTAAACCGTCCCCGTCCCCTAACCCTAACCTGAACCCGAACCCTAACCCTAAACCTGCCCCGAAGCCTGACCCTCACCCGTCCCATTATCCTAACACGTAGGCTCACACTAACACGCGCCCTCACACGCACGCTCCCCCTAAAGCGTTGTCGGACCCTCACCTGGACCCTAAACCGTCCCCGTCCCCTAACGCTAACCCTAGCCCGAACCTTAACCCTAACCCTTCCCAGAAGCCTGACCCTCACCCGTCCCCTAATCCTAACCTGTACGCTAACACTAACACGCGCCCTCACACGCACGCTCCCCCTAAAGCGTTGTCGGACCCTCACCTGGACCCTAAACCGTCCCCATCCCCTAACCCTAACCCTAAGCCGAACCCTAACCCTAACCCTGCCCCGAAGCCTGACCGTCACACGTCCCCTAATCCTAACCCGTATGCTAACACTAACCCGCGCCCTCACACGCACGCTCCCCCTAAAGCGTTATCGGACCGTCACCTGGACCCTAAACCGTCCCCGTCCCCTAACCCTAACCCTAGCCCGAACACTAACCCTAACCCTTCTCCGAAGCCTGACCCTCACCCATCCCCTAATCCTAACCCGTAGGCTCACACTAACCCATGCCCTACACGCACGCTCCCCCTAAAGCGTTCTCGGACCCTCACCTGGACCCTAAACCGTCCCCGTCCCCTAACCCTAACCCTAACCCTAGCCCGAACACTAACCCTAACCCTTCTCCGAAGCCTGACCCTCACCCATCCCCTAATCCTAACCCGTAGGCTCACACTAACCCGCGCCCTCACACGCACGCTCCCCCTAAAGCGTTGTCGGACCCTCACCTGGACCCTAAACCGTCCCTGTCCCCTAACCCTAACCCTAGCCAGAACCCTAACCCTAACACTTCCCTGAAGCCTGACCCTCACCCGTCCCCTTATCCTAACACGTAGGCTCACACTAACACGCGCCCTCACAAGCACGCTCCCCCTAAAGCGTTGTCGGACCCTCACCTGGACCCTAAACCGTCCCCGTCCCCTAACGCTAACCCTAGCCTGAACCTTAACCCTAACCCTTCCCAGAAGCCTGACCCTCACCCGTCCCCTAATCCTAACCCTTACGCTAACACTAACCCGCGCCCTCACACGCAGGCTCCCCCTAAAGCGTTGTCGGACCCTCACCTGGACCCTAAACCTTCCCCGTCCCCTAACCCTAACCCTAGCCCGAACCCTAACCCTAACCCTTCCCAGAAGCCTGACCCTCACCCTTCCCCTAATCCTAACCCGTAGGCTAACACTAACACGCGCCCTCACACGAACGCTCCCCCTAAAGCATTGTCGGACACTCACCTGGACCCTAAACCGTCCCCGTCCCCTAACCCTAACCCTAGCCCGAACCCTAACCCTAACCCTTCCCCGAAGCCTGACCCTCACCAGTCCCATAATCCTAACCCGTAGGCTCACAGTAACCCCCGCCCTCACACGCACGTTCCCCCTAAAGCATTGTCGGACCCTCACCTGGACCCTAAACTGTCCCCGTCCCCTAACCCTAACCCTAGCCCGAACCCCAACCCTAACCCTTCCCCGAAGCTTGACCCTCACCCGTCCCCTAATCCTAACACATAGGCTAACACTAACCCGCGCCCTCACACGCATGCTCCCCCAAAGCGTTGTTGGACCCTCACCTGGACGCTAAACCGTCCCCGTCCCCTAACCCTAAACCTAGCCCGAACCCTAACCCTAAACCTTCCCCGAAGCCTGACACTCACCCGTCCCCTAATCCTAACCCGTACGCTCACACTAACCCGCGCCCTCACACGCACGCTCCCCCTAAAGCGTTGTCGGACCCTCACCTGGACCCTAAACCGTCCCCGTCCCCTAACCCTAACCCTAGCCCGAACCCTAACCCTAACCCTTCCCCGAAGCCTGACCCTCACCCGTCCCCTAATCCTAACCCGTTCGCTCACACTAACCCGCGCCCTCACACGCACGCTCCCCCTAAAGCGTTGTCGGACCCTCACCTGGACCCTAAACCGTCCCCGTCCCCTAACCCTAACCCTAGCCCGAACCCTAACCCTAACCCTTCCCCGAAGCCTGACACTCACCCATCCCCTAATCCTAACCCGTACGCTAACACTAACCCGCGCCCTCACACGCACGCTCCCCCTAAAGCGTTGTCGGACCCTCACCTGGACCCTAAAACGTCCCCGTCCCCTAACCCTAACCCTAGCCCGAACCCTAACCCTAACACTTCCCCGAAGCCTGACCCTCACCCGTCCCCTAATCCTAACCCGTAGGCTCACACTAACACGCACACTCACACGCACGCTCCCCCCTAAAGAGTTGTCGGACCCTCACCTGGACCCTAAACCGTCCCCGTCCCCTAACCCTAACCCTAGCCCGAACCCTAACCCTAACCCTTCCCCGAAGCCTGACCCTCACCCGTCCCCTAATCCTAACCCGTAGGCTAACACTAACCCGCGCCCTCACACGCACGCTCCCCCTAAAGCGTTGTCGGACCCTCACCTGGACCCTAAAACGTCCCCGTCCCCTAAACCTAACCCTAGCCCGAACCCTAACTCTAAACCTTCCCCGAAGCCTGACCCTCAACCGTCCCCTAATCCTAACCCGTACGCTAACACTAACCCGCGCCCTCACACGCACGCTCCCCCTAAAGCGTTGTCGGACCCTCACCTGGACCCTAAACCGTCCCCGTCCCCTAACCCTAACCCTAGCCCGAACCCTAACCCTAACCCTTCCCCGAAGCCTGACCCTCACCCGTCCCCTAATCCTAACCCGTACGCTAAGACTAACCCGCGCCCTCACACGCACGCTCCCCCTAAAGCGTTGTCGGACCCTCACCTGGACCCTAAACCGTCCCCGTCCCCTAACCCTAACCCTAGCCCGAACCCTAACCCTAACACTTCCCCGAAGCCTGACCCTCACCCGTCCCATTATCCTAACACGTAGGCTCACACTAACACGCGCCCTCACACGCACACTCCCCCTAAAGCGTTGTCGGACCCTCACCTGGACCCTAAACCGTCCCCGTCCCCTAACGCTAACCCTAGCCCGAACCTTAACCCTAACCCTTCCCAGAAGCCTGACCCTCACCCGTCCCCTAATCCTAACCTGTACGCTAACACTAACACGCGCCCTCACACGCACGCTCCCCCTAAAGCGTTGTCGGACCCTCACCAGGACCCTAAACCGTCCCCGTCCCCTAACCCTAACCCTAACCCGAACCCTAACCCTAACCCTGCCCCGAAGCCTGACCGTCACACGTCCCCTAATCCTAACCCGTACGCTAACACTAACCCGCGCCCTCACACGCACGCTCCCCCTAAAGCGTTATCGGACCCTCACCTGGACCCTAAACCGTCCCCGTCCCCTAACCCTAACCCTAGCCCGAACACTAACCCTAACCCTTCCCAGAAGCCTGACCCTCACCCTTCCCCTAATCCTAACCCGTAGGCTCACACTAACACGCGCCCTCACACGCACGCTCCCCCTAAAGCATTGTCGGACCCTCACCTGGACCCTAAACCGTCCACGTCCCTTAACCCTAACCCTAGCCCGAACCCTAACCCTAACCCTTCCCCGAAGCCTGACCCTCACCCGTCCCCTAATCCTAACCCTTAACCTAACACTAACCCGCGCCCTCACACGCACGCTCCCCCTAAAGCGTTATCGGACCCTCACCTGGACCCTAAACCGTCCCCGTCCCCTAACCCTAACCCTAGCCCGAAACCTAACCCTAACCCTTCCCCGAAGCCTGACCCTCACCCGTCCCCTAATCCTAACCCGTTCGCTAACACTAACCCGCGCCCTCACACGCACGCTCCCCCTAAAGCGTTGTCGGACACTCACCTGGACCCTAAACCGTCCCCGTCCTCTAACCCTAACCCTAGCCCGAACCCTAACCCTAACCCTTCCCCGAAGCCTGACCCTCACCCGTCCCCTAATCCTAACCCTTACGCTAACACTAACCCGTGCCCTCACACGCACGCTCCCCCTAAAGTGTTGTCGGACCCTCACCTGGACCCTAAACCGTCCCCGTACCCTAACCCTAACCCTAGCCAGAACCCTAACCCTAACACTTCCCTGAAGCCTGACCCTCACCCGTCCCCTTATCCTAACACGTAGGCTCACACTAACACGCGCCCTCACACGCACGCTCCCCCTAAAGCGTTGTCGGACCCTCACCTGGACCCTAAACCGTCCCCGTCCCCTAACGCTAACCCTAGCCTGAACCTTAACCCTAACCCTTCCCAGAAGCCTGACCCTCACCCGTCCCCTAATCCTAATCGTTACGCTAACACTAACCCGCGCCCTCACACGCAGGCTCCCCCTAAAGCGTTGTCGGACCCTCACCTGGACCCTAAACCTTCCCCGTCCCCTAACCCTAACCCTAGCCCGAACCCTAACCCTAACCCTTCCCAGAAGCCTGACCCTCACCCTTCCCCTAATCCTAACCCGTAGGCTAACACTAACACGCGCCCTCACACGCACGCTCCCCCTAAAGCATTGTCGGACCCTCACCTGGACCCTAAACCGTCCCCGTCCCCTAACCCTAACCCTAGCCCGAACCCTAACCCTAACCCTTCCCCGAAGCCTGACCCTCACCAGTCCCATAATCCTAACCCGTAGGCTCACACTAACCCCCGCCCTCACACGCATGCTCCCCCTAAAGCATTGTCGGACCCTCACCTGGACCCTAAACTGTCCCCGTCCCCTAACCCTAACCCTAGCCCGAACCCTAACCCTTACCCTTCCCCGAAGCTTGACCCTCACCCGTCCCCTAATCCTAACACATAGGCTAACACTAACCCGCGCCCTCACACGCATGCTCCCCCTAAAGCGTTGTTGGACCCTCACCTGGACCCTAAACCGTCCCCGTCCCCTAACCCTAACCCTAGCCCGAACCCTAACCCTAAACCATCCCCGAAGCCTGACACTCACCCGTCCCCTAATCCTAACCCGTACGCTCACACTAACCCGCGTCCTCACACGCACGCTCCCCCTAAAGTGTTGTCAGACCCTCACCTGGACCCTAAACCGTCCCCGTCCCCTAACCCTAACCCTAGCCCGAACCCTAACCCTAACCCTTCCCCGAAGCCTGACCCTCACCCGTCCCCTAATCCTAACCCGTTCGCTCACACTAACCCGCGCCCTCACACGCACGCTCCCCCTAAAGCGTTGTCGGACCCTCACCTTGACCCTAAACCGTCCCCGTCCCCTAACCCTAACCCTAGCCCGAACCCTAACCCTAACCCTTCCCGCAGCCTGACCCTCACCCGTCCCCTATCCTAACCCTTAAGCTAACACTAACCCGTGCACTCACACGCACGCTCCCCCTACATCGTTGTCGGACCCTCACCTGGACCCTAAACCGTCCCCGTCCCCTAACCCTAACCCTAGCCCGAACCCTAACCCTAACCCTTCCCCGAAGCCTGACACTCACCCATCCCCTAATCCTAACCCGTACGCTAACACTATCCCACGCCCTCACACGCACGCTCCCCCTAAAGCGTTGTCGGACCCTCAACTGGACCCTAAACCGTCCCCGTCCCCTAACCCTAACCCTAGCCCGAACCCTAACCCTAACCCTTCCCCGAAGCCTGACCCTCACCCGTCCCCTAATCCTAACCCGTAGGCTAACACTAACCCGCGCCCTCACACGCACGCTCCCCCTAAAGCGTTGTCGGATCCTCACCTGGACCCTAAACCGTCCCCGTCCCCTAACCCTAACCCTAGCCCGAACCCTAACCCTAACCCTTCCCCGAAGCCTGACCCTCACCCGTCCCCTAATCCTAACCCGTAGGCTAACACTAACCCGCGCCCTCACACGCACGCTCCCCCTAAAGCGTTGTCGGACCCTCACCTGGACCCTAAAACGTCCCCGTCCCCTAACCCTAACCCTAGCCCGAACCCTAACTCTAACCCTTCCCCGAAGCCTGACCCTCACCCGTCCCCTAATCCTAAACCGTACGCTAACACTAACCCGCACCCTCACACGCACGCTCCCCCTAAAGCGTTGTCGGACCCTCACCTGGACCCTAAACCGTCCCCGTCCCCTAACCCTAACCCTAGCCCGAACCCTAACCCTAACCCTTCCCCGAAGCCTGACCCTCACCCGTCCCCTAATCCTAACCCGTTCGCTAACACTAACCCGCGCCCTCACACGCACGCTCCCCCTAAAGCGTTGTCGGACACTCACCTGGACCCTAAACCGTCCCCGTCCTCTAACCCTAACCCTAGCCCGAACCCTAACCCTAACCCTTCCCCGAAGCCTGACCCTCACCCGTCCCCTAATCCTAACCCTTACGCTAACACTAACCCGTGCCCTCACACGCACGCTCCCCCTAAAGTGTTGTCGGACCCTCACCTGGACCCTAAACCGTCCCCGTCCCCTAACCCTAACCCTAGCCCGAACCCTAACCCTAACCCTTCCCCGAAGCCTGACTCTCACCCGTCCCCTAATCCTAACCCGTAGGCTCACACTAACCCGCGCCCTCACACGCACGCTCCCCCTAAAGCGTTGTCGGACCCTCACCTGGACCCTAAACCGTCCCCGTCCCCTAACCCTAACCCTTACCCGAACCCTAACCCCAACCCTTCCCCGAAGCCTGACCCTCACCCGTCCCCTAATCCTAACCCGTAGGCTCACACTAACCCGCGCCCTCACACACACGCTCCCCCTAAAGCGTTGTCGGACCCTCACCTGGACCCTAAACCGTCCCCGTCCCCTAACCCTAACCCTAGCCCGAACCCTAACCCTAACACTTCCCTGAAGCCTGACCCTCACCCGTCCCCTTATCCTAACACGTAGGCTCACAATAACACGCGCCCTCACACGCACGCTCCCCCTAAAGCGTTGTCGGACCCTCACCTGGACCCTAAACCGTCCCCGTCCCCTAACCCTAACCCGAACCCGAACCCTAACACTAAACCTGCCCCGAAGCCTGACCCTCACCCGTCCCATTATCCTAACACGTAGGCTCACACTAACGCGCGCCCTCACACGCACGCTCCCCCTAAAGCGTTGTCGGACCCTCACCTGGACCCTAAACCGTCCCCGTCCCCTAACGCTAACCCTAGCCCGAACCTTAACCCTAACCCTTCCCAGAAGCCTGACCCTCACCCGTCCCCTAATCCTAACCTGTACGCTAACACTAACACGCGCCCTCACACGCACGCTCCCCCTAAAGCGTTGTCGGACCCTCACCAGGACCCTAAACCGTCCCCGTCCCCTAACCCTAACCCTAACCCGAACCCTAACCCTAACCCTGCCCCGAAGCCTGACCGTCACACGTCCCCTAATCCTAACCCGTACGCTAACACTAACCCGCGCCCTCACACGCACGCTCCCCCTAAAGCGTTATCGGACCCTCACCTGGACCCTAAACCGTCCCCGTCCCCTAACCCTAACCCTAGCCCGAACACTAACCCTAACCCTTCCCAGAAGCCTGACCCTCACCCTTCCCCTAATCCTAACCCGTAGGCTCACACTAACACGCGCCCTCACACGCACGCTCCCCCTAAAGCATTGTCGGACCCTCACCTGGACCCTAAACCGTCCACGTCCCTTAACCCTAACCCTAGCCCGAACCCTAACCCTAACCCTTCCCCGAAGCCTGACCCTCACCCGTCCCCTAATCCTAACCCTTAACCTAACACTAACCCGCGCCCTCACACGCACGCTCCCCCTAAAGCGTTATCAGACCCTCACCTGGACCCTAAACCGTCCCCGTCCCCTAACCCTAACCCTAGCCCGAAACCTAACCCTAACCCTTCCCCGAAGCCTGACCCTCACCCGTCCCCTAATCCTAACCCGTTCGCTAACACTAACCCGCGCCCTCACACGCACGCTCCCCCTAAAGCGTTGTCGGACACTCACCTGGACCCTAAACCGTCCCCGTCCTCTAACCCTAACCCTAGCCCGAACCCTAACCCTAACCCTTCCCCGAAGCCTGACCCTCACCCGTCCCCTAATCCTAACCCTTACGCTAACACTAACCCGTGCCCTCACACGCACGCTCCCCCTAAAGTGTTGTCGGACCCTCACCTGGACCCTAAACCGTCCCCGTACCCTAACCCTAACCCTAGCCAGAACCCTAACCCTAACACTTCCCTGAAGCCTGACCCTCACCCGTCCCCTTATCCTAACACGTAGGCTCACACTAACACGCGCCCTCACACGCACGCTCCCCCTAAAGCGTTGTCGGACCCTCACCTGGACCCTAAACCGTCCCCGTCCCCTAACGCTAACCCTAGCCTGAACCTTAACCCTAACCCTTCCCAGAAGCCTGACCCTCACCCGTCCCCTAATCCTAATCCTTACGCTAACACTAACCCGCGCCCTCACACGCAGGCTCACCCTAAAGCGTTGTCGGACCCTCACCTGGACCCTAAACCTTCCCCGTCCCCTAACCCTAACCCTAGCCCGAACCCTAACCCTAACCCTTCCCAGAAGCCTGACCCTCACCCTTCCCCTAATCCTAACCCGTAGGCTAACACTAACACGCGCCCTCACACGCACGCTCCCCCTAAAGCATTGTCGGACCCTCACCTGGACCCTAAACCGTCCCCGTCCCCTAACCCTAACCCTAGCCCGAACCCTAACCCTAACCCTTCCCCGAAGCCTGACCCTCACCCGTCCCATAATCCTAACCCGTAGGCCTACACTAACCCCCGCCCTCACACGCACGCTCCCCCTAAAGCATTGTCGGACCCTCACCTGGACCCTAAACTGTCCCCGTCCCCTAACCCTAACCCTAGCCCGAACCCTAACCCTTACCCTTCCCCGAAGCTTGACCCTCACCCGTCCCCTAATCCTAACACATAGGCTAACACTAACCCGCGCCCTCACACGCATGCTCCCCCTAAAGCGTTGTTGGACCCTCACCTGGACCCTAAACCGTCCCCGTCCCCTAACCCTAACCCTAGCCCGAACCCTAACCCTAAACCTTCCCCGAAGCCTGACACTCACCCGTCCCCTAATCCTAACCCGTACGCTCACACTAACCCGCGCCCTCACACGCACGCTCCCCCTAAAGTGTTGTCAGACCCTCACCTGGACCCTAAACCGTCCCCGTCCCCTAACCCTAACCCTAGCCCGAACCCTAACCCTAACCCTTCCCCGAAGCCTGACCCTCACCCGTCCCCTAATCCTAACCCGTTCGCTCACACTAACCCGCGCCCTCACACGCACGCTCCCCCTAAAGCGTTGTCGGACCCTCACCTGGACCCTAAACCGTCCCCGTCCCCTAACCCTAACCCTAGCCCGAACCCTAACCCTAACCCTTCCCGCAGCCTGACCCTCACCCGTCCCCTATCATAACCCTTAAGCTAACACTAACCCGTGCACTCACACGCACGCTCCCCCTACATCGTTGTCGGACCCTCACCTGGACCCTAAACCGTCCCCGTCCCCTAACCCTAACCCTAGCCCGAACCCTAACCCTAACCCTTCCCCGAAGCCTGACACTCACCATCCCCTAATCCTAACCCGTACGCTAACACTATCCCACGCCCTCACACGCACGCTCCCCCTAAAGCGTTGTCGGACCCTCACCTGGACCCTAAACCGTCCCCGTCCCCTAACCCTAACCCTAGCCCGAACCCTAACCCTAACCCTTCCCCGAAGCCTGACCCTCACCCGTCCCCTAATCCTAACCCGTAGGCTGACACTAACCCGCGCCCTCACACGCACGCTCCCCCTAAAGCGTTGTCGGACCCTCACCTGGACCCTAAACCGTCCCCGTCCCCTAACCCTAACCCTAGCCCGAACCCTAACCCTAACCCTTCCCCGAAGCCTGACCCTCACCCGTCCCCTAATCCTAACCCGTTCGCTAACACTAACCCGCGCCCTCACACGCACGCTCCCCCTAAAGCGTTGTCGGACACTCACCTGGACCCTAAACCGTCCCCGTCCTCTAACCCTAACCCTAGCCCGAACCCTAACCCTAACCCTTCCCCGAAGCCTGACCCTCACCCGTCCCCTAATCCTAACCCTTACGCTAACACTAACCCGTGCCCTCACACGCACGCTCCCCCTAAAGTGTTGTCGGACCCTCACCTGGACCCTAAACCGTCCCCGTCCCCTAACCCTTACCCTAGCCCGAGCCCTAACCCTAACCCTTCCCCGAAGCCTGACTCTCACCCGTCCCCTAATCCTAACCCGTAGGCTCACACTAACCCGCGCCCTCACACGCACGCTCCCCCTAAAGCGTTGTCGGACCCTCACCTGGACCCTAAACCGTCCCCGTCCCCTATCCCTAACCCTTACCCGAACCCTAACCCCAACGCTTCCCCGAAGCCTGACCCTCACCCGTCCCCTAATCCTAACCCGTAGGCTCACACTAACCCGCGCCCTCACACACACGCTCCCCCTAAAGCGTTGTCGGACCCTCACCTGGACCCTAAACCGTCCCCGTCCCCTAACCCTAACCCTAGCCCGAACCCTAACCCTAACACTTCCCTGAAGCCTGACCCTCACTCGTCCCCTTATCCTAACACGTAGGCTCACAATAACACGCGCCCTCACACGCACGCTCCCCCTAAAGCGTTGTCGGACCCTCACCTGGACCCTAAACCGTCCCCGTCCCCTAACCCTAACCCTAGCCCGAACCCTAACCCTAACCCTTCCCCGAAGCCTGACCCTCACCCGTCCCCTAATCCTAACCCGTAGGCTAACACTAACCCGCGCCCTCACACGCACGCTCCCCCTAAAGCGTTGTCGGACCCTCACCTGGACCCTAAAACGTCCCCGTCCCCTAACCCTAACCCTAGCCCGAACCCTAACTCTAAACCTTCCCCGAAGCCTGACCCTCACCCGTCCCCTAATCCTAAACCGTACGCTAACACTAACCCGCGCCCTCACACGCACGCTCCCCCTAAAGCGTTGTCGGACCCTCACCTGGACCCTAAACCGTCCCCGTCCCCTAACCCTAACCCTAGCCCGAACCCTAACCCTAACCCTTCCCCGAAGCCTGACCCTCACCCGTCCCCTAATCCTAACCCGTACGCTAAGACTAACCCGCGCCCTCACACGCACGCTCCCCCTAAAGCGTTGTCGGACCCTCACCTGGACCCTAAACCGTCCCCGTCCCCTAACCTTACCCTAGCCCGAACCCTAACCCTAACACTTCCCCGAAGCCTGACCCTCACCCGTCCCCTAATCCTAACCCGTAGGCTCACACTAACACGCACCCTCACACGCAAGCTCCCCCCTAAAGAGTTGTCGGACCCTCACCTGGACCCTAAACCGTCCCCGTCCCCTAACCCTAACCCTAGCCCGAACCTTAACCCTAACCCTTCCCCGAAGCCAGACACTCACCCGTCCCCTAATCCTAACCTGTACGCTCACACTAGCCCGCGCCCTCACACGCACGCTCCCCCTAAAGCGTTGTCGGACCCTCACCTGGACCCTAAACCGTCCCCGTCCCCTAACCCTAACCCGAACCCGACCCTAACACTAAACCTGCCCCGAAGCCTGACCCTCACCCGTCCCATTATCCTAACACGTAGGCTCACACTAAGACGCGCCCTCACACGCACGCTCCCCCTAAAGCGTTGTCGGACCCTCACCTGGACCCTAAACCGTCCCCGTCCCCTAACGCTAACCCTAGCCCGAACCTTAACCCTAACCCTTCCCAGAAGCTTGACCCTCACCCGTCCCCTAATCCTAACCTGTACGCTAACACTAACAAGCGCCCTCACACGCACGCTCCCCCTAAAGCGTTGTCGGACCCTCACCAGGACCCTAAACCGTCCCCGTCCCCTAACCCTAACCCTAACCCGAACCCTAACCCTAACCCTGCCCCGAAGCCTGACCGTCACACGTCCCCTAATCCTAACCCGTACGCTAACACTAACCCGCGCCCTCACACGCACGCTCCCCCTAAAGCGTTATCGGACCCTCACCTGGACCCTAAACCGTCCCCGTCCCCTAACCCTAACCCTAGCCCGAACACTAACCCTAACCCTTCCCAGAAGCCTGACCCTCACCCTTCCCCTAATCCTAATCCGTAGGCTCACACTAACACGCGCCCTCACACGCACGCTCCCCCTAAAGCATTGTCAGACCCTCACCTGGACCCTAAACCGTCCCCGTCCCCTAACCCTAACCCTAGCCCGAACCCTAACCCTAACCCTTCCCAGAAGCCTGACCCTCACCCGTCCCCTAATCCTAACCCGTAGGCTAACACTAACCCGCGCCCTCACACGCACGCTCCCCCTAAAGCGTTGTCGGACCCTCACCTGGACCCTAAACCGTCCCCGTCCCATAACCCTAACCCTAGCCCGAACCCTAACCCTAAACCTTCCCCGAAGCCTGACCCTCACCCGTCCCCTA
This sequence comes from Lagenorhynchus albirostris, assembly GCF_949774975.1. Classification (NCBI taxonomy): domain Eukaryota; kingdom Metazoa; phylum Chordata; class Mammalia; order Artiodactyla; family Delphinidae; genus Lagenorhynchus; species Lagenorhynchus albirostris. The sequence goes on along the minus strand of NW_026783506.1, from coordinate 183,257 downwards.
ATCCTAACCCGTTCGCTCACACTAACCCGCGCCCTCACATGCACGCTCCCCCTAAAGCGTTGCCGGACCCTCACCTAGACTCTAAACCGTCCCCGTCCCCTAACCCTAACCCTAGCCCGAACCCTAACCCTAACCCTTCCCCGAAGCCTGACCCTCACCCGTCCCCTAATCCTAATCCTTAACCTAACACTAACCCGCGCCCTCACACGCACGCTCCCCCTAAAGCGTTATCGGACCCTCACCTGGACCCTAAACCGTCCCCGTCCCCTAACCCTAACCCTAGCCCGAAACCTAACCCTAACCCTTCCCCGATGCCTGACCCTCACCCGTCCCCTAATCCTAACCCGTTCGCTAACACTAACCCGCGCCCTCACACGCACGCTCCCCCTAAAGCGTTGTCGGACACTCACCTGGACCCTAAACCGTCCCCGTCCTCTAACCCTAACCCTAGCCCGAACCCTAACCCTAACCCTTCCCCGAAGCCTGACCCTCACCCGTCCCCTAATCCTAACCCTTACGCTAACACTAACCCGTGCCCTCACACGCACGCTCCCCCTAAAGTGTTGTCGGACCCTCACCTGGACCCTAAACCGTCCCCGTACCCTAACCCTAACCCTAGCCAGAACCCTAACCCTAACACTTCCCTGAAGCCTGACCCTCACCCGTCCCCTTATCCTAACACGTAGGCTCACACTAACACGCGCCCTCACACGCACGCTCCCCCTAAAGCGTTGTCGGACCCTCACCTGGACCCTAAACCGTCCCCGTCCCGTAACGCTAACCCTAGCCTGAACCTTAACCCTAACCCTTCCCAGAAGCCTGACCCTCACCCGTCCCCTAATCCTAATCCTTACGCTAACACTAACCCGCGCCCTCACACGCAGGCTCCCCCTAAAGCGTTGTCGGACCCTCACCTGGACCCTAAACCTTCCCCGTCCCCTAACCCTAACCCTAGCCCGAACCCTAACCCTAACCCTTCCCAGAAGCCTGACCCTCACCCTTCCCCTAATCCTAACCCGTAGGCTAACACTAACACGCGCCCTCACACGCACGCTCCCCCTAAAGCATTGTCGGACCCTCACCTGGACCCTAAACCGTCCCCGTCCCCTAACCCTAACCCTAGCCCGAACCCTAACCCTAACCCTTCCCCGAAGCCTGACCCTCACCAGTCCCATAATCCTAACCCGTAGGCTCACACTAACCCCCGCCCTCACACGCACGCTCCCCCTAAAGCATTGTCGGACCCTCACCTGGACCCTAAACTGTCCCCGTCCCCTAACCCTAACCCTAGCCCGAACCCTAACCCTTACCCTTCCTCGAAGCTTGACCCTCACCCGTCCCCTAATCCTAACACATAGGCTAACACTAACCCGCGCCCTCACACGCATGCTCCCCCTAAAGCGTTGTTGGACCCTCACCTGGACCCTAAACCGTCCCCGTCCCCTAACCCTAACCCTAGCCCGAACCCTAACCCTAAACCTTCCCCGAAGCCTGACACTCAACCGTCCCCTAATCCTAACCCGTACGCTCACACTAACCCGCGCCCTCACACGCACGCTCCCCCTAAAGTGTTGTCGGACCCTCACCTGGACCCTAAACCGTCCCCGTCCCCTAACCGTAACCCTAGCCCGAACCCTAACCCTAACCCTTCCCCGAAGCCTGACCCTCACCCGTCCCCTAATCCTAACCCGTTCGCTCACACTAACCCGCGCCCTCACACGCACGCTCCCCCTAAAGGGTTGTCGGACCCTCACCTGGACCCTAAACCGTCCCCGTCCCCTAACCCTAACCCTAGCCCGAACCCTAACCCTAACCCTTCCCGCAGCCTGACCCTCACCCGTCCCCTATCCTAACCCTTAAGCTAACACTAACCCGTGCACTCACACGCACGCTCCCCCTACATCGTTGTCGGACCCTCACCTGGACCCTAAACCGTCCCCGTCCCCTAACCCTAACCCTAGCCCGAACCCTAACCCTAACCCTTCCCCGAAGCCTGACACTCACCCATCCCCTAATCCTAACCCGTACGCTAACACTATCCCACGCCCTCACACGCACGCTCCCCCTAAAGCGTTGTCGGACCCTCACCTGGACCCTAAACCGTCCCCGTCCCCTAACCCTAACCCTAGCCCGAACCCTAACCCTAACCCTTCCCCGAAGCCTGATCCTCACCCGTCCCCTAATCCTAACCGTAGGCTAACACTAACCCGCGCCCTCACACGCACGCTCCCCCTAAAGCGTTGTCGGATCCTCACCTGGACCCTAAACCGTCCCCGTCCCCTAACCCTAACCCTAGCCCGAACCCTAACCCTAACCCTTCCCCGAAGCCTGACCCTCACCCGTCCCCTAATCCTAACCCGTAGGCTAACACTAACCCGCGCCCTCACACGCACGCTCCCCCTAAAGCGTTGTCGGACCCTCACCTGGACCCTAAAACGTCCCCGTCCCCTAACCCTAACCCTAGCCCGAACCCTAACTCTAACCCTTCCCCGAAGCCTGACCCTCACCCGTCCCCTAATCCTAAACCGTACGCTAACACTAACCCGCACCCTCACACGCACGCTCCCCCTAAAGCGTTGTCGGACCCTCACCTGGACCCTAAACCGTCCCCGTCCCCTAACCCTAACCCTAGCCCGAACCCTAACCCTAAACTTTCCCCGAAGCCAGACCCTCACCCGTCCCCTAATCCTAACCCGTTCGCTAACACTAACCCGCGCCCTCACACGCACGCTCCCCCTAAAGCGTTGTCGGACACTCACCTGGACCCTAAACCGTCCCCGTCCTCTAACCCTAACCCTAGCCCGAACCCTAACCCTAACCCTTCCCCGAAGCCTGACCCTCACCCGTCCCCTAATCCTAACCCTTACGCTAACACTAACCCGTGCCCTCACACGCACGCTCCCCTTAAAGTGTTGTCGGACCCTCACCTGGACCCTAAACCGTCCCCGTCCCCTAACCCTAACCCTAGCCCGAACCCTAACCCTAACCCTTCCCCGAAGCCTGACTCTCACCCGTCCCCTAATCCTAACCCGTAGGCTCACACTAACCCACGCCCTCACACGCACGCTCCCCCTAAAGCGTTGTCGGACCCTCACCTGGACCCTAAACCGTCCCCGTCCCCTAACCCTAACCCTTACCCGAACCCTAACCCCAACCCTTCCCCGAAGCCTGACCCTCACCCGTCCCCTAATCCTAACCCGTAGGCTCACACTAACCCGCGCCCTCACACACACGCTCCCCCTAAAGCGTTGTCGGACCCTCACCTGGACCCTAAACCGTCCCCGTCCCCTAACCCTAACCCTAGCCCGAACCCTAACCCTAACACTTCCCTGAAGCCTGACCCTCACCCGTCCCCTTATCCTAACACGTAGGCTCACAATAACACGCGCCCTCACACGCACGCTCCCCCTAAAGCGTTGTCGGACCCTCACCTGGACCCTAAACCGTCCCCGTCCCCTAACGCTAGCCCTAGCCCGAACCTTAACCCTTACCCTTCCCCGAAGCCTGACCCTCACCCGTCCCCTAATCCTAACCCGTACGCTAACACTAACCCACGCCCTCACACGCACGCTCCCCCTAAAGCGTTGTCGGACCCTCACCTGGACCCTAAACCGTCCCCGTCCCCTAACCCTAACCCTAGCCCGAAACCTAACCCTAACCCTTCCCCGAAGCCTGACCCTCACCCGTCCCCTAATCCTAACCCGTTCGCTAACAGTAACCAGCGCCCTCACACGCACGCTCCCCCTAAAGCGTTGTCGGACCCTCACCTGGACCCTAAACCGTCCCCGTCCCCTAACCCTAACCCTAGCCTAAACCCTAACCCTAACCCTTCCCCGAAGCCTGACCCTCACCCGTCCCCTAATCCTAACCCGTAGGCTCACACTAACCCGCGCCCTCACACGCACGCTCCCCCTAAAGCGTTGTCGGACCCTCACCTGTACCCTAAACCGTCCCCGTCCCCTAACCCTAACCCTAGCCCGAACCCTAACCCTAACCCTTCCCTGAAGCCTGACCCTCACCCGTCCCCTTATCCTAACACGTAGGCTCACACTAACACGCGCCCTCACACGCACACTCCCCCTAAAGCATTGTCGGACCCTCACCTGGACCCTAAACAGTCCCCGTCCCCTAACCCTAACCCTAGCCCGAACCTTAACCCTAACCCTTCCCCGAAGCCTGACCCTCACCCGTCCCCTAATCCTAACCCGTACGCTAACACTAACCGGCGCCCTCACACGCACGCTCCCCCTAAAGCGTTGTCGGACCCTCACCTGGACCCTAAACCGTCCCCGTCCCCTAACCTAACCCTAGCCCGAACCCTAACCCTAACCCTGCCCCGAAGCCTGACCCTCACCCGTCCCCTAATCCTAACCCGTACGCTAACACTAACCCGCGCCCTCACATGCACGCTCACCCTAAAGCGTTGTCGGACCCTCACCTGGACCCTAAACCTTCCCCGTCCCCTAACCCTAACCCTAACCCGAACCCTAACCCTAACCTTTCCCAGAAGCCTGACCCTCACCCGTCCCCTAATCCTAACCCATAGGCTAACACTAACCCGCGCCCTCACAGGCACGCTCCCCCTAAAGCGTTGTCGGACCCTCACCTGGACCCTAAAACGTCCCCGTCCCCTAACCCTAACCCTAGCCCGAACCCTAACCCTAACCCTTCCCCGAAGCCTGACTCTCACCCGTCCCCTAATCTTAACCCTTAAGCTAACACTAACCCGTGCCCTCACACGCACGCTCCCCCTAAAGCGTTGTCGGACCCTCACCTGGACCCTAAACCGTCCCCGTCCCCTAACCCTAACCCTAGCCCGAACCCTAACCCTAACACTTCCCCGAAGCCTGACCCTCAACCGTCCCCTAATCTTAACCCGTAGTCTCACACTAACACGCGCCCTCACACGCACGCTCCCCCCTAAAGAGTTGTCGGACCCTCACCTGGACCCTAAACCGTCCCCGTCCCCTAACCCTAACCCTAGCCCGAACCTTAACCCTAACCCTTCCCCGAAGCCAGACACTCACCCGTAACCTAATCCTAATATGTACGCTCACACTAACCCGCGCCCTCACACGCACGCTCCCCCTAAAGCGTTGTCGGACCCTCACCTGGACCCTAAACCGTCCCCGTCCCCTAACCCTAACCCTAACCCGAACCCTAACCCTAAACCTGCCCCGAAGCCTGACCCTCACCCGTCCCCTTATCCTAACACGTAGGCTCACACTAACACGCGCCCTCACACGCACGCTCCCCCTAAAGCGTTGTCGGACCCTCACCTGGACCCTAAACCGTCCCCGTCCCCTAACGCTAACCCTAGCCCAAACCTTAACCCTAACCCTTCCCAGAAGCCTGACCCTCACCTGTCCCCTAATCCTAACCCGTAGGCTCACACTAACACGCACCCTCACACGCCCGCTCCCCCTAAAGCGTTGACGAACCCTCACCTGGACCCTAAACCGTCCCCATCCCCTAACCCTAACCCTAGCCCGAACCCTAACCCTAACCCTTCCCCGAAGCCTGACCCTCACCCGTCCCCTAATCCTAACCGGTACGCTAACACTAACCCGCGCCCTCACATGCACGCTCCCCCTAAAGCGTTGTCGGACCCTCACCTGGACCCTAAACCGTCCCCGTCCCCTAACCCTAACCCTAGCCCGAACCCTAACCCTAACCCTTCCCCGAAGCCTGACCCTCACCCGTCCTCTAATCCTAAACCGTAGGCTCACACTAACCCGCGCCCTCACACGCACGCTCCCCCTAAAGCGTTTTCGGACCGTCACCTGGACCCTAAACCGTCCCCGTCCCCTAACACTAACCCTAGCCCAAACCCTAACCCTAACCCTTCCCCGAAGCCTGACCCTCACCCGTCCCCTAATCTTAACCCGTAGGCTCACACTAACCCACGCCCTCACACGCACGCTACCCCTACATCGTTGTCGGACCCTCACCTGGACCCTAAACCGTCCCCGTCCCCTAACCCTAACAATAGCCCGAACCCTAACCCTAACACTTCCCTGAAGCCTGACCCTCACCCGTCCCCTTATCCTAAGACGTAGGCTCACACTAACACGCGCCCTCACACGCACGCTCCCCCTAAAGCGTTGTCGGACCCTCACCTGGACCCTAAACCGTCCCCGTCCCCTAACCCTAACCCTAGCCCGAACCTTAACCCTAACACTTCCCCGAAGCCAGACCCTCACCCGTCACATAATCCTAACCCGTACGCTAACACTAACCCGCACCCTCACACGCACGCTCCCCCTAAAGCGTTGTCGGACCCTCAGCTGGATCCTAAACCGTCCCCGTCCCCTAACCCTAACCATAGCCCGAACCCTAACCCTAACCCTTCCCCGAAGCCTAACCCTCACCCGTCCCCTATTCCTAACCCGTAGGCTCACACTAACCCGCGCCCTTACACACACGCTCCCCCTAAAGCGTTGTAGGACCCTAACCAGGACCCTAAACCGTCCCCGTCCCCTAACCCTAACCCTAGCCCGAACCCTAATCATAACACTTCCGCGAAGCCTGACCCTCACCCGTCCCCTAATCCTAACCCGTACGCTAACACTAACCCGCGCCCTCACACGCACGCTCCCCCAAAAGCGTTGTCGGACCCTCAATTGGACCCTAAGCCGTCCCCGTCCCCTAACCCTAACCCTAGCCCGAACCCTAACCCTAACCCTTCCCCGAAGCCTGACCCTCACCCGTCCCCTAATCCTAACCCGCACGCTAACACTAACCTGGGCCCTCACAAGCATGCTCCCCCTAAAGCGTTGTCAGACCCTCACCTGGACCCTAAACCGTCCCCGTCCCCTAACCCTAACCCTAGCCCGAACCCTAACCCTAACTCTTCCCCGAAGCCTGACCCTCACCCGTCCCCTAATCCTAACCCGTAGGCTCACACTAACCCGCGTCCTCACACGCACGCTCCCCCTAAAGCGTCGGACCCTCACCTGGACCCTAAACCGTCCCCGTCCCCTAACCCTAACCCTAGCCCGAACCCTAACCCTAACCCTTCAACGAAGCCTGACCCTCACCCGTCCCCTAATCCTAACCCGTAGGCTCACACTAACCCGCGCCCTCACACGCACGCTCCCCCTAAAGCGTTGTCGGACCCTCACCTGGACCCTAAACCGTCCCCGTCCCCTAACCCTAACCCTAGCCCGAACCCTAACCCTAACCCTTTCCCGAAGCCTGACCCTCACCCGTCCCCTTATCCTAACCCGTAGGCTCACACTAACCCGCGCCCTCACACGCACGCTCTCCCTAAAGCGTTGTCGGACCCTCACCTGGACCCTAAACCGTCCCCGTCCCCTAACCCTAACCCTAGCCCGAACCCTAACCCTAAACCTTTCCCGAAGCCTGACCCTCACTCGTCCCCTAATCCTAACCCGTACGCTAACACTAACCCACGCCCTCACAAGCACGCTCCCCCTAAAGCGTTGTCGGACCCTCACCTGGACCCTAAACCGTCCCCGTCCCCTAACCCTAACCCTAGCCCGAACCCTAACCCTAACCCTTCCCCGAAGCCTGACGCTCACCCGTCCCCTAATCCTAACCCGTACGGTAACACTAACCCGTGCCCTCACACGCACGCTCCCCCTAAAGCGTTGTCGGACCCTCACCTGGACCCTAAACCGTCCCCGTCCCCTAACCCTAACCCTAGCCCGAACCCTAACCCTAACCCTTCCCCGAAGCCTGACCCTCACCCGTCACATAATCCTAACCCGTAGGCTCACAATAACCCGCGCCCTCACACGCACTATCCCCCTAAAGCGTTGTAGGACCCTCACCTGGACCCTAAACCGTCCCCGTCCCCTAACCCTAACCCTAGCCCGAACCCTAACCCTAAAACTTCCCCGAAGCCTGACCCTCACCCGTCCCTAATCCTAACCCGTAGGCTCACACTAACCCACGCCCTCACACGCACGCTCCCCCTAAAGCGTGGTCGGACCCTCACCTGGACCCTAAACCGTCCCCGTCCCCTAACCCTAACCCTAGCCCAAACCCTAACCCTAACCCTTCCCCGAAGCCTGACCCTCACCCGTCCCCTAATCCTAACACGTAGGCTCACACTAACCCGCGCCCTCACACGCACGCTCCCCCTAAAGCATTGTCGGAACCTCACCTGGACCCTAAACCGTCCCCGTACCCTAAACCTAACCGTAGCCCGAACCCTAACCCTAACCCTTCCCCGAAGCCTGACCCTCACCCGTCCCCTAATCCTAACCCGTACGCTAACACTAACCCACGCCCTCACACGCGCGCTCCCCCTAAAGCGTTGTCGGACCCTCGATTGAACCCTAAGCCGTCCCCGTCCCCTAACCCTAACCCTAGCCCGAACCCTAACCCTAACCCTTCCCCGAAGCCTGACCCTCACCCGTCCCCTAATCCTAACCCGCACGCTAACACTAACCCGGGCCCTCACACGCATGCTCCCCCTAAAGCGTTGTCGGACCCTCACCTGGACCCTAAACCGTCCCCGTCCGCTAACCCTAACCCTAGCCCGAACCTTAACCCTAACCCTTCCCCGAAGCCAGACACTCACCCGTCCCCTAATCCTAACCTGTACGCTCACACTAACCCGCGCCCTCACACGCACGCTCCCCCTAAAGCGTTGTCGGACCCTCACCTGGACCCTAAACCGTCCCCGTCCCCTAACCCTAACCCGAACCCGAACCCTAACCCTAAACCTGCCCCGAAGCCTGACCCTCACCCGTCCCATTATCCTAACACGTAGGCTCACACTAACACGCGCCCTCACACGCACGCTCCCCCTAAAGCGTTGTCGGACCCTCACCTGGACCCTAAACCGTCCCCGTCCCCTAACGCTAACCCTAGCCCGAACCTTAACCCTAACCCTTCCCAGAAGCCTGACCCTCACCCGTCCCCTAATCCTAACCTGTACGCTAACACTAACACGCGCCCTCACACGCACGCTCCCCCTAAAGCGTTGTCGGACCCTCACCTGGACCCTAAACCGTCCCCGTCCCCTAACCCTAACCCTAACCCGAACCTTAACCCTAACCCTGCCCCGAAGCCTGACCGTCACACGTCCCCTAATCCTAACCCGTATGCTAACACTAACCCGCGCCCTCACACGCACGCTCCCCCTAAAGCGTTATCGGACCCTCACCTGGACCCTAAACCGTCCCCGTCCCCTAAACCTAACCCTAGCCCGAACACTAACCCTAACCCTTCTCCGAAGCCTGACCCTCACCCATCCCCTAATCCTAACCCGTAGGCTCACACTAACCCATGCCCTCACACGCACGCTCCCCCTAAAGCGTTCTCGGACCCTCACCTGGACCCTAAACCGTCCCCGTCCCCGTCCCCTAACCCTAACCCTAGCCCGAACACTAACCCTAACCCTTCTCCGAAGCCTGACCCTCACCCATCCCCTAATCCTAACCCGTAGGCTCACACTAACCCGCGCCCTCACACGCACGCTCCCCCTAAAGCGTTGTCGGACCCTCACCTGGACCCTAAACCGTCCCCGTCCCCTAACCCTAACCCTAGCCAGAACCCTAACCCTAACACTTCCCTGAAGCCTGACCCTCACCCGTCCCCTTATCCTAACACGTAGGCTCACACTAACACGCGCCCTCACACGCACGCTCCCCCTAAAGCGTTGTCGGACCCTCACCTGGACCCTAAACCGTCCCCGTCCCCTAACGCTAACCCTAGCCTGAACCTTAACCCTAACCCTTCCCAGAAGCCTGACCCTCACCCGTCCCCTAATCCTAACCCTTACGCTAACACTAACCCGCGCCCTCACACGCAGGCTCCCCCTAAAGCGTTGTCGGACCCTCACCTGGACCCTAAACCTTCCCCGTCCCCTAACCCTAACCCTAGCCCGAACCCTAACCCTAACCCTTCCCAGAAGCCTGACCCTCACCCTTCCCCTAATCCTAACCCGTAGGCTAACACTAACATGCGCCCTCACACGCACGCTCCCCCTAAAGCATTGTCGGACCCTCACCTGGACCCTAAACCGTCCCCGTCCCCTAACCCTAACCCTAGCCCGAACCCTAACCCTAACCCTTCCCCGAAGCCTGACCCTCACCCGTCCCCTAATCCTAACCCGTAGGCTAACACTAATCCGCGCCCTCACACGCATGCTCCCCCTAAAGCGTTGTCGGACCCTCACCTGGACCCTAAACCGTCCCCGTCCCCTAACCCTAACCCTAGCCCGAACCCTAACCCTAAACCTTCCCCGAAGCCTGACACTCACCCGTCCCCTAATCCTAACCCGTACGCTCACACTAACCCGCGCCCTCACACGCACGCTCCCCCTAAAGCGTTGTCGGACCCTCAAGTGGACCCTAAACCGTCCCCGTCCCCTAACCCTAACCCTAGCCCGAACCCTAACCCTAACCCTTCCCCGAAGCCTGACCCTCACCCGTCCCCTATCCTAACCCTTAAGCTAACACTAACCCGTGCCCTAACACGCACGCTCCCCCTAAATCGTTGTCGGAACCTCACCTGGACCATAAACCGTCCCCGTCCCCTAACCCTAACCCTAGCCCGAACCCTAACCCTAACCCTTCCCCGAAGCCTGACCCTCACCCATCCCCTAATCCTAACCCGTACGCTAACACTAACCCGCGCCCTCACACGCACCCTCCCCCTAAAGCGTTGTCGGACCCTCACCTGGACCCTAAACCGTCCCCGTCCCCTAACCCTAACCCTAGCCCGAACCCTAACCCTAACCCTTCCCCGAAGCCTGACCCTCACCCGTCACATAATCCTAACCCGTAGGCTCACACTAACTCGCGCCCTCACACGCACGATCCCCCTAAAGCGTTGTCGGACCCTCACTTGGACCCTAAACCGTCCCCGTCCCCTAACCCTAACCCTAGCCCGAACCCTAACCCTAACCCTTCCCCGAAGCCTGACCCTCACCCGTCCCCTAATCCTAACCCGTAGGCTCACACTAACCCGCGCCCTCACACGTACGCTCCCCCTAAAGCGTTGTCGGAACCTCACCTGGACCCTAAACCGTCCCCGTCCCCTAACCCTAACCCTAGCCCGAACCCTAACCCTAACTCTTCCCCGAAGCCTGACCCTCACCCGTCCCCTAATCCTAACCCGTACGCTAACACTAACCCGCGCCCTCACACGCACGCTCCCCCTAAAGCGTTTTCGGACCCTCACCTGGACCCTAAACCGTCCCCGTCCCCTAACCCTAACCCTAGCCCGAACCCTAACCCTAACACTTCCCCGAAGCCTGACGCTCACCCGTCCCCTAATCCTAAGCCGTACGATAACACTTACCCACGCCCTCACACGCACGCTCCCCCTAAAGCGTTGTCGGACCCTCACCTGGACCCTAAACCATCCCCGTCCCCTAACCCTAACCCTAGCCCGAACCCTAACCCTAACCCTTCCCCGAAGCATGACCCTCACCCGTCCCCTAATCCTAAGCCGTACGCTAACACTAACCCGCACCCTCACACGCACGCTCCCCCTAAAGCGTTGTCGGACCCTCACCTGGACCCTAAACCGTCCCCGTCCCCTAACCCTAACCCTAGCCCGAACCCTAACCCTAACACTTCCCCGAAACCTGACCCTCACCCGTCCCCTAATCCTAACCCGTACGCTAACACTAACCCGCGCCCTCACATGCACGCTCCCCCTAAAGCGTTGTCGGACCCTCAGCTGGATCCTAAACCGTCCCCGTCCCCTAACCCTAACCATAGCCCGAACCCTAACCCTAACCCTTCCCCGAAGCCTAACCCTCACCCGTCCCCTATTCCTAACCCGTAGGCTCACACTAACCCGCGCCCTTACACACACGCTCCCCCTAAAGCGTTGTAGGACCCTAACCAGGACCCTAAACCGTCCCCGTCCCCTAACCCTAACCCTAGCCCGAACCCTAATCATAACACTTCCGCGAAGCCTGACCCTCACCCGTCCCCTAATCCTAACCCGTACGCTAACACTAACCCGCGCCCTCACACGCACGCTCCCCCAAAAGCGTTGTCGGACCCTCAATTGGACCCTAAGCCGTCCCCGTCCCCTAACCCTAACCCTAGCCCGAACCCTAACCCTAACCCTTCCCCGAAGCCTGACCCTCACCCGTCCCCTAATCCTAACCCGCACGCTAACACTAACCTGGGCCCTCACAAGCATGCTCCCCCTAAAGCGTTGTCAGACCCTCACCTGGACCCTAAACCGTCCCCGTCCCCTAACCCTAACCCTAGCCCGAACCCTAACCCTAACTCTTCCCCGAAGCCTGACCCTCACCCGTCCCCTAATCCTAACCCTTAGGCTCACACTAACCCGCGTCCTCACACGCACGCTCCCCCTAAAGCGTTGTCGGACCCTCACCTGGACCCTAAACCGTCCCCGTCCCCTAACCCTAACCCTAGCCCGAACCCTAACCCTAACCCTTCAACGAAGCCTGACCCTCACCCGTCCCCTAATCCTAACCCGTAGGCTCACACTAACCCGCGCCCTCACACGCACGCTCCCCCTAAAGCGTTGTCGGACCCTCACCTGGACCCTAAACCGTCCCCGTCCCCTAACCCTAACCCTAGCCCGAACCCTAACCCTAACCCTTTCCCGAAGCCTGACCCTCACCCGTCCCCTTATCCTAACCCGTAGGCTCACACTAACCCGCGCCCTCACACGCACGCTCTCCCTAAAGCGTTGTCGGACCCTCACCTGGACCCTAAACCGTCCCCGTCCCCTAACCCTAACCCTAGCCCGAACCCTAACCCTAAACCTTTCCCGAAGCCTGACCCTCACTCGTCCCCTAATCCTAACCCGTACGCTAACACTAACCCACGCCCTCACAAGCACGCTCCCCCTAAAGCGTTGTCGGACCCTCACCTGGACCCTAAACCGTCCCCGTCCCCTAACCCTAACCCTAGCCCGAACCCTAACCCTAACCCTTCCCCGAAGCCTGACGCTCACCCGTCCCCTAATCCTAACCCGTACGGTAACACTAACCCGTGCCCTCACACGCACGCTCCCCCTAAAGCGTTGTCGGACCCTCACCTGGACCCTAAACCGTCCCCGTCCCCTAACCCTAACCCTAGCCCGAACCCTAACCCTAACCCTTCCCCGAAGCCTGACCCTCACCCGTCACATAATCCTAACCCGTAGGCTCACACTAACCCGCGCCCTCACACGCACTATCCCCCTAAAGCGTTGTCGGACCCTCACCTGGACCCTAAACCGTCCCCGTCCCCTAACCCTAACCCTAGCCCGAACCCTAACCCTAACACTTCCCCGAAGCCTGACCCTCACCCGTCCCTAATCCTAACCCGTAGGCTCACACTAACCCACGCCCTCACACGCACGCTCCCCCTAAAGCGTGGTCGGACCCTCACCTGGACCCTAAACCGTCCCCGTCCCCTAACCCTAACCCTAGCCCAAACCCTAACCCTAACCCTTCCCCGAAGCCTGACCCTCACCCGTCCCCTAATCCTAACACGTAGGCTCACACTAACCCGCGCCCTCACACGCACGCTCCCCCTAAAGCGTTATCGGACCCTCACCTGGACCCTAAACCGTCCCCGTCCCCTAACCCTAACCCTAGCCCGAACACTAACCCTAACCCTTCCCAGAAGCCTGACCCTCACCCTTCCCCTAATCCTAACCCGTAGGCTCACACTAACACGCGCCCTCACACGCACGCTCCCCCTAAAGCATTGTCGGACCCTCACCTGGACCCTAAACCGTCCACGTCCCTTAACCCTAACCCTAGCCCGAACCCTAACCCTAACCCTTCCCCGAAGCCTGACCCTCACCCGTCCCCTAATCCTAACCCTTAACCTAACACTAACCCGCGCCCTCACACGCACGCTCCCCCTAAAGCGTTATCGGACCCTCACCTCGACCCTAAACCGTCCCCGTCCCCTAACCCTAACCCTAGCCCGAAACCTAACCCTAACCCTTCCCCGAAGCCTGACCCTCACCCGTCCCCTAATCCTAACCCGTTCGCTAACACTAACCCGCGCCCTCACACGCACGCTCCCCCTAAAGCGTTGTCGGACACTCACCTGGACCCTAAACCGTCCCCGTCCTCTAACCCTAACCCTAGCCCGAACCCTAACCCTAACCCTTCCCCGAAGCCTGACCCTCACCCGTCCCCTAATCCTAACCCTTACGCTAACACTAACCCGTGCCCTCACACGCACGCTCCCCCTAAAGTGTTGTCGGACCCTCACCTGGACCCTAAACCGTCCCCGTACCCTAACCCTAACCCTAGCCAGAACCCTAACCCTAACACTTCCCTGAAGCCTGACCCTCACCCGTCCCCTTATCCTAACACGTAGGCTCACACTAACACGCGCCCTCACACGCACGCTCCCCCTAAAGCGTTGTCGGACCCTCACCTGGACCCTAAACCGTCCCCGTCCCCTAACGCTAACCCTAGCCTGAACCTTAACCCTAACCCTTCCCAGAAGCCTGACCCTCACCCGTCCCCTAATCCTAATCGTTACGCTAACACTAACCCGCGCCCTCACACGCAGGCTCCCCCTAAAGCGTTGTCGGACCCTCACCTGGACCCTAAACCTTCCCCGTCCCCTAACCCTAACCCTAGCCCGAACCCTAACCCTAACCCTTCCCAGAAGCCTGACCCTCACCCTTCCCCTAATCCTAACCCGTAGGCTAACACTAACACGCGCCCTCACACGCACGCTCCCCCTAAAGCATTGTCGGACCCTCACCTGGACCCTAAACCGTCCCCGTCCCCTAACCCTAACCCTAGCCCGAACCCTAACCCTAACCCTTCCCCGAAGCCTGACCCTCACCAGTCCCATAATCCTAACCCGTAGGCTCACACTAACCCCCGCCCTCACACGCATGCTCCCCCTAAAGCATTGTCGGACCCTCACCTGGACCCTAAACTGTCCCCGTCCCCTAACCCTAACCCTAGCCCGAACCCTAACCCTTACCCTTCCCCGAAGCTTGACCCTCACCCGTCCCCTAATCCTAACACATAGGCTAACACTAACCCGCGCCCTCACACGCATGCTCCCCCTAAAGCGTTGTTGGACCCTCACCTGGACCCTAAACCGTCCCCGTCCCCTAACCCTAACCCTAGCCCGAACCCTAACCCTAAACCATCCCCGAAGCCTGACACTCACCCGTCCCCTAATCCTAACCCGTACGCTCACACTAACCCGCGCCCTCACACGCACGCTCCCCCTAAAGTGTTGTCAGACCCTCACCTGGACCCTAAACCGTCCCCGTCCCCTAACCCTAACCCTAGCCCGAACCCTAACCCTAACCCTTCCCCGAAGCCTGACCCTCACCCGTCCCCTAATCCTAACCCGTTCACTCACACTAACCCGCGCCCTCACACGCACGCTCCCCCTAAAGCGTTGTCGGACCCTCACCTTGACCCTAAACCGTCCCCGTCCCCTAACCCTAACCCTAGCCCGAACCCTAACCCTAACCCTTCCCGCAGCCTGACCCTCACCCGTCCCCTATCCTAACCCTTAAGCTAACACTAACCCGTGCACTCACACGCACGCTCCCCCTACATCGTTGTCGGACCCTCACCTGGACCCTAAACCGTCCCCGTCCCCTAACCCTAACCCTAGCCCGAACCCTAACCCTAACCCTTCCCCGAAGCCTGACACTCACCCATCCCCTAATCCTAACCCGTACGCTAACACTATCCCACGCCCTCACACGCACGCTCCCCCTAAAGCGTTGTCGGACCCTCAACTGGACCCTAAACCGTCCCCGTCCCCTAACCCTAACCCTAGCCCGAACCCTAACCCTAACCCTTCCCCGAAGCCTGACCCTCACCCGTCCCCTAATCCTAACCCGTAGGCTAACACTAACCCGCGCCCTCACACGCACGCTCCCCCTAAAGCGTTGTCGGATCCTCACCTGGACCCTAAACCGTCCCCGTCCCCTAACCCTAACCCTAGCCCGAACCCTAACCCTAACCCTTCCCCGAAGCCTGACCCTCACCCGTCCCCTAATCCTAACCCGTAGGCTAACACTAACCCGCGCCCTCACACGCACGCTCCCCCTAAAGCGTTGTCGGACCCTCACCTGGACCCTAAAACGTCCCCGTCCCCTAACCCTAACCCTAGCCCGAACCCTAACTCTAACCCTTCCCCGAAGCCTGACCCTCACCCGTCCCCTAATCCTAAACCGTACGCTAACACTAACCCGCACCCTCACACGCACGCTCCCCCTAAAGCGTTGTCGGACCCTCACCTGGACCCTAAACCGTCCCCGTCCCCTAACCCTAACCCTAGCCCGAACCCTAACCCTAACCCTTCCCCGAAGCCTGACCCTCACCCGTCCCCTAATCCTAACCCGTTCGCTAACACTAACCCGCGCCCTCACACGCACGCTCCCCCTAAAGCGTTGTCGGACACTCACCTGGACCCTAAACCGTCCCCGTCCTCTAACCCTAACCCTAGCCCGAACCCTAACCCTAACCCTTCCCCGAAGCCTGACCCTCACCCGTCCCCTAATCCTAACCCTTACGCTAACACTAACCCGTGCCCTCACACGCACGCTCCCCCTAAAGTGTTGTCGGACCCTCACCTGGACCCTAAACCGTCCCCGTCCCCTAACCCTAACCCTAGCCCGAACCCTAACCCTAACCCTTCCCCGAAGCCTGACTCTCACCCGTCCCCTAATCCTAACCCGTAGGCTCACACTAACCCGCGCCCTCACACGCACGCTCCCCCTAAAGCGTTGTCGGACCCTCACCTGGACCCTAAACCGTCCCCGTCCCCTAACCCTAACCCTTACCCGAACCCTAACCCCAACCCTTCCCCGAAGCCTGACCCTCACCCGTCCCCTAATCCTAACCCGTAGGCTCACACTAACCCGCGCCCTCACACACACGCTCCCCCTAAAGCGTTGTCGGACCCTCACCTGGACCCTAAACCGTCCCCGTCCCCTAACCCTAACCCTAGCCCGAACCCTAACCCTAACACTTCCCTGAAGCCTGACCCTCACCCGTCCCCTTATCCTAACACGTAGGCTCACAATAACACGCGCCCTCACACGCACGCTCCCCCTAAAGCGTTGTCGGACCCTCACCTGGACCCTAAACCGTCCCCGTCCCCTAACCCTAACCCGAACCCGAACCCTAACACTAAACCTGCCCCGAAGCCTGACCCTCACCCGTCCCATTATCCTAAAACGTAGGCTCACACTAACGCGCGCCCTCACACGCACGCTCCCCCTAAAGCGTTGTCGGACCCTCACCTGGACCCTAAACCGTCCCCGTCCCCTAACGCTAACCCTAGCCCGAACCTTAACCCTAACCCTTCCCAGAAGCCTGACCCTCACCCGTCCCCTAATCCTAACCTGTACGCTAACACTAACACGCGCCCTCACACGCACGCTCCCCCTAAAGCGTTGTCGGACCCTCACCAGGACCCTAAACCGTCCCCGTCCCCTAACCCTAACCCTAACCCGAACCCTAACCCTAACCCTGCCCCGAAGCCTGACCGTCACACGTCCCCTAATCCTAACCCGTACGCTAACACTAACCCGCGCCCTCACACGCACGCTCCCCCTAAAGCGTTATCGGACCCTCACCTGGACCCTAAACCGTCCCCGTCCCCTAACCCTAACCCTAGCCCGAACACTAACCCTAACCCTTCCCAGAAGCCTGACCCTCACCCTTCCCCTAATCCTAACCCGTAGGCTCACACTAACACGCGCCCTCACACGCACGCTCCCCCTAAAGCATTGTCGGACCCTCACCTGGACCCTAAACCGTCCACGTCCCTTAACCCTAACCCTAGCCCGAACCCTAACCCTAACCCTTCCCCGAAGCCTGACCCTCACCCGTCCCCTAATCCTAACCCTTAACCTAACACTAACCCGCGCCCTCACACGCACGCTCCCCCTAAAGCGTTATCAGACCCTCACCTGGACCCTAAACCGTCCCCGTCCCCTAACCCTAACCCTAGCCCGAAACCTAACCCTAACCCTTCCCCGAAGCCTGACCCTCACCCGTCCCCTAATCCTAACCCGTTCGCTAACACTAACACGCGCCCTCACACGCACGCTCCCCCTAAAGCGTTGTCGGACACTCACCTGGACCCTAAACCGTCCCCGTCCTCTAACCCTAACCCTAGCCCGAACCCTAACCCTAACCCTTCCCCGAAGCCTGACCCTCACCCGTCCCCTAATCCT
The DNA here is from genome assembly GCF_949774975.1 of Lagenorhynchus albirostris. Lineage (NCBI taxonomy): Eukaryota > Metazoa > Chordata > Mammalia > Artiodactyla > Delphinidae > Lagenorhynchus > Lagenorhynchus albirostris. The sequence continues at coordinate 165,113 of NW_026783506.1, read as the reverse complement.
AACCCTTACGCTAACACTAACCCGTGCCCTCACACGCACGCTCCCCCTAAAGTGTTGTCGGACCCTCACCTGGACCCTAAACCGTCCCCGTACCCTAACCCTAACCCTAGCCAGAACCCTAACCCTAACACTTCCCTGAAGCCTGACCCTCACCCGTCCCCTTATCCTAACACGTAGGCTCACACTAACACGCGCCCTCACACGCACGCTCCCCCTAAAGCGTTGTCGGACCCTCACCTGGACCCTAAACCGTCCCCGTCCCCTAACGCTAACCCTAGCCTGAACCTTAACCCTAACCCTTCCCAGAAGCCTGACCCTCACCCGTCCCCTAATCCTAATCCTTACGCTAACACTAACCCGCGCCCTCACACGCAGGCTCACCCTAAAGCGTTGTCGGACCCTCACCTGGACCCTAAACCTTCCCCGTCCCCTAACCCTAACCCTAGCCCGAACCCTAACCCTAACCCTTCCCAGAAGCCTGACCCTCACCCTTCCCCTAATCCTAACCCGTAGGCTAACACTAACACGCGCCCTCACACGCACGCTCCCCCTAAAGCATTGTCGGACCCTCACCTGGACCCTAAACCGTCCCCGTCCCCTAACCCTAACCCTAGCCCGAACCCTAACCCTAACCCTTCCCCGAAGCCTGACCCTCACCCGTCCCATAATCCTAACCCGTAGGCCTACACTAACCCCCGCCCTCACACGCACGCTCCCCCTAAAGCATTGTCGGACCCTCACCTGGACCCTAAACTGTCCCCGTCCCCTAACCCTAACCCTAGCCCGAACCCTAACCCTTACCCTTCCCCGAAGCTTGACCCTCACCCGTCCCCTAATCCTAACACATAGGCTAACACTAACCCGCGCCCTCACACGCATGCTCCCCCTAAAGCGTTGTTGGACCCTCACCTGGACCCTAAACCGTCCCCGTCCCCTAACCCTAACCCTAGCCCGAACCCTAACCCTAAACCTTCCCCGAAGCCTGACACTCACCCGTCCCCTAATCCTAACCCGTACGCTCACACTAACCCGCGCCCTCACACGCACGCTCCCCCTAAAGTGTTGTCAGACCCTCACCTGGACCCTAAACCGTCCCCGTCCCCTAACCCTAACCCTAGCCCGAACCCTAACCCTAACCCTTCCCCGAAGCCTGACCCTCACCCGTCCCCTAATCCTAACCCGTTCGCTCACACTAACCCGCGCCCTCACACGCACGCTCCCCCTAAAGCGTTGTCGGACCCTCAACTGGACCCTAAACCGTCCCCGTCCCCTAACCCTAACCCTAGCCCGAACCCTAACCCTAACCCTTCCCGCAGCCTGACCCTCACCCGTCCCCTATCATAACCCTTAAGCTAACACTAACCCGTGCACTCACACGCACGCTCCCCCTACATCGTTGTCGGACCCTCACCTGGACCCTAAACCGTCCCCGTCCCCTAACCCTAACCCTAGCCCGAACCCTAACCCTAACCCTTCCCCGAAGCCTGACACTCACCATCCCCTAATCCTAACCCGTACGCTAACACTATCCCACGCCCTCACACGCACGCTCCCCCTAAAGCGTTGTCGGACCCTCACCTGGACCCTAAACCGTCCCCGTCCCCTAACCCTAACCCTAGCCCGAACCCTAACCCTAACCCTTCCCCGAAGCCTGACCCTCACCCGTCCCCTAATCCTAACACGTAGGCTAACACTAATCCGCGCCCTCACACGCATGCTCCCCCTAAAGCGTTGTCGGACCCTCACCTGGACCCTAAACCGTCCCCGTCCCCTAACCCTAACCCTAGCCCGAACCCTAACCCTAAACCTTCCCCGAAGCCTGACACTCACCCGTCCCCTAATCCTAACCCGTACGCTCACACTAACCCGCGCCCTCACACGCACGCTCCCCCTAAAGCGTTGTCGGACCCTCAAGTGGACCCTAAACCGTCCCCGTCCCCTAACCCTAACCCTAGCCCGAACCCTAACCCTAACCCTTCCCCGAAGCCTGACCCTCACCCGTCCCCTATCCTAACCCTTAAGCTAACACTAACCCGTGCCCTAACACGCACGCTCCCCCTAAATCGTTGTCGGAACCTCACCTGGACCATAAACCGTCCCCGTCCCCTAACCCTAACCCTAGCCCGAACCCTAACCCTAACCCTTCCCCGAAGCCTGACCCTCACCCATCCCCTAATCCTAACCCGTACGCTAACACTAACCCGCGCCCTCACACGCACCCTCCCCCTAAAGCGTTGTCGGACCCTCACCTGGACCCTAAACCGTCCCCGTCCCCTAACCCTAACCCTAGCCCGAACCCTAACCCTAACCCTTCCCCGAAGCCTGACCCTCACCCGTCACATAATCCTAACCCGTAGGCTCACACTAACTCGCGCCCTCACACGCACGATCCCCCTAAAGCGTTGTCGGACCCTCACTTGGACCCTAAACCGTCCCCGTCCCCTAACCCTAACCCTAGCCCGAACCCTAACCCTAACCCTTCCCCGAAGCCTGACCCTCACCCGTCCCCTAATCCTAACCCGTAGGCTCACACTAACCCGCGCCCTCACACGTACGCTCCCCCTAAAGCGTTGTCGGAACCTCACCTGGACCCTAAACCGTCCCCGTCCCCTAACCCTAACCCTAGCCCGAACCCTAACCCTAACTCTTCCCCGAAGCCTGACCCTCACCCGTCCCCTAATCCTAACCCGTACGCTAACACTAACCCGCGCCCTCACACGCACGCTCCCCCTAAAGCGTTTTCGGACCCTCACCTGGACCCTAAACCGTCCCCGTCCCCTAACCCTAACCCTAGCCCGAACCCTAACCCTAACACTTCCCCGAAGCCTGACGCTCACCCGTCCCCTAATCCTAAGCCGTACGATAACACTTACCCACGCCCTCACACGCACGCTCCCCCTAAAGCGTTGTCGGACCCTCACCTGGACCCTAAACCATCCCCGTCCCCTAACCCTAACCCTAGCCCGAACCCTAACCCTAACCCTTCCCCGAAGCATGACCCTCACCCGTCCCCTAATCCTAAGCCGTACGCTAACACTAACCCGCACCCTCACACGCACGCTCCCCCTAAAGCGTTGTCGGACCCTCACCTGGACCCTAAACCGTCCCCGTCCCCTAACCCTAACCCTAGCCCGAACCCTAACCCTAACACTTCCCCGAAACCTGACCCTCACCCGTCCCCTAATCCTAACCCGTACGCTAACACTAACCCGCGCCCTCACATGCACGCTCCCCCTAAAGCGTTGTCGGACCCTCAGCTGGATCCTAAACCGTCCCCGTCCCCTAACCCTAACCATAGCCCGAACCCTAACCCTAACCCTTCCCCGAAGCCTAACCCTCACCCGTCCCCTATTCCTAACCCGTAGGCTCACACTAACCCGCGCCCTTACACACACGCTCCCCCTAAAGCGTTGTAGGACCCTAACCAGGACCCTAAACCGTCCCCGTCCCCTAACCCTAACCCTAGCCCGAACCCTAATCATAACACTTCCGCGAAGCCTGACCCTCACCCGTCCCCTAATCCTAACCCGTACGCTAACACTAACCCGCGCCCTCACACGCACGCTCCCCCAAAAGCGTTGTCGGACCCTCAATTGGACCCTAAGCCGTCCCCGTCCCCTAACCCTAACCCTAGCCCGAACCCTAACCCTAACCCTTCCCCGAAGCCTGACCCTCACCCGTCCCCTAATCCTAACCCGCACGCTAACACTAACCTGGGCCCTCACAAGCATGCTCCCCCTAAAGCGTTGTCAGACCCTCACCTGGACCCTAAACCGTCCCCGTCCCCTAACCCTAACCCTAGCCCGAACCCTAACCCTAACTCTTCCCCGAAGCCTGACCCTCACCCGTCCCCTAATCCTAACCCTTAGGCTCACACTAACCCGCGTCCTCACACGCACGCTCCCCCTAAAGCGTTGTCGGACCCTCACCTGGACCCTAAACCGTCCCCGTCCCCTAACCCTAACCCTAGCCCGAACCCTAACCCTAACCCTTCAACGAAGCCTGACCCTCACCCGTCCCCTAATCCTAACCCGTAGGCTCACACTAACCCGCGCCCTCACACGCACGCTCCCCCTAAAGCGTTGTCGGACCCTCACCTGGACCCTAAACCGTCCCCGTCCCCTAACCCTAACCCTAGCCCGAACCCTAACCCTAACCCTTTCCCGAAGCCTGACCCTCACCCGTCCCCTTATCCTAACCCGTAGGCTCACACTAACCCGCGCCCTCACACGCACGCTCTCCCTAAAGCGTTGTCGGACCCTCACCTGGACCCTAAACCGTCCCCGTCCCCTAACCCTAACCCTAGCCCGAACCCTAACCCTAAACCTTTCCCGAAGCCTGACCCTCACTCGTCCCCTAATCCTAACCCGTACGCTAACACTAACCCACGCCCTCACAAGCACGCTCCCCCTAAAGCGTTGTCGGACCCTCACCTGGACCCTAAACCGTCCCCGTCCCCTAACCCTAACCCTAGCCCGAACCCTAACCCTAACCCTTCCCCGAAGCCTGACGCTCACCCGTCCCCTAATCCTAACCCGTACGGTAACACTAACCCGTGCCCTCACACGCACGCTCCCCCTAAAGCGTTGTCGGACCCTCACCTGGACCCTAAACCGTCCCCGTCCCCTAACCCTAACCCTAGCCCGAACCCTAACCCTAACCCTTCCCCGAAGCCTGACCCTCACCCGTCACATAATCCTAACCCGTAGGCTCACACTAACCCGCGCCCTCACACGCACTATCCCCCTAAAGCGTTGTCGGACCCTCACCTGGACCCTAAACCGTCCCCGTCCCCTAACCCTAACCCTAGCCCGAACCCTAACCCTAACACTTCCCCGAAGCCTGACCCTCACCCGTCCCTAATCCTAACCCGTAGGCTCACACTAACCCACGCCCTCACACGCACGCTCCCCCTAAAGCGTGGTCGGACCCTCACCTGGACCCTAAACCGTCCCCGTCCCCTAACCCTAACCCTAGCCCAAACCCTAACCCTAACCCTTCCCCGAAGCCTGACCCTCACCCGTCCCCTAATCCTAACACGTAGGCTCACACTAACCCGCGCCCTCACACGCACGCTCCCCCTAAAGCGTTATCGGACCCTCACCTGGACCCTAAACCGTCCCCGTCCCCTAACCCTAACCCTAGCCCGAACACTAACCCTAACCCTTCCCAGAAGCCTGACCCTCACCCTTCCCCTAATCCTAACCCGTAGGCTCACACTAACACGCGCCCTCACACGCACGCTCCCCCTAAAGCATTGTCGGACCCTCACCTGGACCCTAAACCGTCCACGTCCCTTAACCCTAACCCTAGCCCGAACCCTAACCCTAACCCTTCCCCGAAGCCTGACCCTCACCCGTCCCCTAATCCTAACCCTTAACCTAACACTAACCCGCGCCCTCACACGCACGCTCCCCCTAAAGCGTTATCGGACCCTCACCTGGACCCTAAACCGTCCCCGTCCCCTAACCCTAACCCTAGCCCGAAACCTAACCCTAACCCTTCCCCGAAGCCTGACCCTCACCCGTCCCCTAATCCTAACCCGTTCGCTAACACTAACCCGCGCCCTCACACGCACGCTCCCCCTAAAGCGTTGTCGGACACTCACCTGGACCCTAAACCGTCCCCGTCCTCTAACCCTAACCCTAGCCCGAACCCTAACCCTAACCCTTCCCCGAAGCCTGACCCTCACCCGTCCCCTAATCCTAACCCTTACGCTAACACTAACCCGTGCCCTCACACGCACGCTCCCCCTAAAGTGTTGTCGGACCCTCACCTGGACCCTAAACCGTCCCCGTACCCTAACCCTAACCCTAGCCAGAACCCTAACCCTAACACTTCCCTGAAGCCTGACCCTCACCCGTCCCCTTATCCTAACACGTAGGCTCACACTAACACGCGCCCTCACACGCACGCTCCCCCTAAAGCGTTGTCGGACCCTCACCTGGACCCTAAACCGTCCCCGTCCCCTAACGCTAACCCTAGCCTGAACCTTAACCCTAACCCTTCCCAGAAGCCTGACCCTCACCCGTCCCCTAATCCTAATCGTTACGCTAACACTAACCCGCGCCCTCACACGCAGGCTCCCCCTAAAGCGTTGTCGGACCCTCACCTGGACCCTAAACCTTCCCCGTCCCCTAACCCTAACCCTAGCCCGAACCCTAACCCTAACCCTTCCCAGAAGCCTGACCCTCACCCTTCCCCTAATCCTAACCCGTAGGCTAACACTAACACGCGCCCTCACACGCACGCTCCCCCTAAAGCATTGTCGGACCCTCACCTGGACCCTAAACCGTCCCCGTCCCCTAACCCTAACCCTAGCCCGAACCCTAACCCTAACCCTTCCCCGAAGCCTGACCCTCACCAGTCCCATAATCCTAACCCGTAGGCTCACACTAACCCCCGCCCTCACACGCATGCTCCCCCTAAAGCATTGTCGGACCCTCACCTGGACCCTAAACTGTCCCCGTCCCCTAACCCTAACCCTAGCCCGAACCCTAACCCTTACCCTTCCCCGAAGCTTGACCCTCACCCGTCCCCTAATCCTAACACATAGGCTAACACTAACCCGCGCCCTCACACGCATGCTCCCCCTAAAGCGTTGTTGGACCCTCACCTGGACCCTAAACCGTCCCCGTCCCCTAACCCTAACCCTAGCCCGAACCCTAACCCTAAACCATCCCCGAAGCCTGACACTCACCCGTCCCCTAATCCTAACCCGTACGCTCACACTAACCCGCGCCCTCACACGCACGCTCCCCCTAAAGTGTTGTCAGACCCTCACCTGGACCCTAAACCGTCCCCGTCCCCTAACCCTAACCCTAGCCCGAACCCTAACCCTAACCCTTCCCCGAAGCCTGACCCTCACCCGTCCCCTAATCCTAACCCGTTCGCTCACACTAACCCGCGCCCTCACACGCACGCTCCCCCTAAAGCGTTGTCGGACCCTCACCTTGACCCTAAACCGTCCCCGTCCCCTAACCCTAACCCTAGCCCGAACCCTAACCCTAACCCTTCCCGCAGCCTGACCCTCACCCGTCCCCTATCCTAACCCTTAAGCTAACACTAACCCGTGCACTCACACGCACGCTCCCCCTACATCGTTGTCGGACCCTCACCTGGACCCTAAACCGTCCCCGTCCCCTAACCCTAACCCTAGCCCGAACCCTAACCCTAACCCTTCCCCGAAGCCTGACACTCACCCATCCCCTAATCCTAACCCGTACGCTAACACTATCCCACGCCCTCACACGCACGCTCCCCCTAAAGCGTTGTCGGACCCTCAACTGGACCCTAAACCGTCCCCGTCCCCTAACCCTAACCCTAGCCCGAACCCTAACCCTAACCCTTCCCCGAAGCCTGACCCTCACCCGTCCCCTAATCCTAACCCGTAGGCTAACACTAACCCGCGCCCTCACACGCACGCTCCCCCTAAAGCGTTGTCGGATCCTCACCTGGACCCTAAACCGTCCCCGTCCCCTAACCCTAACCCTAGCCCGAACCCTAACCCTAACCCTTCCCCGAAGCCTGACCCTCACCCGTCCCCTAATCCTAACCCGTAGGCTAACACTAACCCGCGCCCTCACACGCACGCTCCCCCTAAAGCGTTGTCGGACCCTCACCTGGACCCTAAAACGTCCCCGTCCCCTAACCCTAACCCTAGCCCGAACCCTAACTCTAACCCTTCCCCGAAGCCTGACCCTCACCCGTCCCCTAATCCTAAACCGTACGCTAACACTAACCCGCACCCTCACACGCACGCTCCCCCTAAAGCGTTGTCGGACCCTCACCTGGACCCTAAACCGTCCCCGTCCCCTAACCCTAACCCTAGCCCGAACCCTAACCCTAACCCTTCCCCGAAGCCTGACCCTCACCCGTCCCCTAATCCTAACCCGTTCGCTAACACTAACCCGCGCCCTCACACGCACGCTCCCCCTAAAGCGTTGTCGGACACTCACCTGGACCCTAAACCGTCCCCGTCCTCTAACCCTAACCCTAGCCCGAACCCTAACCCTAACCCTTCCCCGAAGCCTGACCCTCACCCGTCCCCTAATCCTAACCCTTACGCTAACACTAACCCGTGCCCTCACACGCACGCTCCCCCTAAAGTGTTGTCGGACCCTCACCTGGACCCTAAACCGTCCCCGTCCCCTAACCCTAACCCTAGCCCGAACCCTAACCCTAACCCTTCCCCGAAGCCTGACTCTCACCCGTCCCCTAATCCTAACCCGTAGGCTCACACTAACCCGCGCCCTCACACGCACGCTCCCCCTAAAGCGTTGTCGGACCCTCACCTGGACCCTAAACCGTCCCCGTCCCCTAACCCTAACCCTTACCCGAACCCTAACCCCAACCCTTCCCCGAAGCCTGACCCTCACCCGTCCCCTAATCCTAACCCGTAGGCTCACACTAACCCGCGCCCTCACACACACGCTCCCCCTAAAGCGTTGTCGGACCCTCACCTGGACCCTAAACCGTCCCCGTCCCCTAACCCTAACCCTAGCCCGAACCCTAACCCTAACACTTCCCTGAAGCCTGACCCTCACCCGTCCCCTTATCCTAACACGTAGGCTCACAATAACACGCGCCCTCACACGCACGCTCCCCCTAAAGCGTTGTCGGACCCTCACCTGGACCCTAAACCGTCCCCGTCCCCTAACCCTAACCCGAACCCGAACCCTAACACTAAACCTGCCCCGAAGCCTGACCCTCACCCGTCCCATTATCCTAACACGTAGGCTCACACTAACGCGCGCCCTCACACGCACGCTCCCCCTAAAGCGTTGTCGGACCCTCACCTGGACCCTAAACCGTCCCCGTCCCCTAACGCTAACCCTAGCCCGAACCTTAACCCTAACCCTTCCCAGAAGCCTGACCCTCACCCGTCCCCTAATCCTAACCTGTACGCTAACACTAACACGCGCCCTCACACGCACGCTCCCCCTAAAGCGTTGTCGGACCCTCACCAGGACCCTAAACCGTCCCCGTCCCCTAACCCTAACCCTAACCCGAACCCTAACCCTAACCCTGCCCCGAAGCCTGACCGTCACACGTCCCCTAATCCTAACCCGTACGCTAACACTAACCCGCGCCCTCACACGCACGCTCCCCCTAAAGCGTTATCGGACCCTCACCTGGACCCTAAACCGTCCCCGTCCCCTAACCCTAACCCTAGCCCGAACACTAACCCTAACCCTTCCCAGAAGCCTGACCCTCACCCTTCCCCTAATCCTAACCCGTAGGCTCACACTAACACGCGCCCTCACACGCACGCTCCCCCTAAAGCATTGTCGGACCCTCACCTGGACCCTAAACCGTCCACGTCCCTTAACCCTAACCCTAGCCCGAACCCTAACCCTAACCCTTCCCCGAAGCCTGACCCTCACCCGTCCCCTAATCCTAACCCTTAACCTAACACTAACCCGCGCCCTCACACGCACGCTCCCCCTAAAGCGTTATCAGACCCTCACCTGGACCCTAAACCGTCCCCGTCCCCTAACCCTAACCCTAGCCCGAAACCTAACCCTAACCCTTCCCCGAAGCCTGACCCTCACCCGTCCCCTAATCCTAACCCGTTCGCTAACACTAACCCGCGCCCTCACACGCACGCTCCCCCTAAAGCGTTGTCGGACACTCACCTGGACCCTAAACCGTCCCCGTCCTCTAACCCTAACCCTAGCCCGAACCCTAACCCTAACCCTTCCCCGAAGCCTGACCCTCACCCGTCCCCTAATCCTAACCCTTACGCTAACACTAACCCGTGCCCTCACACGCACGCTCCCCCTAAAGTGTTGTCGGACCCTCACCTGGACCCTAAACCGTCCCCGTACCCTAACCCTAACCCTAGCCAGAACCCTAACCCTAACACTTCCCTGAAGCCTGACCCTCACCCGTCCCCTTATCCTAACACGTAGGCTCACACTAACACGCGCCCTCACACGCACGCTCCCCCTAAAGCGTTGTCGGACCCTCACCTGGACCCTAAACCGTCCCCGTCCCCTAACGCTAACCCTAGCCTGAACCTTAACCCTAACCCTTCCCAGAAGCCTGACCCTCACCCGTCCCCTAATCCTAATCCTTACGCTAACACTAACCCGCGCCCTCACACGCAGGCTCACCCTAAAGCGTTGTCGGACCCTCACCTGGACCCTAAACCTTCCCCGTCCCCTAACCCTAACCCTAGCCCGAACCCTAACCCTAACCCTTCCCAGAAGCCTGACCCTCACCCTTCCCCTAATCCTAACCCGTAGGCTAACACTAACACGCGCCCTCACACGCACGCTCCCCCTAAAGCATTGTCGGACCCTCACCTGGACCCTAAACCGTCCCCGTCCCCTAACCCTAACCCTAGCCCGAACCCTAACCCTAACCCTTCCCCGAAGCCTGACCCTCACCCGTCCCATAATCCTAACCCGTAGGCCTACACTAACCCCCGCCCTCACACGCACGCTCCCCCTAAAGCATTGTCGGACCCTCACCTGGACCCTAAACTGTCCCCGTCCCCTAACCCTAACCCTAGCCCGAACCCTAACCCTTACCCTTCCCCGAAGCTTGACCCTCACCCGTCCCCTAATCCTAACACATAGGCTAACACTAACCCGCGCCCTCACACGCATGCTCCCCCTAAAGCGTTGTTGGACCCTCACCTGGACCCTAAACCGTCCCCGTCCCCTAACCCTAACCCTAGCCCGAACCCTAACCCTAAACCTTCCCCGAAGCCTGACACTCACCCGTCCCCTAATCCTAACCCGTACGCTCACACTAACCCGCGCCCTCACACGCACGCTCCCCCTAAAGTGTTGTCAGACCCTCACCTGGACCCTAAACCGTCCCCGTCCCCTAACCCTAACCCTAGCCCGAACCCTAACCCTAACCCTTCCCCGAAGCCTGACCCTCACCCGTCCCCTAATCCTAACCCGTTCGCTCACACTAACCCGCGCCCTCACACGCACGCTCCCCCTAAAGCGTTGTCGGACCCTCACCTGGACCCTAAACCGTCCCCGTCCCCTAACCCTAACCCTAGCCCGAACCCTAACCCTAACCCTTCCCGCAGCCTGACCCTCACCCGTCCCCTATCATAACCCTTAAGCTAACACTAACCCGTGCACTCACACGCACGCTCCCCCTACATCGTTGTCGGACCCTCACCTGGACCCTAAACCGTCCCCGTCCCCTAACCCTAACCCTAGCCCGAACCCTAACCCTAACCCTTCCCCGAAGCCTGACACTCACCATCCCCTAATCCTAACCCGTACGCTAACACTATCCCACGCCCTCACACGCACGCTCCCCCTAAAGCGTTGTCGGACCCTCACCTGGACCCTAAACCGTCCCCGTCCCCTAACCCTAACCCTAGCCCGAACCCTAACCCTAACCCTTCCCCGAAGCCTGACCCTCACCCGTCCCCTAATCCTAACCCGTAGGCTAACACTAACCCGCGCCCTCACACGCACGCTCCCCCTAAAGCGTTGTCGGACCCTCACCTGGACCCTAAACCGTCCCCGTCCCCTAACCCTAACCCTAGCCCGAACCCTAACCCTAACCCTTCCCCGAAGCCTGACCCTCACCCGTCCCCTAATCCTAACCCGTTCGCTAACACTAACCCGCGCCCTCACACGCACGCTCCCCCTAAAGCGTTGTCGGACACTCACCTGGACCCTAAACCGTCCCCGTCCTCTAACCCTAACCCTAGCCCGAACCCTAACCCTAACCCTTCCCCGAAGCCTGACCCTCACCCGTCCCCTAATCCTAACCCTTACGCTAACACTAACCCGTGCCCTCACACGCACGCTCCCCCTAAAGTGTTGTCGGACCCTCACCTGGACCCTAAACCGTCCCCGTCCCCTAACCCTTACCCTAGCCCGAGCCCTAACCCTAACCCTTCCCCGAAGCCTGACTCTCACCCGTCCCCTAATCCTAACCCGTAGGCTCACACTAACCCGCGCCCTCACACGCACGCTCCCCCTAAAGCGTTGTCGGACCCTCACCTGGACCCTAAACCGTCCCCGTCCCCTATCCCTAACCCTTACCCGAACCCTAACCCCAACGCTTCCCCGAAGCCTGACCCTCACCCGTCCCCTAATCCTAACCCGTAGGCTCACACTAACCCGCGCCCTCACACACACGCTCCCCCTAAAGCGTTGTCGGACCCTCACCTGGACCCTAAACCGTCCCCGTCCCCTAACCCTAACCCTAGCCCGAACCCTAACCCTAACACTTCCCTGAAGCCTGACCCTCACTCGTCCCCTTATCCTAACACGTAGGCTCACAATAACACGCGCCCTCACACGCACGCTCCCCCTAAAGCGTTGTCGGACCCTCACCTGGACCCTAAACCGTCCCCGTCCCCTAACCCTAACCCTAGCCCGAACCCTAACCCTAACCCTTCCCCGAAGCCTGACCCTCACCCGTCCCCTAATCCTAACCCGTAGGCTAACACTAACCCGCGCCCTCACACGCACGCTCCCCCTAAAGCGTTGTCGGACCCTCACCTGGACCCTAAAACGTCCCCGTCCCCTAACCCTAACCCTAGCCCGAACCCTAACTCTAAACCTTCCCCGAAGCCTGACCCTCACCCGTCCCCTAATCCTAAACCGTACGCTAACACTAACCCGCGCCCTCACACGCACGCTCCCCCTAAAGCGTTGTCGGACCCTCACCTGGACCCTAAACCGTCCCCGTCCCCTAACCCTAACCCTAGCCCGAACCCTAACCCTAACCCTTCCCCGAAGCCTGACCCTCACCCGTCCCCTAATCCTAACCCGTACGCTAAGACTAACCCGCGCCCTCACACGCACGCTCCCCCTAAAGCGTTGTCGGACCCTCACCTGGACCCTAAACCGTCCCCGTCCCCTAACCTTACCCTAGCCCGAACCCTAACCCTAACACTTCCCCGAAGCCTGACCCTCACCCGTCCCCTAATCCTAACCCGTAGGCTCACACTAACACGCACCCTCACACGCAAGCTCCCCCCTAAAGAGTTGTCGGACCCTCACCTGGACCCTAAACCGTCCCCGTCCCCTAACCCTAACCCTAGCCCGAACCTTAACCCTAACCCTTCCCCGAAGCCAGACACTCACCCGTCCCCTAATCCTAACCTGTACGCTCACACTAGCCCGCGCCCTCACACGCACGCTCCCCCTAAAGCGTTGTCGGACCCTCACCTGGACCCTAAACCGTCCCCGTCCCCTAACCCTAACCCGAACCCGACCCTAACACTAAACCTGCCCCGAAGCCTGACCCTCACCCGTCCCATTATCCTAACACGTAGGCTCACACTAAGACGCGCCCTCACACGCACGCTCCCCCTAAAGCGTTGTCGGACCCTCACCTGGACCCTAAACCGTCCCCGTCCCCTAACGCTAACCCTAGCCCGAACCTTAACCCTAACCCTTCCCAGAAGCTTGACCCTCACCCGTCCCCTAATCCTAACCTGTACGCTAACACTAACAAGCGCCCTCACACGCACGCTCCCCCTAAAGCGTTGTCGGACCCTCACCAGGACCCTAAACCGTCCCCGTCCCCTAACCCTAACCCTAACCCGAACCCTAACCCTAACCCTGCCCCGAAGCCTGACCGTCACACGTCCCCTAATCCTAACCCGTACGCTAACACTAACCCGCGCCCTCACACGCACGCTCCCCCTAAAGCGTTATCGGACCCTCACCTGGACCCTAAACCGTCCCCGTCCCCTAACCCTAACCCTAGCCCGAACACTAACCCTAACCCTTCCCAGAAGCCTGACCCTCACCCTTCCCCTAATCCTAACCCGTAGGCTCACACTAACACGCGCCCTCACACGCACGCTCCCCCTAAAGCATTGTCGGACCCTCACCTGGACCCTAAACCGTCCCCGTCCCCTAACCCTAACCCTAGCCCGAACCCTAACCCTAACCCTTCCCAGAAGCCTGACCCTCACCCGTCCCCTAATCCTAACCCGTAGGCTAACACTAACCCGCGCCCTCACACGCACGCTCCCCCTAAAGCGTTGTCGGACCCTCACCTGGACCCTAAACCGTCCCCGTCCCATAACCCTAACCCTAGCCCGAACCCTAACCCTAAACCTTCCCCGAAGCCTGACCCTCACCCGTCCCCTAATCCTAACCCGTTCGCTCACACTAACCCGCGCCCTCACATGCACGCTCCCCCTAAAGCGTTGCCGGACCCTCACCTAGACTCTAAACCGTCCCCGTCCCCTAACCCTAACCCTAGCCCGAACCCTAACCCTAACCCTTCCCCGAAGCCTGACCCTCACCCGTCCCCTAATCCTAATCCTTAACCTAACACTAACCCGCGCCCTCACACGCACGCTCCCCCTAAAGCGTTATCGGACCCTCACCTGGACCCTAAACCGTCCCCGTCCCCTAACCCTAACCCTAGCCCGAAACCTAACCCTAACCCTTCCCCGATGCCTGACCCTCACCCGTCCCCTAATCCTAACCCGTTCGCTAACACTAACCCGCGCCCTCACACGCACGCTCCCCCTAAAGCGTTGTCGGACACTCACCTGGACCCTAAACCGTCCCCGTCCTCTAACCCTAACCCTAGCCCGAACCCTAACCCTAACCCTTCCCCGAAGCCTGACCCTCACCCGTCCCCTAATCCTAACCCTTACGCTAACACTAACCCGTGCCCTCACACGCACGCTCCCCCTAAAGTGTTGTCGGACCCTCACCTGGACCCTAAACCGTCCCCGTACCCTAACCCTAACCCTAGCCAGAACCCTAACCCTAACACTTCCCTGAAGCCTGACCCTCACCCGTCCCCTTATCCTAACACGTAGGCTCACACTAACACGCGCCCTCACACGCACGCTCCCCCTAAAGCGTTGTCGGACCCTCACCTGGACCCTAAACCGTCCCCGTCCCCTAACGCTAACCCTAGCCTGAACCTTAACCCTAACCCTTCCCAGAAGCCTGACCCTCACCCGTCCCCTAATCCTAATCCTTACGCTAACACTAACCCGCGCCCTCACACGCAGGCTCCCCCTAAAGCGTTGTCGGACCCTCACCTGGACCCTAAACCTTCCCCGTCCCCTAACCCTAACCCTAGCCCGAACCCTAACCCTAACCCTTCCCAGAAGCCTGACCCTCACCCTTCCCCTAATCCTAACCCGTAGGCTAACACTAACACGCGCCCTCACACGCACGCTCCCCCTAAAGCATTGTCGGACCCTCACCTGGACCCTAAACCGTCCCCGTCCCCTAACCCTAACCCTAGCCCGAACCCTAACCCTAACCCTTCCCCGAAGCCTGACCCTCACCAGTCCCATAATCCTAACCCGTAGGCTCACACTAACCCCCGCCCTCACACGCACGCTCCCCCTAAAGCATTGTCGGACCCTCACCTGGACCCTAAACCGTCCCCGTCCCCTAACCCTAACCCTAGCCCGAACCCTAACCCTTACCCTTCCTCGAAGCTTGACCCTCACCCGTCCCCTAATCCTAACACATAGGCTAACACTAACCCGCGCCCTCACACGCATGCTCCCCCTAAAGCGTTGTTGGACCCTCACCTGGACCCTAAACCGTCCCCGTCCCCTAACCCTAACCCTAGCCCGAACCCTAACCCTAAACCTTCCCCGAAGCCTGACACTCACCCGTCCCCTAATCCTAACCCGTACGCTCACACTAACCCGCGCCCTCACACGCACGCTCCCCCTAAAGTGTTGTCGGACCCTCACCTGGACCCTAAACCGTCCCCGTCCCCTAACCGTAACCCTAGCCCGAACCCTAACCCTAACCCTTCCCCGAAGCCTGACCCTCACCCGTCCCCTAATCCTAACCCGTTCGCTCACACTAACCCGCGCCCTCACACGCACGCTCCCCCTAAAGGGTTGTCGGACCCTCACCTGGACCCTAAACCGTCCCCGTCCCCTAACCCTAACCCTAGCCCGAACCCTAACCCTAACCCTTCCCGCAGCCTGACCCTCACCCGTCCCCTATCCTAACCCTTAAGCTAACACTAACCCGTGCACTCACACGCACGCTCCCCCTACATCGTTGTCGGACCCTCACCTGGACCCTAAACCGTCCCCGTCCCCTAACCCTAACCCTAGCCCGAACCCTAACCCTAACCCTTCCCCGAAGCCTGACACTCACCCATCCCCTAATCCTAACCCGTACGCTAACACTATCCCACGCCCTCACACGCACGCTCCCCCTAAAGCGTTGTCGGACCCTCACCTGGACCCTAAACCGTCCCCGTCCCCTAACCCTAACCCTAGCCCGAACCCTAACCCTAACCCTTCCCCGAAGCCTGATCCTCACCCGTCCCCTAATCCTAACCGTAGGCTAACACTAACCCGCGCCCTCACACGCACGCTCCCCCTAAAGCGTTGTCGGATCCTCACCTGGACCCTAAACCGTCCCCGTCCCCTAACCCTAACCCTAGCCCGAACCCTAACCCTAACCCTTCCCCGAAGCCTGACCCTCACCCGTCCCCTAATCCTAACCCGTAGGCTAACACTAACCCGCGCCCTCACACGCACGCTCCCCCTAAAGCGTTGTCGGACCCTCACCTGGACCCTAAAACGTCCCCGTCCCCTAACCCTAACCCTAGCCCGAACCCTAACTCTAACCCTTCCCCGAAGCCTGACCCTCACCCGTCCCCTAATCCTAAACCGTACGCTAACACTAACCCGCACCCTCACACGCACGCTCCCCCTAAAGCGTTGTCGGACCCTCACCTGGACCCTAAACCGTCCCCGTCCCCTAACCCTAACCCTAGCCCGAACCCTAACCCTAAACTTTCCCCGAAGCCAGACCCTCACCCGTCCCCTAATCCTAACCCGTTCGCTAACACTAACCCGCGCCCTCACACGCACGCTCCCCCTAAAGCGTTGTCGGACACTCACCTGGACCCTAAACCGTCCCCGTCCTCTAACCCTAACCCTAGCCCGAACCCTAACCCTAACCCTTCCCCGAAGCCTGACCCTCACCCGTCCCCTAATCCTAACCCTTACGCTAACACTAACCCGTGCCCTCACACGCACGCTCCCCTTAAAGTGTTGTCGGACCCTCACCTGGACCCTAAACCGTCCCCGTCCCCTAACCCTAACCCTAGCCCGAACCCTAACCCTAACCCTTCCCCGAAGCCTGACTCTCACCCGTCCCCTAATCCTAACCCGTAGGCTCACACTAACCCACGCCCTCACACGCACGCTCCCCCTAAAGCGTTGTCGGACCCTCACCTGGACCCTAAACCGTCCCCGTCCCCTAACCCTAACCCTTACCCGAACCCTAACCCCAACCCTTCCCCGAAGCCTGACCCTCACCCGTCCCCTAATCCTAACCCGTAGGCTCACACTAACCCGCGCCCTCACACACACGCTCCCCCTAAAGCGTTGTCGGACCCTCACCTGGACCCTAAACCGTCCCCGTCCCCTAACCCTAACCCTAGCCCGAACCCTAACCCTAACACTTCCCTGAAGCCTGACCCTCACCCGTCCCCTTATCCTAACACGTAGGCTCACAATAACACGCGCCCTCACACGCACGCTCCCCCTAAAGCGTTGTCGGACCCTCACCTGTACCCTAAACCGTCCCCGTCCCCTAACGCTAGCCCTAGCCCGAACCTTAACCCTTACCCTTCCCCGAAGCCTGACCCTCACCCGTCCCCTAATCCTAACCCGTACGCTAACACTAACCCACGCCCTCACACGCACGCTCCCCCTAAAGCGTTGTCGGACCCTCACCTGGACCCTAAACCGTCCCCGTCCCCTAACCCTAACCCTAGCCCGAAACCTAACCCTAACCCTTCCCCGAAGCCTGACCCTCACCCGTCCCCTAATCCTAACCCGTTCGCTAACAGTAACCAGCGCCCTCACACGCACGCTCCCCCTAAAGCGTTGTCGGACCCTCACCTGGACCCTAAACCGTCCCCGTCCCCTAACCCTAACCCTAGCCTAAACCCTAACCCTAACCCTTCCCCGAAGCCTGACCCTCACCCGTCCCCTAATCCTAACCCGTAGGCTCACACTAACCCGCGCCCTCACACGCACGCTCCCCCTAAAGCGTTGTCGGACCCTCACCTGTACCCTAAACCGTCCCCGTCCCCTAACCCTAACCCTAGCCCGAACCCTAACCCTAACCCTTCCCTGAAGCCTGACCCTCACCCGTCCCCTTATCCTAACACGTAGGCTCACACTAACACGCGCCCTCACACGCACACTCCCCCTAAAGCATTGTCGGACCCTCACCTGGACCCTAAACAGTCCCCGTCCCCTAACCCTAACCCTAGCCCGAACCTTAACCCTAACCCTTCCCCGAAGCCTGACCCTCACCCGTCCCCTAATCCTAACCCGTACGCTAACACTAACCGGCGCCCTCACACGCACGCTCCCCCTAAAGCGTTGTCGGACCCTCACCTGGACCCTAAACCGTCCCCGTCCCCTAACCTAACCCTAGCCCGAACCCTAACCCTAACCCTGCCCCGAAGCCTGACCCTCACCCGTCCCCTAATCCTAACCCGTACGCTAACACTAACCCGCGCCCTCACATGCACGCTCACCCTAAAGCGTTGTCGGACCCTCACCTGGACCCTAAACCGTCCCCGTCCCCTAACCCTAACCCTAGCCCGAACCCTAACCCTAACCCTTCCCGCAGCCTGACCCTCACCCGTCCCCTATCCTAACCCTTAAGCTAACACTAACCCGTGCACTCACACGCACGCTCCCCCTACATCGTTGTCGGACCCTCACCTGGACCCTAAACCGTCCCCGTCCCCTAACCCTAACCCTAGCCCGAACCCTAACCCTAACCCTTCCCCGAAGCCTGACACTCACCCATCCCCTAATCCTAACCCGTACGCTAACACTATCCCACGCCCTCACACGCACGCTCCCCCTAAAGCGTTGTCGGACCCTCACCTGGACCCTAAACCGTCCCCGTCCCCTAACCCTAACCCTAGCCCGAACCCTAACCCTAACCCTTCCCCGAAGCCTGATCCTCACCCGTCCCCTAATCCTAACCGTAGGCTAACACTAACCCGCGCCCTCACACGCACGCTCCCCCTAAAGCGTTGTCGGATCCTCACCTGGACCCTAAACCGTCCCCGTCCCCTAACCCTAACCCTAGCCCGAACCCTAACCCTAACCCTTCCCCGAAGCCTGACCCTCACCCGTCCCCTAATCCTAACCCGTAGGCTAACACTAACCCGCGCCCTCACACGCACGCTCCCCCTAAAGCGTTGTCGGACCCTCACCTGGACCCTAAAACGTCCCCGTCCCCTAACCCTAACCCTAGCCCGAACCCTAACTCTAACCCTTCCCCGAAGCCTGACCCTCACCCGTCCCCTAATCCTAAACCGTACGCTAACACTAACCCGCACCCTCACACGCACGCTCCCCCTAAAGCGTTGTCGGACCCTCACCTGGACCCTAAACCGTCCCCGTCCCCTAACCCTAACCCTAGCCCGAACCCTAACCCTAAACTTTCCCCGAAGCCAGACCCTCACCCGTCCCCTAATCCTAACCCGTTCGCTAACACTAACCCGCGCCCTCACACGCACGCTCCCCCTAAAGCGTTGTCGGACACTCACCTGGACCCTAAACCGTCCCCGTCCTCTAACCCTAACCCTAGCCCGAACCCTAACCCTAACCCTTCCCCGAAGCCTGACCCTCACCCGTCCCCTAATCCTAACCCTTACGCTAACACTAACCCGTGCCCTCACACGCACGCTCCCCTTAAAGTGTTGTCGGACCCTCACCTGGACCCTAAACCGTCCCCGTCCCCTAACCCTAACCCTAGCCCGAACCCTAACCCTAACCCTTCCCCGAAGCCTGACTCTCACCCGTCCCCTAATCCTAACCCGTAGGCTCACACTAACCCACGCCCTCACACGCACGCTCCCCCTAAAGCGTTGTCGGACCCTCACCTGGACCCTAAACCGTCCCCGTCCCCTAACCCTAACCCTTACCCGAACCCTAACCCCAACCCTTCCCCGAAGCCTGACCCTCACCCGTCCCCTAATCCTAACCCGTAGGCTCACACTAACCCGCGCCCTCACACACACGCTCCCCCTAAAGCGTTGTCGGACCCTCACCTGGACCCTAAACCGTCCCCGTCCCCTAACCCTAACCCTAGCCCGAACCCTAACCCTAACACTTCCCTGAAGCCTGACCCTCACCCGTCCCCTTATCCTAACACGTAGGCTCACAATAACACGCGCCCTCACACGCACGCTCCCCCTAAAGCGTTGTCGGACCCTCACCTGTACCCTAAACCGTCCCCGTCCCCTAACGCTAGCCCTAGCCCGAACCTTAACCCTTACCCTTCCCCGAAGCCTGACCCTCACCCGTCCCCTAATCCTAACCCGTACGCTAACACTAACCCACGCCCTCACACGCACGCTCCCCCTAAAGCGTTGTCGGACCCTCACCTGGACCCTAAACCGTCCCCGTCCCCTAACCCTAACCCTAGCCCGAAACCTAACCCTAACCCTTCCCCGAAGCCTGACCCTCACCCGTCCCCTAATCCTAACCCGTTCGCTAACAGTAACCAGCGCCCTCACACGCACGCTCCCCCTAAAGCGTTGTCGGACCCTCACCTGGACCCTAAACCGTCCCCGTCCCCTAACCCTAACCCTAGCCTAAACCCTAACCCTAACCCTTCCCCGAAGCCTGACCCTCACCCGTCCCCTAATCCTAACCCGTAGGCTCACACTAACCCGCGCCCTCACACGCACGCTCCCCCTAAAGCGTTGTCGGACCCTCACCTGTACCCTAAACCGTCCCCGTCCCCTAACCCTAACCCTAGCCCGAACCCTAACCCTAACCCTTCCCTGAAGCCTGACCCTCACCCGTCCCCTTATCCTAACACGTAGGCTCACACTAACACGCGCCCTCACACGCACACTCCCCCTAAAGCATTGTCGGACCCTCACCTGGACCCTAAACAGTCCCCGTCCCCTAACCCTAACCCTAGCCCGAACCTTAACCCTAACCCTTCCCCGAAGCCTGACCCTCACCCGTCCCCTAATCCTAACCCGTACGCTAACACTAACCGGCGCCCTCACACGCACGCTCCCCCTAAAGCGTTGTCGGACCCTCACCTGGACCCTAAACCGTCCCCGTCCCCTAACCTAACCCTAGCCCGAACCCTAACCCTAACCCTGCCCCGAAGCCTGACCCTCACCCGTCCCCTAATCCTAACCCGTACGCTAACACTAACCCGCGCCCTCACATGCACGCTCACCCTAAAGCGTTGTCGGACCCTCACCTGGACCCTAAACCTTCCCCGTCCCCTAACCCTAACCCTAACCCGAACCCTAACCCTAACCTTTCCCAGAAGCCTGACCCTCACCCGTCCCCTAATCCTAACCCATAGGCTAACACTAACCCGCGCCCTCACAGGCACGCTCCCCCTAAAGCGTTGTCGGACCCTCACCTGGACCCTAAAACGTCCCCGTCCCCTAACCCTAACCCTAGCCCGAACCCTAACCCTAACCCTTCCCCGAAGCCTGACTCTCACCCGTCCCCTAATCTTAACCCTTAAGCTAACACTAACCCGTGCCCTCACACGCACGCTCCCCCTAAAGCGTTGTCGGACCCTCACCTGGACCCTAAACCGTCCCCGTCCCCTAACCCTAACCCTAGCCCGAACCCTAACCCTAACACTTCCCCGAAGCCTGACCCTCAACCGTCCCCTAATCTTAACCCGTAGTCTCACACTAACACGCGCCCTCACACGCACGCTCCCCCCTAAAGAGTTGTCGGACCCTCACCTGGACCCTAAACCGTCCCCGTCCCCTAACCCTAACCCTAGCCCGAACCTTAACCCTAACCCTTCCCCGAAGCCAGACACTCACCCGTAACCTAATCCTAATATGTACGCTCACACTAACCCGCGCCCTCACACGCACGCTCCCCCTAAAGCGTTGTCGGACCCTCACCTGGACCCTAAACCGTCCCCGTCCCCTAACCCTAACCCTAACCCGAACCCTAACCCTAAACCTGCCCCGAAGCCTGACCCTCACCCGTCCCCTTATCCTAACACGTAGGCTCACACTAACACGCGCCCTCACACGCACGCTCCCCCTAAAGCGTTGTCGGACCCTCACCTGGACCCTAAACCGTCCCCGTCCCCTAACGCTAACCCTAGCCCAAACCTTAACCCTAACCCTTCCCAGAAGCCTGACCCTCACCTGTCCCCTAATCCTAACCCGTAGGCTCACACTAACACGCACCCTCACACGCCCGCTCCCCCTAAAGCGTTGACGAACCCTCACCTGGACCCTAAACCGTCCCCATCCCCTAACCCTAACCCTAGCCCGAACCCTAACCTTAACCCTTCCCCGAAGCCTGACCCTCACCCGTCCCCTAATCCTAACCGGTACGCTAACACTAACCCGCGCCCTCACATGCACGCTCCCCCTAAAGCGTTGTCGGACCCTCACCTGGACCCTAAACCGTCCCCGTCCCCTAACCCTAACCCTAGCCCGAACCCTAACCCTAACCCTTCCCCGAAGCCTGACCCTCACCCGTCCTCTAATCCTAAACCGTAGGCTCACACTAACCCGCGCCCTCACACGCACGCTCCCCCTAAAGCGTTTTCGGACCGTCACCTGGACCCTAAACCGTCCCCGTCCCCTAACACTAACCCTAGCCCAAACCCTAACCCTAACCCTTCCCCGAAGCCTGACCCTCACCCGTCCCCTAATCTTAACCCGTAGGCTCACACTAACCCACGCCCTCACACGCACGCTACCCCTACATCGTTGTCGGACCCTCACCTGGACCCTAAACCGTCCCCGTCCCCTAACCCTAACAATAGCCCGAACCCTAACCCTAACACTTCCCTGAAGCCTGACCCTCACCCGTCCCCTTATCCTAAGACGTAGGCTCACACTAACACGCGCCCTCACACGCACGCTCCCCCTAAAGCGTTGTCGGACCCTCACCTGGACCCTAAACCGTCCCCGTCCCCTAACCCTAACCCTAGCCCGAACCTTAACCCTAACACTTCCCCGAAGCCAGACCCTCACCCGTCACATAATCCTAACCCGTACGCTAACACTAACCCGCACCCTCACACGCACGCTCCCCCTAAAGCGTTGTCGGACCCTCAGCTGGATCCTAAACCGTCCCCGTCCCCTAACCCTAACCATAGCCCGAACCCTAACCCTAACCCTTCCCCGAAGCCTAACCCTCACCCGTCCCCTATTCCTAACCCGTAGGCTCACACTAACCCGCGCCCTTACACACACGCTCCCCCTAAAGCGTTGTAGGACCCTAACCAGGACCCTAAACCGTCCCCGTCCCCTAACCCTAACCCTAGCCCGAACCCTAATCATAACACTTCCGCGAAGCCTGACCCTCACCCGTCCCCTAATCCTAACCCGTACGCTAACACTAACCCGCGCCCTCACACGCACGCTCCCCCAAAAGCGTTGTCGGACCCTCAATTGGACCCTAAGCCGTCCCCGTCCCCTAACCCTAACCCTAGCCCGAACCCTAACCCTAACCCTTCCCCGAAGCCTGACCCTCACCCGTCCCCTAATCCTAACCCGCACGCTAACACTAACCTGGGCCCTCACAAGCATGCTCCCCCTAAAGCGTTGTCAGACCCTCACCTGGACCCTAAACCGTCCCCGTCCCCTAACCCTAACCCTAGCCCGAACCCTAACCCTAACTCTTCCCCGAAGCCTGACCCTCACCCGTCCCCTAATCCTAACCCGTAGGCTCACACTAACCCGCGTCCTCACACGCACGCTCCCCCTAAAGCGTCGGACCCTCACCTGGACCCTAAACCGTCCCCGTCCCCTAACCCTAACCCTAGCCCGAACCCTAACCCTAACCCTTCAACGAAGCCTGACCCTCACCCGTCCCCTAATCCTAACCCGTAGGCTCACACTAACCCGCGCCCTCACACGCACGCTCCCCCTAAAGCGTTGTCGGACCCTCACCTGGACCCTAAACCGTCCCCGTCCCCTAACCCTAACCCTAGCCCGAACCCTAACCCTAACCCTTTCCCGAAGCCTGACCCTCACCCGTCCCCTTATCCTAACCCGTAGGCTCACACTAACCCGCGCCCTCACACGCACGCTCTCCCTAAAGCGTTGTCGGACCCTCACC
Organism: Lagenorhynchus albirostris; assembly: GCF_949774975.1. Lineage (NCBI taxonomy): Eukaryota > Metazoa > Chordata > Mammalia > Artiodactyla > Delphinidae > Lagenorhynchus > Lagenorhynchus albirostris. The sequence continues at coordinate 141,040 of NW_026783506.1, read as the reverse complement.
TGGACCCTAAACCGTCCCCGTCCCCTAACCCTAACCCTAGCCCGAACCCTAACCCTAAACCTTTCCCGAAGCCTGACCCTCACTCGTCCCCTAATCCTAACCCGTACGCTAACACTAACCCACGCCCTCACAAGCACGCTCCCCCTAAAGCGTTGTCGGACCCTCACCTGGACCCTAAACCGTCCCCGTCCCCTAACCCTAACCCTAGCCCGAACCCTAACCCTAACCCTTCCCCGAAGCCTGACGCTCACCCGTCCCCTAATCCTAACCCGTACGGTAACACTAACCCGTGCCCTCACACGCACGCTCCCCCTAAAGCGTTGTCGGACCCTCACCTGGACCCTAAACCGTCCCCGTCCCCTAACCCTAACCCTAGCCCGAACCCTAACCCTAACCCTTCCCCGAAGCCTGACCCTCACCCGTCACATAATCCTAACCCGTAGGCTCACAATAACCCGCGCCCTCACACGCACTATCCCCCTAAAGCGTTGTAGGACCCTCACCTGGACCCTAAACCGTCCCCGTCCCCTAACCCTAACCCTAGCCCGAACCCTAACCCTAAAACTTCCCCGAAGCCTGACCCTCACCCGTCCCTAATCCTAACCCGTAGGCTCACACTAACCCACGCCCTCACACGCACGCTCCCCCTAAAGCGTGGTCGGACCCTCACCTGGACCCTAAACCGTCCCCGTCCCCTAACCCTAACCCTAGCCCAAACCCTAACCCTAACCCTTCCCCGAAGCCTGACCCTCACCCGTCCCCTAATCCTAACACGTAGGCTCACACTAACCCGCGCCCTCACACGCACGCTCCCCCTAAAGCATTGTCGGAACCTCACCTGGACCCTAAACCGTCCCCGTACCCTAAACCTAACCGTAGCCCGAACCCTAACCCTAACCCTTCCCCGAAGCCTGACCCTCACCCGTCCCCTAATCCTAACCCGTACGCTAACACTAACCCACGCCCTCACACGCGCGCTCCCCCTAAAGCGTTGTCGGACCCTCGATTGAACCCTAAGCCGTCCCCGTCCCCTAACCCTAACCCTAGCCCGAACCCTAACCCTAACCCTTCCCCGAAGCCTGACCCTCACCCGTCCCCTAATCCTAACCCGCACGCTAACACTAACCCGGGCCCTCACACGCATGCTCCCCCTAAAGCGTTGTCGGACCCTCACCTGGACCCTAAACCGTCCCCGTCCGCTAACCCTAACCCTAGCCCGAACCTTAACCCTAACCCTTCCCCGAAGCCAGACACTCACCCGTCCCCTAATCCTAACCTGTACGCTCACACTAACCCGCGCCCTCACACGCACGCTCCCCCTAAAGCGTTGTCGGACCCTCACCTGGACCCTAAACCGTCCCCGTCCCCTAACCCTAACCCGAACCCGAACCCTAACCCTAAAGCTGCCCCGAAGCCTGACCCTCACCCGTCCCATTATCCTAACACGTAGGCTCACACTAACACGCGCCCTCACACGCACGCTCCCCCTAAAGCGTTGTCGGACCCTCACCTGGACCCTAAACCGTCCCCGTCCCCTAACGCTAACCCTAGCCCGAACCTTAACCCTAACCCTTCCCAGAAGCCTGACCCTCACCCGTCCCCTAATCCTAACCTGTACGCTAACACTAACACGCGCCCTCACACGCACGCTCCCCCTAAAGCGTTGTCGGACCCTCACCTGGACCCTAAACCGTCCCCGTCCCCTAACCCTAACCCTAACCCGAACCTTAACTCTAACCCTGCCCCGAAGCCTGACCGTCACACGTCCCCTAATCCTAACCCGTATGCTAACACTAACCCGCGCCCTCACACGCACGCTCCCCCTAAAGCGTTATCGGACCCTCACCTGGACCCTAAACCATCCCCGTCCCCTAAACCTAACCCTAGCCCGAACACTAACCCTAACCCTTCTCCGAAGCCTGACCCTCACCCATCCCCTAATCCTAACCCGTAGGCTCACACTAACCCATGCCCTCACACGCACGCTCCCCCTAAAGCGTTCTCGGACCCTCACCTGGACCCTAAACCGTCCCCGTCCCCGTCCCCTAACCCTAACCCTAGCCCGAACACTAACCCTAACCCTTCTCCGAAGCCTGACCCTCACCCATCCCCTAATCCTAACCCGTAGGCTCACACTAACCCGCGCCCTCACACGCACGCTCCCCCTAAAGCGTTGTCGGACCCTCACCTGGACCCTAAACCGTCCCCGTCCCCTAACCCTAACCCTAGCCAGAACCCTAACCCTAACACTTCCCTGAAGCCTGACCCTCACCCGTCCCCTTATCCTAACACGTAGGCTCACACTAACACGCGCCCTCACACGCACGCTCCCCCTAAAGCGTTGTCGGACCCTCACCTGGACCCTAAACCGTCCCCGTCCCCTAACGCTAACCCTAGCCTGAACCTTAACCCTAACCCTTCCCAGAAGCCTGACCCTCACCCGTCCCCTAATCCTAACCCTTACGCTAACACTAACCCGCGCCCTCACACGCAGGCTCCCCCTAAAGCGTTGTCGGACCCTCACCTGGACCCTAAACCTTCCCCGTCCCCTAACCCTAACCCTAGCCCGAACCCTAACCCTAACCCTTCCCAGAAGCCTGACCCTCACCCTTCCCCTAATCCTAACCCGTAGGCTAACACTAACATGCGCCCTCACACGCACGCTCCCCCTAAAGCATTGTCGGACCCTCACCTGGACCCTAAACCGTCCCCGTCCCCTAACCCTAACCCTAGCCCGAACCCTAACCCTAACCCTTCCCCGAAGCCTGACCCTCACCCGTCCCCTAATCCTAACCCGTAGGCTAACACTAATCCGCGCCCTCACACGCATGCTCCCCCTAAAGCGTTGTCGGACCCTCACCTGGACCCTAAACCGTCCCCGTCCCCTAACCCTAACCCTAGCCCGAACCCTAACCCTAAACCTTCCCCGAAGCCTGACACTCACCCGTCCCCTAATCCTAACCCGTACGCTCACACTAACCCGCGCCCTCACACGCACGCTCCCCCTAAAGCGTTGTCGGACCCTCACCTGGACCCTAAACCGTCCCCGTCCCCTAACCCTAACCCTAACCCGAACCCTAACCCTAACCCTGCCCCGAAGCCTGACCGTCACCCGTCCCCTAATCCTAACCCGTACGCTAACACTAACCCGCGCCCTCACACGCACGCTCCCCCTAGTGCGTTATCGGACCCTCACCTGGACCCTAAACCGTCCCCGTCCCCTAACCCTAACCCTAGCCCGAACTCTAACCCTAACCCTTCCCCGAAGCCTGACCCTCACCCATCCCCTAATCCTAAGCCGTAGGCTCACACTAACCCACGCCCTCACACGCACGCTCCCCCTAAAGCGTTCTCGGACCCTCACCTGGACCCTAAACCGTCCCCGTCCCCTAATCCTAACCCTAGCCCGAACCCTAACCCTAACCCTTCCCCGAAGCCTGACCCTCACCCGTCCCCTAATCCTAACCCGGAGGCTAACACTAACCCGCGCCCTCACACGCACGCTCCCCCTAGAGCGTTGTCGGACCCTCACCTGGACCCTAAACCGTCCCCGTCCCCTAACCCTAACCCTAGCCCGAACCCTAACCCTAACCCTTCCCCGAAGCCTGACCCTCACCCGTCCCCTAATCCTAACCCGTAGGCTAACACTAACCCGCGCCCTCACACGCACGCTCCCCCTAAAGCGTTGTCGGACCCTCACCTGGACCCTAAACCATCCCCGTCCCCTAACCCTAACCCTAGCTCGAACCCTAACCCTAACCCTTCCCCGAAGCCTGACCCTCACCCGTCCCCTAATCCTAACCCGTACGCTAACACTAACCCGCGCCCTCACACGCACGCTCCCCCTAAAGCGTTGTCGGACCCTCACCTGGACCCTAAACCGTCCCCGTCCCCTAACCCTAACCCTAGCCCGAACCCTAACCCTAACACTTCCCCGAAGCCTGACCTCACCCGTCCCCTAATCCTAACCCTTACGCTAACACTAACCCGTGCCCTCACACGCACGCTCCCCCTAAAGCGTTGTCGGACCCTCACCTGGACCCTAAACCGTCCCCGTCCCCTAACCGTAACCCTAGCCCGAACCCTAACCCTAACCCTTCCCCGAAGCCTGACCCTCACCCGTCCCCTAATCCTAACCCGTAGGCTCACACTAACCCCTGCCCTCACACGCATGCTCCCCCTAAAGCATTGTCGGACCCTCACCTGGACCCTAAACCGTCCCCGTCCCCTAACCCTAACCCTAGCCCGAACCCTAACCCTAACCCTTCCCCGAAGCCTGACCCTCACCCGTCCCCTAATCCTAACCCGTAGGCTAACACTAACCCGCGCCCTCACACGCATGCTCCCCCTAAAGCGTTGTCGGACCCTCACCTGGACCCTAAACCGTCCCCGTCCCCTAACCCTAACCCTAGCCCGAACCCTAACCCTAATCCTTCCCCGAAGCCTGACACTCACCCGTCCCCTAATCCTAACCCGTACGCTCACACTAACCCGCGCCCTCACACACACGCTCCCCCTATAGCGTTGTCGGACCCTCACCTGGACCCTAAACCGTCCCCGTCCCCTAACCCTAACCCTAGCCCGAACCCTAACCCTAACCCTTCCCCGAAGCCTGACCCTCACCCGTCTCCTAATCCTAACCCGTTCGCTAACACTAACCCGCGCCCTCACACGCACGCTCCACCTAAAGCGTTGTCGGACCCTCAAGTGGACCCTAAACCGTCCCCGTCCCCTAACCCTAACCCTAGCCCGAACCCTAACCCTAACCCTTCCCCGAAGCCTGACCCTCACCCGTCCCCTATCCTAACCCTTAAGCTAACACTAACCCGTGCCCTAACACGCACGCTCCCCCTAAATCGTTGTCGGACCCTCACCTGGACCATAAACCGTCCCCGTCCCCTAACCCTAACCCTAGCCCGAACCCTAACACTAACCCTTCCCCGAAGCCTGACCGTCACCCATCCCCTAATCCTAACCCGTACGCTAACACTAACCCACGCCCTCACACGCACGCTCCCCCTAAAGCGTTGTCGGACCCTCACCTGGACCCTAAACCGTCCCCGTCGCCTAACCCTAACCCTAGCCCGAACCCTAACCCTAACCCTTCCCAGAAGCCTGACCCTCACCCGTCCCCTAATCCTAACCCGTAGGCTAACACTAACCCGCGCCCTCACACGCACGCTCCCCCTAAAGCATTGTCGGACCCTCACCTGGACCCTAAACCGTCCCCGTCCCCTAACCCAAACCCTAGCCCGAACCCTAACCCTAACCCTTCCCCGAAGCCTGACCCTCACCCGTCCCATAATCCTAACCCGTAGGCTCACACTATCCCGCGCCCTCACACGCACGCTCCCCCTAAAGCATTGTCGGACCCTCACCTGGACCCTAAACCGTCCCCGTCCCCTAACCCTAACCCTAGCCCGAACCCTAACCCTAACCCTTCCCTGAAGCCTGACCCTCACCCGTCCCCTAATCCTAATCCGTAGGCTAACACTAACCCGCGCCCTCACACGCACGCTCCCCCTAAAGCGTTGTCGGACCCTCACCTGGACCCTAAACCGTCCCCGTCCCCTAACCCTAACCCTAGCCCGAACCCTAACCCTAACCCTTCCCCGAAGCCTGACCCTCACCCGTCCCCTAATCCTAACCCGTACGCTAACACTAACCCGCGCCCTCACACGCACGCTCCCCCTAAAGCGTTGTCAGACCCTCACCTGGACCCTAAACCGTCCCCGTCCCCTAACCCTAACCCTAGCCCGAACCCTAACCCTAACCCTTCCCCGAAGCCTGACCCTCACCCGTCCCCTAATCCTAACCCGTTCGCTAACACTAACCCTCGCCCTCACACGCACGCTCCCCCTAAAGCGTTGTCGGACCCTCACCTGGACCCTAAACCGTCCCCGTCCCCTAACCCTAACCCTAGCCCGAACCCTAACCCTAACACTTCCCCGAAGCCTGACACTCACCCGTCCCCTAATCCTAACCCTTACTCTAACACTAACCCGTGCCCTCACACGCACGCTCCCCCTAAAGCGTTCTCAGACCCTCACCTGGACCCTAAACCGTCCCCGTCCCCGTCCCCTAACCCTAACCCAAGCCCGAACACTAACCCTAACCCTTCTCCGAAGCCTGACCCTCACCCATCCCCTAATCCTAACCCGTAGGCTCACACTAACACGCGCCCTCACACGCACGCTCCCCCTAAAGCGTTGTCGGACCCTCACCTGGACCCTAAACCGTCCCCGTCCCCTAACCCTAACCCTAGCCAGAACCCTAACCCTAACACTTCCCTGAAGCCTGACCCTCACCCGTCCCCTTATCCTAACACGTAGGCTCACACTAACACGCGCCCTCACACGCACGCTCCCCCTAAAGCGTTGTCGGACCCTCACCTGGACCCTAAACCGTCCCCGTCCCCTAACGCTAACCCTAGCCTGAACCTTAACCCTAAACCTTCCCAGAAGCCTGACCATCACCCGTCCCCTAATCCTAACCCTTACGCTAACACTAACCCGCGCCCTCACACGCAGGCTCCCCCTAAAGCGTTGTCGGACCCTCGCCTGGACCCTAAACCTTCCCCGTCCCCTAACCCTAACCCTAGCCCGAACCCTAACCCTAACCCTTCCCAGAAGCCTGACCCTCACCCTTCCCCTAATCCTAACCCGTAGGCTAACACTAACATGCGCCCTCACACGCACGCTCCCCCTAAAGCATTGTCGGACCCTCACCTGGACCCTAAACCGTCCCCGTCCCCTAACCCTAACCCTAGCCCGAACCCTAACCCTAACCCTTCCCCGAAGCCTGACCCTCACCCGTCCCCTAATCCTAACCCGTAGGCTAACACTAACCCGCGCCCTCACACGCACGCTCCCCCTAAAGCGTTGTCGGACCCTCACCTGGACCCTAAACCGTCCCCGTCCCCTAACCCTAACCCTAGCCCGAACCCTAACCCTAACCCTTCCCCGAAGCCTGACCCTCACCCGTCCCCTAATCCTAACCCGTACGCTCACACTAACCCGCGCCCTCACACGCACGCTCCCCCTAAAGCATTGTCGGACCCTCACCTGGACCCTAAACCGTCCCCGTCCCCTAACCCTAACCCTAGCCCGAACCTTAACCCTAACCCTTCCCAGAAGCCTGACCCTCACCCGTCCCCTAATGCTAACCTGTACGCTAACACTAACCCGCGCCCTCACACGCACGCTCCCCCTAAAGCGTTGTCGGACCCTCACCTGGACCCTAAACCGTCCCCATCCCCTAACCCTAACCCTAGCCCGAACTCTAACCCTAACACTTCCCCGAAGCCTGACCCTCACCCGTCCCCTAATCCTAACCCGTACGCTCACACTAACCCGCGCCCTCACACGCACGCTCCCCCTAAAGCATTATCGGACCCTCACCTGGACCCTAAACCGTCCCCGTCCCCTAACCCTAACCCTAGCCCGAACCTTAACCCTAACCCTTCCCCGAAGCCTGACCCTCACCCGTCCCCTAATCCTAACCCGTACGCTAACACTAACCCGCGCCCTCACATGCACGCTCCCCCTAAAGCGTTGTCGGACCCTCACCTGGACCCTAAACCGTCCCCGTCCCCTAACCCTAACCCTAGCCCGAACCCTAACCCTAACCCTTCCCAGAAGCCTGACCCTCACCCGTCACCTAATCCTAACCCGTAGGCTAACACTAACCCGCCCCCTCACACGCACGCTCCCCCTAAAGCATTGTCGGACCCTCACCTGGACCCTAAACCGTCCCCGTCCCCTAACCCTAAACCTAGCCCGAACCCTAACCCTAACCCTTCCCCGAAGCCTGACCCTCACCCGTCCCATAATCCTAACCCGTAGGCTCACACTAACCCGCGCCCTCACACGCACGCTCCCCCTAAAGCATTGTCGGACCCTCACCTGGACCCTAAACCGTCCCCGTCCCCTAACCCTAACCCTAGCCCGAACCCTAACCCTAACCCTTCCCCGAAGCATGACACTCACCCGTCCCCTAATCCTAACCCGTAGGCTAACACTAACCCGCGCCCTCACACGCACGCTCCCCCTAAAGCGTTGTCGGACCCTCACCTGGACCCTAAACCTTCCCCGTCCCCTAACCCTAACCCTAGCCCGAACCCTAACCCTAAACCTTCCCCGAAGCCTGACGCTCACACGTCCACTAATCCTAACCCGTACGCTCACACTAACCCGTGCCCTCACACGCACGCTCCCCCTAAAGCGTTGTCGGACCCTCACCTGGACCCTAAACCGTCCCCGTCCCCTAACCCTAACCCTAGCCCGAACCCTAACCCTAACCCTTCCCCGAAGCCTGACCCTCACCCGTCCCCTAATCCTAACCCGTAAGCTAACACTAACCCGCGCCCTCACACGCACGCTCCCCCTAAAGCGTTGTCGGACCCTCACCTGGACCCTAAACCGTCCCCGTCCCCTAACCCTAACCCTAGCCCGAACCCTAACCCTAACCCTTCCCCGAAGCCTGACCCTCACCCGTCCCCTAATCCTAACCTGTACGCTCACACTACCCCATGCCCTCACACGCACGCTCCCCCTAAAGCGTTGTCGGACCCTCACCTGGACCCTAAACCGTCCCCGTCCCCTAACCCTAACCCTAGCCCGAACCCTAACCCTAACCGTTCCCAGAAGCCTGACCCTCACCCGTCCCCTAATCCTAACCCGTAGGCTAACACTAACCCGCGCCCTCACACGCACGCTCCCCCTAAAGCATTGTCAGACCCTCACCTGGACCCTAAACCGTCCCCGTCCCCTAACCCTAACCCTAGCCCGAACCCTAACCCTAACCCTTCCCCGAAGCCTGACCCTCACCCGTCCCCTAATCCTAAACCGTAGGCTCACACTATCCCGCGCCCTCACACGTACGCTCCCCCTAAAGCGTTGTCGGACCCTCACCTGGACCCTAAAGCGTCCCCGTCCCCTAACCCTAACCCTAGCCCGAACCCTAACCCTAACCCTTCCCCGAAGCCTGACCCTCACCCGTCCCCTAATCCTAACCCGTACGCTAACACTAAACCGCGCCCTCACAAGCACGCTCCCCCTAAAGCGTTGTCGGACCCTCACCTGGACCCTAAACCGTCCCCATCCCCTAACCCTAACCCTAGCCCGAACCCTTACCCTAACCCTTCCCCGAAGCCTGACCCTCACCCGTCCCCTAATCCTAACCCGTTCGCTAACACTAACCCGCGGCCTCACACGCACGCTCCCCCTAAAGCGTTGTCGGACCCTCACCTGGACCCTAAACCGTCCCCGTCCCCTAACCCTAACCCTAGCCCGAACCCTAAACCTAACCCTTCCCCGAAGCCTGACCCTCACCCGTCCCCTAATCCTAACCCTTACGTTAACACTAACCCGTGCCCTCACACGCACGCTCCCCCTTAAGCGTTGTCGGACCCTCACCTAGACCCTAAACCGTCCCCGTCCCCTAACCCTAACCCTAGCCCGAACCCTAACCCTAACCCTTCCCCGAAGCCTGACCCTCACCCGTCCCCTAATCCTAACCCGTAGGCTCACACTAACCCGCGCCCTCACACGCACGCTCTTCCTAAAGCGTTGTCGGACCCTCACCTGGACCCTAAACCGTCCCCGTCCCCTAACCCTAACCCTAGCCCGAACCCTAACCCTAACCCTTCCCCGAAGCCTGACACTCACCCGTCCCCTAATCCTAACCCGTAGGCTAACACTAACCCGCGCCCTCACACGCACGCTCCCCCTAAAGCGTTGTCGGACCCTCACCTGGACCCTAAACCGTCCCCGTCCCTAACCCTAACCCTAGCCCGAACCCTAACCCTAACCCTTCCCCGAAGCCTGACACTCACCCGTCCCCTAATCCTAACCCGTAGGCTAACACTAACCCGCGCCCTCACATGCACGCTCCCCCTAAAGCGTTGTCGGACCCTCACCTGGACCCTAAACCGTCCCCGTCCCCTAACCCTAACCCTAGCCCGAACCCTAACCCTAACCCTTCCCCGAAGCCTGACCCTCACCCGTCCCCTAATCCTAACCCGTAGGCTCACACTAACCCGCGCCCTCACATGCACGCTCCCCCTAAAGCATTGTCGGACCCTCACCTGGACCCTAAACCGTCCCCGTCCCCTAACCCTAACCCTAGCCCGAACCCTAACCCTAACCCTTCCCCGAAGCCTGACCCTCACCCGTCCCCTAATCCTAACCCGTAGGCTAACATAACCCGCGCCCTCACACGCACGCTCCCCCTAAAGCGTTGTCGGACCCTCACCTGGACGCTAAACCGTCCCCGTCCCCTAACCCTAACCCTAGCCCGAACCCTAACCCTATATCTTCCCCGAAGCCTGACCCTCACCCGTCCCCTAATCCTAACACGTAGGCTCACACTAACCCGCGCCCTCACATGCCCGCTCCCCCTAAAGCATTGTCGGACCCTCACCTGGACCCTAAACCGTCCCCGTCCCCTAACCCTAACCCTAGCCCGAACCCTAACCCTAACCCTTCCCCGAAGCCTGACCCTCACCCGTCCCCTAATCCTAACCCGTAGGCTAACACTAACCCGCGCCCTCACACGCACGCTCCCCCTAAAGCGTTGTCGGACCCTCACCTGGACGCTAAACCGTCCCCGTCCCCTAACCCTAACCCTAGCCCGAACCCTAACCCTAAATCTTCCCCGAAACCTGAACCTCACCCGTCCCCTAATCCTAACCTGTACGCTCACACTAACCCGCGCCCTCACACGCACGCTCCCCCTAAAGCGTTGTCGGACCCTCACCTGGACCCTAAACCGTCCCCGTACCCTAACCCTAACCCTAGCCCGAACCCGAACCCTAACCCTTCCCCGAAGCCTGACCCTCAACCGTCCCCTAATCCTAACCCATACGCTAACACTAACCCGCACCCTCACACGCACGCTCCCCCTAAAGCGTTGTCGGACCCTCACCTGGACCCTAAACCGTCCCCGTCCCCTAACCCTTCACTAGCCCGAACCCTAACCCTAACACTTCCCCGAAGCCTGACCTCACCCGTCCCTTAATCCTAACCCTTACGCTAACACTAACCCGTGCCCTCACACGCACGCTCCCCCTAAAGCGTTGTCGGACCCTCACCTGGACCCTAAACCGTCCCCGTCCCCTAACCGTAACCCTAGCCCGAACCCTAACCCTAACCCTTCCCCGAAGCCTGACCCTCACCCGTCCCCTAATCCTAACCCGTAGGCTCACACTAACCCCCGCCCTCACACGCATGCTCCCCCTAAAGCATTGTCGGACCCTCACCTGGACCCTAAACCGTCCCCGTCCCCTAACCCTAACCCTAGCCCGAACCCTAGCCCTAACCCTTCCCCGAAGCCTGACCCTCACCCGTCCCCTAATCCTAACCCGTAGGCTAACACTAACCCGCGCCCTCACACGCATGCTCCCCCTAAAGCGTTGTCGGACCCTCACCTGGACCCTAAACCGTCCCCGTCCCCTAACCCTAACCCTAGCCCGAACCCTAACCCTAAACCTTCCCCGAAGCCTGACACTCACCCGTCCCCTAATCCTATCCCGTACGCTCACACTAACCCGCGCCCTCACACGCACGCTCCCCCTATAGCGTTGTCGGACCCTCACCTGGACCCTAAACCGTCCCCGTCCCCTAACCCTAACCCTAGCCCGAACCCTAACCCTAAACCTTCCCCGAAGCCTGACCCTCACCCGTCTCCTAATCCTAACCCGTTCGCTAACACTAACCCGCGCCCTCACACGCACGCTCCCCCTAAAGCGTTGTCGGACCCTCAAGTGGACCCTAAACCGTCCCCGTCCCCTAACCCTAACCCTAGCCCGAACCCTAACCCTAACCCTTCCCCGAAGCCTGACCCTCACCCGTCCCCTATCCTAACCCTTAAGCTAACACTAACCCGTGCCCTAACACGCACGCTCCCCCTAAATCGTTGTCGGACCCTCACCTGGACCCTAAACCGTCCCCGTCCCCTAACCCTAACCCTAGCCCGAAACCTAACCCTAACCCTTCCCCGAAGCCTGACCCTCACCCGTCCCCTAATCCTAACCTGTACGCTCACACTAACCCATGCCCTCACACGCACGCTCCCCCTAAAGCGTTGTCGGACCCTCACCTGGACCCTAAACCGTCCCCGTCCCCTAACCCAAACCCTAGCCCGAACCCTAACCCTAACCCTTCCCCGAAGCCTGACCCTCACCCGTCCCATAATCCTAACCCGTAGGCTCACACTATCCCGCGCCCTCACACGCACGCTCCCCCTAAAGCATTGTCGGACCCTCACCTGGACCCTAAACCGTCCCCGTCCCCTAACCCTAACCCTAGCCCGAACACTAACCCTAACCCTTCCCTGAAGCCTGACCCTCACCCGTCCCCTAATCCTAATCCGTAGGCTAACACTAACCCGCGCCCTCACACGCACGCTCCCCCTAAAGCGTTGTCGGACCCTCACCTGGACCCTAAACCGTCCCCGTCCCCTAACCCTAACCCTAGCCCGAACCCTAACCCTAACCCTTCCCCGAAGCCTGACCCTCACCCGTCCCCTAATCCTAACCCGTACGCTAACACTAACCCGCGCCCTCACACGCACGCTCCCACTAAAGCGTTGTCAGATCCTCACCTGGACCCTAAACCGTCCCCGTCCCCTAACCCTAACCCTAGCCCGAACCCTAACCCTAACCCTTCCCCGAAGCCTGACCCTCACCCGTCCCCTAATCCTAACCCGTTCGCTAACACTAACCCGCGCCCTCACACGCACGCTCCCCCTAAAGCGTTGTCGGACCCTCACCTGGACCCTAAACCGTCCCCGTCCCCTAACCCTAACCCTAGCCCGAACCCTAACCCTAACCCTTCCCCGAAGCCTGACACTCACCCGTCCCCTAATCCTAACCCTTACTCTAACACTAACCCGTGCCCTCACATGCACGCTCCCCCTTAAGCGTTGTCGGACCCTCACCTGGACCCTAAACCGTCCCCGTCCCCTAACCCTAACCCTAGCCCGAACCCTAACCCTAACCCTTCCCCGAAGCCTGACCCTCACCCGTCCCCTAATCCTAACCCGTACGCTAACACTAACCCGCGCCCTCACACGCACGCTCCCCCTAAAGCGTTGTCAGACCCTCACCTGGACCCTAAACCGTCCCCGTCCCCTAACCCTAACCCTAGCCCAAACCCTAACCCTAACACTTCCCCGAAGCCTCACCCTCACCCGTCCCCTAATCCTAACCCGAAGTCTCACACTAACACGCGCTCTCACACGCACGCTCGCCCCTAAAGAGTTGTCGGACCCTCACCTGGACCCTAAACCGTCCCCGTCCCCTAACCCTAACCCGAACCCGAACCCTAACCCTAAACCTGCCCCGAAGCCTGACCCTCACCCGTCCCATTATCCTAACACGTAGGCTCACACTAACACGCGCCCTCACACGCACGCTCCCCCTAAAGCGTTGTCGGACCCTCACCTGGACCCTAAACCGTCCCCGTCCCCTAACGCTAACCCTAACCCGAACCTTAACCCTAACCCTTCCCAGAAGCCTGACCCTCACCCGTCCCCTAATCCTAACCTGTACGCTAACACTAACACGCGCCCTCACACGCACGCTCCCCCTAAAGCGTTCTCGGACCCTCACCTGGACCCTAAACCGTCCCCGTCCCCGTCCCCTAACCCTAACCCTAGCCCGAACACTAACCCTAACCCTTCTCCGAAGCCTGACCCTCACCCATCCCCTAATCCTAACCCGTAGGCTCACACTAACACGCGCCCTCACACGCACGCTCCCCCTAAAGCGTTGTCGGACCCTCACCTGGACCCTAAACCGTCCCCGTCCCCTAACCCTAAACCTAGCCAGAACCCTAACCCTAACACTTCCCTGAAGCCTGACCCTCACCCGTCCCCTTATCCTAACACGTAGGCTCACACTAACACGCGCCCTCACACGCACGCTCCCCCTAAAGCGTTGTCGGACCCTCACCTGGACCCTAAACCGTCCCCGTCCCCTAACCCTAACCCTAGCCCGAACCCTAACCCTAACCCTTCCCCGAAGCCTGACCCTCACCCGTCCCCTAATCCTAACCCGTAGGCTAACACTAACCCGCGCCCTCACACGCACGCTCCCCCTAAAGCGTTGTCGGACCCTCACCTGGACCCTAAACCGTCCCCGTCCCCTAACCCTAACCCTAGCCCGAACCCTAACCCTAACCCTTCCCCGAAGCCTGACCCTCACCCGTCCCCTAATCCTAACCCGTACGCTCACACTAACCCGCGCCCTCACACGCACGCTCCCCCTAAAGCATTGTCGGACCCTCACCTGGACCCTAAACCGTCCCCGTCCCCTAACCCTAACCCTAGCCCGAACCTTAACCCTAACCCTTCCCAGAAGCCTGACCCTCACCCGTCCCCTAATGCTAACCTGTACGCTAACACTAACCCGCGCCCTCACACGCACGCTCCCCCTAAAGCGTTGTCGGACCCTCACCTGGACCCTAAACCGTCCCCATCCCCTAACCCTAACCCTAGCCCGAACCCTAACCCTAACCCTTCCCCGAAGCCTGACCCTCACCCGTCCCCTAATCCTAACCTGTACGCTCACACTACCCCATGCCCTCACACGCACGCTCCCCCTAAAGCGTTGTCGGACCCTCACCTGGACCCTAAACCGTCCCCGTCCCCTAACCCTAACCCTAGCCCGAACCCTAACCCTAACCGTTCCCAGAAGCCTGACCCTCACCCGTCCCCTAATCCTAACCCGTAGGCTAACACTAACCCGCGCCCTCACACGCACGCTCCCCCTAAAGCATTGTCAGACCCTCACCTGGACCCTAAACCGTCCCCGTCCCCTAACCCTAACCCTAGCCCGAACCCTAACCCTAACCCTTCCCCGAAGCCTGACCCTCACCCCTCCCCTAATCCTAAACCGTAGGCTCACACTATCCCGCGCCCTCACACGTACGCTCCCCCTAAAGCGTTGTCGGACCCTCACCTGGACCCTAAAGCGTCCCCGTCCCCTAACCCTAACCCTAGCCCGAACCCTAACCCTAACCCTTCCCCGAAGCCTGACCCTCACCCGTCCCCTAATCCTAACCCGTACGCTAACACTAAACCGCGCCCTCACAAGCACGCTCCCCCTAAAGCGTTGTCGGACCCTCACCTGGACCCTAAACCGTCCCCATCCCCTAACCCTAACCCTAGCCCGAACCCTTACCCTAACCCTTCCCCGAAGCCTGACCCTCACCCGTCCCCTAATCCTAACCCGTTCGCTAACACTAACCCGCGGCCTCACACGCACGCTCCCCCTAAAGCGTTGTCGGACCCTCACCTGGACCCTAAACCGTCCCCGTCCCCTAACCCTAACCCTAGCCCGAACCCTAAACCTAACCCTTCCCCGAAGCCTGACCCTCACCCGTCCCCTAATCCTAACCCTTACGTTAACACTAACCCGTGCCCTCACACGCACGCTCCCCCTAAAGCGTTGTCGGACCCTCACCTGGACCCTAAACCGTCCCCGTCCCCTAACCCTAACCCTAGCCCGAACCCTAACCCTAACCCTTCCCCGAAGCCTGACCCTCACCCGTCCCCTAATCCTAACCCGTAGGCTCACACTAACCCGCGCCCTCACATGCACGCTCCCCCTAAAGCATTGTCGGACCCTCACCTGGACCCTAAACCGTCCCCGTCCCCTAACCCTAACCCTAGCCCGAACCCTAACCCTAACCCTTCCCCGAAGCCTGACCCTCACCCGTCCCCTAATCCTAACCTGTACGCTCACACTAACCCATGCCCTCACACGCACGCTCCCCCTAAAGCGTTGTCGGACCCTCACCTGGACCCTAAACCGTCCCCGTCCCCTAACCCTAACCCTAGCCCGAACCCTAACCCTAACCCTTCCCAGAAGGCTGACCCTCACCCGTCCCCTAATCCTAACACGTAGGCTAACACTAACCCGCGCCCTCACACGCACGCTCCCCCTAAAGCATTGTCGGACCCTCACCTGGACCCTAAACCGTCCCCGTCCCCTAACCCAAACCCTAGCCCGAACCCTAACCCTAACCCTTCCCCGAAGCCTGACCCTCACCCGTCCCATAATCCTAACCCGTAGGCTCACACTATCCCGCGCCCTCACACGCACGCTCCCCCTAAAGCATTGTCGGACCCTCACCTGGACCCTAAACCGTCCCCGTCCCCTAACCCTAACCCTAGCCCGAACACTAACCCTAACCCTTCCCTGAAGCCTGACCCTCACCCGTCCCCTAATCCTAATCCGTAGGCTAACACTAACCCGCGCCCTCACACGCACGCTCCCCCTAAAGCGTTGTCGGACCCTCACCTGGACCCTAAACCGTCCCCGTCCCCTAACCCTAACCCTAGCCCGAACCCTAACCCTAACCCTTCCCCGAAGCCTGACCCTCACCCGTCCCCTAATCCTAACCCGTACGCTAACACTAACCCGCGCCCTCACACGCACGCTCCCCCTAAAGCGTTGTCAGACCCTCACCTGGACCCTAAACCGTCCCCGTCCCCTAACCCTAACCCTAGCCCGAACCCTAACCCTAACCCTTCCCCGAAGCCTGACCCTCACCCGTCCCCTAATCCTAACCCGTTCGCTAACACTAACCCGCGCCCTCACACGCACGCTCCCCCTAAAGCGTTGTCGGACCCTCACCTGGACCCTAAACCGTCCCCGTCCCCTAACCCTAACCCTAGCCCGAACCCTAACCCTAACCCTTCCCCGAAGCCTGACACTCACCCGTCCCCTAATCCTAACCCTTACTCTAACACTAACCCGTGCCCTCACATGCACGCTCCCCCTTAAGCGTTGTCGGACCCTCACCTGGACCCTAAACCGTCCCCGTCCCCTAACCCTAACCCTAGCCCGAACCCTAACCCTAACCCTTCCCCGAAGCCTGACCCTCACCCGTCCCCTAATCCTAACCCGTACGCTAACACTAACCCGCGCCCTCACACGCACGCTCCCCCTAAAGCGTTGTCAGACCCTCACCTGGACCCTAAACCGTCCCCGTCCCCTAACCCTAACCCTAGCCCAAACCCTAACCCTAACACTTCCCCGAAGCCTCACCCTCACCCGTCCCCTAATCCTAACCCGAAGTCTCACACTAACACGCGCTCTCACACGCACGCTCGCCCCTAAAGAGTTGTCGGACCCTCACCTGGACCCTAAACCGTCCCCGTCCCCTAACCCTAACCCGAACCCGAACCCTAACCCTAAACCTGCCCCGAAGCCTGACCCTCACCCGTCCCATTATCCTAACACGTAGGCTCACACTAACACGCGCCCTCACACGCACGCTCCCCCTAAAGCGTTGTCGGACCCTCACCTGGACCCTAAACCGTCCCCGTCCCCTAACGCTAACCCTAACCCGAACCTTAACCCTAACCCTTCCCAGAAGCCTGACCCTCACCCGTCCCCTAATCCTAACCTGTACGCTAACACTAACACGCGCCCTCACACGCACGCTCCCCCTAACGCGTTCTCGGACCCTCACCTGGACCCTAAACCGTCCCCGTCCCCGTCCCCTAACCCTAACCCTAGCCCGAACACTAACCCTAACCCTTCTCCGAAGCCTGACCCTCACCCATCCCCTAATCCTAACCCGTAGGCTCACACTAACACGCGCCCTCACACGCACGCTCCCCCTAAAGCGTTGTCGGACCCTCACCTGGACCCTAAACCGTCCCCGTCCCCTAACCCTAAACCTAGCCAGAACCCTAACCCTAACACTTCCCTGAAGCCTGACCCTCACCCGTCCCCTTATCCTAACACGTAGGCTCACACTAACACGCGCCCTCACACGCACGCTCCCCCTAAAGCGTTGTCGGACCCTCACCTGGACCCTAAACCGTCCCCGTCCCCTAACGCTAACCCTAGCCTGAACCTTAACCCTAAACCTTCCCAGAAGCCTGACCATCACCCGTCCCCTAATCCTAACCCTTACGCTAACACTAACCCGCGCCCTCACACGCAGGCTCCCCCTAAAGCGTTGTCGGACCCTCACCTGGACCCTAAACCTTCCCCGTCCCCTAACCCTTACCCTAGCCCGAACCCTAACCCTAACCCTTCCCAGAAGCCTGACCCTCACCCTTCCCCTAATCCTAACCCGTAGGCTAACACTAACATGCGCCCTCACACGCACGCTCCCCCTAAAGCATTGTCGGACCCTCACCTGGACCCTAAACCGTCCCCGTCCCCTAACCCTAACCCTAGCCCGAACCCTAACCCTAACCCTTCCCCGAAGCCTGACCCTCACCCGTCCCCTAATCCTAACCCGTAGGCTAACACTAACCCGCGCCCTCACACGCACGCTCCCCCTAAAGCGTTGTCGGACCCTCACCTGGACCCTAAACCGTCCCCGTCCCCTAACCCTAACCCTAGCCCGAACCCTAACCCTAACCCTTCCCCGAAGCCTGACCCTCACCCGTCCCCTAATCCTAACCCGTACGCTCACACTAACCCGCGCCCTCACACGCACGCTCCCCCTAAAGCATTGTCGGACCCTCACCTGGACCCTAAACCGTCCCCGTCCCCTAACCCTAACCCTAGCCCGAACCTTAACCCTAACCCTTCCCAGAAGCCTGACCCTCACCCGTCCCCTAATGCTAACCTGTACGCTAACACTAACCCGCGCCCTCACACGCACGCTCCCCCTAAAGCGTTGTCGGACCCTCACCTGGACCCTAAACCGTCCCCATCCCCTAACCCTAACCCTAGCCCGAACCCTAACCCTAACACTTCCCCGAAGCCTGACCCTCACCCGTCCCCTAATCCTAACCCGTACGCTCACACTAACCCGCGCCCTCACACGCACGCTCCCCCTAAAGCATTATCGGACCCTCACCTGGACCCTAAACCGTCCCCGTCCCCTAACCCTAACCCTAGCCCGAACCTTAACCCTAACCCTTCCCCGAAGCCTGACCCTCACCCGTCCCCTAATCCTAACCCGTACGCTAACACTAACCCGCGCCCTCACATGCACGCTCCCCCTAAAGCGTTGTCGGACCCTCACCTGGACCCTAAACCGTCCCCGTCCCCTAACCCTAACCCTAGCCCGAACCCTAACCCTAACCCTTCCCAGAAGCCTGACCCTCACCCGTCACCTAATCCTAACCCGTAGGCTAACACTAACCCGCCCCCTCACACGCACGCTCCCCCTAAAGCATTGTCGGACCCTCACCTGGACCCTAAACCGTCCCCGTCCCCTAACCCTAAACCTAGCCCGAACCCTAACCCTAACCCTTCCCCGAAGCCTGACCCTCACCCGTCCCATAATCCTAACCCGTAGGCTCACACTAACCCGCGCCCTCACACGCACGCTCCCCCTAAAGCATTGTCGGACCCTCACCTGGACCCTAAACCGTCCCCGTCCCCTAACCCTAACCCTAGCCCGAACCCTAACCCTAACCCTTCCCCGAAGCATGACACTCACCCGTCCCCTAATCCTAACCCGTAGGCTAACACTAACCCGCGCCCTCACACGCACGCTCCCCCTAAAGCGTTGTCGGACCCTCACCTGGACCCTAAACCTTCCCCGTCCCCTAACCCTAACCCTAGCCCGAACCCTAACCCTAAACCTTCCCCGAAGCCTGACGCTCACACGTCCACTAATCCTAACCCGTACGCTCACACTAACCCGTGCCCTCACACGCACGCTCCCCCTAAAGCGTTGTCGGACCCTCACCTGGACCCTAAACCGTCCCCGTCCCCTAACCCTAACCCTAGCCCGAACCCTAACCCTAACCCTTCCCCGAAGCCTGACCCTCACCCGTCCCCTAATCCTAACCCGTAAGCTAACACTAACCCGCGCCCTCACACGCACGCTCCCCCTAAAGCGTTGTCGGACCCTCACCTGGACCCTAAACCGTCCCCGTCCCCTAACCCTAACCCTAGCCCGAACCCTAACCCTAACCCTTCCCCGAAGCCTGACCCTCACCCGTCCCCTAATCCTAACCTGTACGCTCACACTACCCCATGCCCTCACACGCACGCTCCCCCTAAAGCGTTGTCGGACCCTCACCTGGACCCTAAACCGTCCCCGTCCCCTAACCCTAACCCTAGCCCGAACCCTAACCCTAACCGTTCCCAGAAGCCTGACCCTCACCCGTCCCCTAATCCTAACCCGTAGGCTAACACTAACCCGCGCCCTCACACGCACGCTCCCCCTAAAGCATTGTCAGACCCTCACCTGGACCCTAAACCGTCCCCGTCCCCTAACCCTAACCCTAGCCCGAACCCTAACCCTAACCCTTCCCCGAAGCCTGACCCTCACCCGTCCCCTAATCCTAAACCGTAGGCTCACACTATCCCGCGCCCTCACACGTACGCTCCCCCTAAAGCGTTGTCGGACCCTCACCTGGACCCTAAAGCGTCCCCGTCCCCTAACCCTAACCCTAGCCCGAACCCTAACCCTAACCCTTCCCCGAAGCCTGACACTCACCCGTCCCCTAATCCTAATCCGTAGGCTAACACTAACCCGCGCCCTCACATGCACGCTCCCCCTAAAGCGTTGTCGGACCCTCACCTGGACCCTAAACCGTCCCCGTCCCCTAACCCTAACCCTAGCCCGAACCCTAACCCTAAACCTTCCCCGAAGCCTGACCCTCACCCGTCCCCTAATCCTAACCCGTACGCTAACACTAAACCGCGCCCTCACAAGCACGCTCCCCCTAAAGCGTTGTCGGACCCTCACCTGGACCCTAAACCGTCCCCATCCCCTAACCCTAACCCTAGCCCGAACCCTTACCCTAACCCTTCCCCGAAGCCTGACCCTCACCCGTCCCCTAATCCTAACCCGTTCGCTAACACTAACCCGCGGCCTCACACGCACGCTCCCCCTAAAGCGTTGTCGGACCCTCACCTGGACCCTAAACCGTCCCCGTCCCCTAACCCTAACCCTAGCCCGAACCCTAAACCTAACCCTTCCCCGAAGCCTGACCCTCACCCGTCCCCTAATCCTAACCCTTACGTTAACACTAACCCGTGCCCTCACACGCACGCTCCCCCTTAAGCGTTGTCGGACCCTCACCTAGACCCTAAACCGTCCCCGTCCCCTAACCCTAACCCTAGCCCGAACCCTAACCCTAACCCTTCCCCGAAGCCTGACCCTCACCCGTCCCCTAATCCTAACCCGTAGGCTCACACTAACCCGCGCCCTCACACGCACGCTATTCCTAAAGCGTTGTCGGACCCTCACCTGGACCCTAAACCGTCCCCGTCCCCTAACCCTAACCCTAGCCCGAACCCTAACCCTAACCCTTCCCCGAAGCCTGACACTCACCCGTCCCCTAATCCTAACCCGTAGGCTAACACTAACCCGCGCCCTCACACGCACGCTCCCCCTAAAGCGTTGTCGGACCCTCACCTGGACCCTAAACCGTCCCCGTCCCTAACCCTAACCCTAGCCCGAACCCTAACCCTAACCCTTCCCCGAAGCCTGACACTCACCCGTCCCCTAATCCTAACCCGTAGGCTAACACTAACCCGCGCCCTCACATGCAGGCTCCCCCTAAAGCGTTGTCGGACCCTCACCTGGACCCTAAACCGTCCCCGTCCCCTAACCCTAACCCTAGCCCGAACCCTAACCCTAACCCTTCCCCGAAGCCTGACCCTCACCCGTCCCCTAATCCTAACCCGTAGGCTCACACTAACCCGCGCCCTCACATGCACGCTCCCCCTAAAGCATTGTCGGACCCTCACCTGGACCCTAAACCGTCCCCGTCCCCTAACCCTAACCCTAGCCCGAACCCTAACCCTAACCCTTCCCCGAAGCCTGACCCTCACCCGTCCCCTAATCCTAACCCGTAGGCTAACATAACCCGCGCCCTCACACGCACGCTCCCCCTAAAGCGTTGTCGGACCCTCACCTGGACGCTAAACCGTCCCCGTCCCCTAACCCTAACCCTAGCCCGAACCCTAACCCTATATCTTCCCCGAAGCCTGACCCTCACCCGTCCCCTAATCCTAACACGTAGGCTCACACTAACCCGCGCCCTCACATGCCCGCTCCCCCTAAAGCATTGTCGGACCCTCACCTGGACCCTAAACCGTCCCCGTCCCCTAACCCTAACCCTAGCCCGAACCCTAACCCTAACCCTTCCCCGAAGCCTGACCCTCACCCGTCCCCTAATCCTAACCCGTAGGCTAACACTAACCCGCGCCCTCACACGCACGCTCCCCCTAAAGCGTTGTCGGACCCTCACCTGGACGCTAAACCGTCCCCGTCCCCTAACCCTAACCCTAGCCCGAACCCTAACCCTAAATCTTCCCCGAAGCCTGAACCTCACCCGTCCCCTAATCCTAACCTGTACGCTCACACTAACCCGCGCCCTCACACGCACGCTCCCCCTAAAGCGTTGTCGGACCCTCACCTGGACCCTAAACCGTCCCCGTCCCCTAACCCTTACCCTAGCCCGAACCCTAACCCTAACCCTTCCCCGAAGCCTGACTCTCACCCGTCCCCTAATCCTAACCCGTTCACTAACACTAATCCGCGCCCTCACACGCACGCTCCCCCTAAAGCGTTGTCGGACACTCACCTGGACCCTAAACCGTCCCCGTCCTCTAACCCTAACCCTAGCCCGAACCCTAACCCTAACCCTTCCCCGAAGCCTGACCCTCACCCGTCCCCTAATCCTAACCCTTACGCTAACACTAACCCGTGCCCTCACACGCACGCTCCCCCTAAAGCGTTGTCGGACCCTCACCTGGACCCTAAACCGTCCCCGTACCCTAACCCTAACCCTAGCCCGAACCCGAACCCTAACCCTTCCCCGAAGCCTGACCCTCAACCGTCCCCTAATCCTAACCCGTACGCTAACACTAACCCGCACCCTCACACGCACGCTCCCCCTAAAGCGTTGTCGGACCCTCACCTGGACCCTAAACCGTCCCCGTCCCCTAACCCTAACACTAGCCCGAACCCTAACCCTAACACTTCCCCGAAGCCTGACCTCACCCGTCCCTTAATCCTAACCCTTACGCTAACACTAACCCGTGCCCTCACACGCACGCTCCCCCTAAAGCGTTGTCGGACCCTCACCTGGACCCTAAACCGTCCCCGTCCCCTAACCGTAACCCTAGCCCGAACCCTAACCCTAACCCTTCCCCGAAGCCTGACCCTCACCCGTCCCCTAATCCTAACCCGTAGGCTCACACTAACCCCCGCCCTCACACGCATGCTCCCCCTAAAGCATTGTCGGACCCTCACCTGGACCCTAAACCGTCCCCGTCCCCTAACCCTAACCCTAGCCCGAACCCTAGCCCTAAACCTTCCCCGAAGCCTGACCCTCACCCGTCCCCTAATCCTAACCCGTAGGCTAACACTAACCCGCGCCCTCACACGCATGCTCCCCCTAAAGCGTTGTCGGACCCTCACCTGGACCCTAAACCGTCCCCGTCCCCTAACCCTAACCCTAGCCCGAACCCTAACCCTAAACCTTCCCCGAAGCCTGACACTCACCCGTCCCCTAATCCTATCCCGTACGCTCACACTAACCCGCGCCCTCACACACACGCTCCCCCTATAGCGTTGTCGGACCCTCACCTGGACCCTAAACCGTCCCCGTCCCCTAACCCTAACCCTAGCCCGAACCCTAACCCTAAACCTTCCCCGAAGCCTGACCTTCACCCGTCTCCTAATCCTAACCCGTTCGCTAACACTAACCCGCGCCCTCACACGCACGCTCCCCCTAAAGCGTTGTCGGACCCTCAAGTGGACCCTAAACCGTCCCCGTCCCCTAACCCTAACCCTAGCCCGAACCCTAACCCTAACCCTTCCCCGAAGCCTGACCCTCACCCGTCCCCTATCCTAACCCTTAAGCTAACACTAACCCGTGCCCTAACACGCACGCTCCCCCTAAATCGTTGTCGGACCCTCACCTGGACCCTAAACCGTCCCCGTCCCCTAACCCTAACCCTAGCCCGAAACCTAACCCTAACCCTTCCCCGAAGCCTGACCCTCACCCGTCCCCTAATCCTAACCTGTACGCTCACACTAACCCATGCCCTCACACGCACGCTCCCCCTAAAGCGTTGTCGGACCCTCACCTGGACCCTAAACCGTCCCCGTCCCCTAACCCTAACCCTAGCCCGAACCCTAACCCTAACCCTTCCCAGAAGGCTGACCCTCACCCGTCCCCTAATCCTAACACGTAGGCTAACACTAACCCGCGCCCTCACACGCACGCTCCCCCTAAAGCATTGTCGGACCCTCACCTGGACCCTAAACCGTCCCCGTCCCCTAACCCAAACCCTAGCCCGAACCCTAACCCTAACCCTTCCCCGAAGCCTGACCCTCACCCGTCCCATAATCCTAACCCGTAGGCTCACACTATCCCGCGCCCTCACACGCACGCTCCCCCTAAAGCATTGTCGGACCCTCACCTGGACCCTAAACCGTCCCCGTCCCCTAACCCTAACCCTAGCCCGAACACTAACCCTAACACTTCCCTGAAGCCTGACCCTCACCCGTCCCCTAATCCTAATCCGTAGGCTAACACTAACCCGCGCCCTCACACGCACGCTCCCCCTAAAGCGTTGTCGGACCCTCACCTGGACCCTAAACCGTCCCCGTCCCCTAACCCTAACCCTAGCCCGAACCCTAACCCTAACCCTTCCCCGAAGCCTGACCCTCACCCGTCCCCTAATCCTAACCCGTACGCTAACACTAACCCGCGCCCTCACACGCACGCTCCCCCTAAAGCGTTGTCAGACCCTCACCTGGACCCTAAACCGTCCCCGTCCCCTAACCCTAACCCTAGCCCGAACCCTAACCCTAACCCTTCCCCGAAGCCTGACCCTCACCCGTCCCCTAATCCTAACCCGTTCGCTAACACTAACCCGCGCCCTCACACGCACGCTCCCCCTAAAGCGTTGTCGGACCCTCACCTGGACCCTAAACCGTCCCCGTCCCCTAACCCTAACCCTAGCCCGAACCCTAACCCTAACCCTTCCCCGAAGCCTGACACTCACCCGTCCCCTAATCCTAACCCTTACTCTAACACTAACCCGTGCCCTCACACGCACGCTCCCCCTTAAGCGTTGTCGGACCCTCACCTGGACCCTAAACCGTCCCCGTCCCCTAACCCTAACCCTAGCCCGAACCCTAACCCTAACCCTTCCCCGAAGCCTGACCCTCACCCGTCCCCTAATCCTAACCCGTACGCTAACACTAACCCGCGCCCTCACACGCACGCTCCCCCTAAAGCGTTGTCAGACCCTCACCTGGACCCTAAACCGTCCCCGTCCCCTAACCCTAACCCTAGCCCGAACCTTAACCCTAAACCTTCCCCGAAGCCAGACACTCACCCGTCCCCTAATCCTAACCTGAACGCTCATACTAACCCGCGCCCTCACACGCACGCTCCCCCTAAAGCGTTGTCGGACCCTCACCTGGACCCTAAACCGTCCCCGTCCCCTAATCCTAACCCTAACCCGAACCCGAACCCTAACCCTAAACCTGCCCCGAAGCCTGACCCTCACCCGTCCCCTTATCCTAACACGTAGGCTCACACTAACACGCGCCCTCACACGCACGCTCCCCCTAAAGCGTTGTCGGACCCTCACCTGGACCCTAAACCGTCCCCGTCCCCTAACGCTAACCCTAGCCCGAACCTTAACCCTAACCCTTCCCAGAAGCCTGACCCTCACCCGTCCACTAATCCTAACCTGTACGCTAACACTAACACGCGCCCTCACACGCACGCTCCCCCTAAAGCGTTGTCGGACCCTCACCTGGACCCTAAACCGTCCCCGTCCCCTAACCCTAACCCTAACCCGAACCCTAACCCTAACCCTGCCCCGAAGCCTGACCGTCACCCGTCCCCTAATCCTAACCCGTACGCTAACACTAACCCGCGCCCTCACACGCACGCTCCCCCTAGTGCGTTATCGGACCCTCACCTGGACCCTAAACCGTCCCCGTCCCCTAACCCTAACCCTAGCCCGAACTCTAACCCTAACCCTTCCCCGAAGCCTGACCCTCACCCATCCCCTAATCCTAAGCCGTAGGCTCACACTAACCCACGCCCTCACACGCACGCTCCCCCTAAAGCGTTCTCGGACCCTCACCTGGACCCTAAACCGTCCCCGTCCCCTAATCCTAACCCTAGCCCGAACCCTAACCCTAACCCTTCCCCGAAGCCTGACCCTCACCCGTCCCCTAATCCTAACCCGGAGGCTAACACTAACCCGCGCCCTCACACGCACGCTCCCCCTAGAGCGTTGTCGGACCCTCACCTGGACCCTAAACCGTCCCCGTCCCCTAACCCTAACCCTAGCCCGAACCCTAACCCTAACCCTTCCCCGAAGCCTGACCCTCACCCGTCCCCTAATCCTAACCCGTAGGCTAACACTAACCCGCGCCCTCACACGCACGCTCCCCCTAAAGCGTTGTCGGACCCTCACCTGGACCCTAAACCATCCCCGTCCCCTAACCCTAACCCTAGCTCGAACCCTAACCCTAACCCTTCCCCGAAGCCTGACCCTCACCCGTCCCCTAATCCTAACCCGTACGCTAACACTAACCCGCGCCCTCACACGCACGCTCCCCCTAAAGCGTTGTCGGACCCTCACCTGGACCCTAAACCGTCCCCGTCCCCTAACCCTAACCCTAGCCCGAACCCTAACCCTAACACTTCCCCGAAGCCTGACCTCACCCGTCCCCTAATCCTAACCCTTACGCTAACACTAACCCGTGCCCTCACACGCACGCTCCCCCTAAAGCGTTGTCGGACCCTCACCTGGACCCTAAACCGTCCCCGTCCCCTAACCGTAACCCTAGCCCGAACCCTAACCCTTACCCTTCCCCGAAGCCTGACCCTCACCCGTCCCCTAATCCTAACCCGTAGGCTCACACTAACCCCTGCCCTCACACGCATGCTCCCCCTAAAGCATTGTCGGACCCTCACCTGGACCCTAAACCGTCCCCGTCCCCTAACCCTAACCCTAGCCCGAACCCTAACCCTAACCCTTCCCCGAAGCCTGACCCTCACCCGTCCCCTAATCCTAACCCGTAGGCTAACACTAACCCGCGCCCTCACACGCATGCTCCCCCTAAAGCGTTGTCGGACCCTCACCTGGACCCTAAACCGTCCCCGTCCCCTAACCCTAACCCTAGCCCGAACCCTAACCCTAATCCTTCCCCGAAGCCTGACACTCACCCGTCCCCTAATCCTAACCCGTACGCTCACACTAACCCGCGCCCTCACACACACGCTCCCCCTATAGCGTTGTCGGACCCTCACCTGGACCCTAAACCGTCCCCGTCCCCTAACCCTAACCCTAGCCCGAACCCTAACCCTAACCCTTCCCCGAAGCCTGACCCTCACCCGTCTCCTAATCCTAACCCGTTCGCTAACACTAACCCGCGCCCTCACACGCACGCTCCACCTAAAGCGTTGTCGGACCCTCAAGTGGACCCTAAACCGTCCCCGTCCCCTAACCCTAACCCTAGCCCGAACCCTAACCCTAACCCTTCCCCGAAGCCTGACCCTCACCCGTCCCCTATCCTAACCCTTAAGCTAACACTAACCCGTGCCCTAACACGCACGCTCCCCCTAAATCGTTGTCGGACCCTCACCTGGACCATAAACCGTCCCCGTCCCCTAACCCTAACCCTAGCCCGAACCCTAACACTAACCCTTCCCCGAAGCCTGACCGTCACCCATCCCCTAATCCTAACCCGTACGCTAACACTAACCCACGCCCTCACACGCACGCTCCCCCTAAAGCGTTGTCGGACCCTCACCTGGACCCTAAACCGTCCCCGTCGCCTAACCCTAACCCTAGCCCGAACCCTAACCCTAACCCTTCCCAGAAGCCTGACCCTCACCCGTCCCCTAATCCTAACCCGTAGGCTAACACTAACCCGCGCCCTCACACGCACGCTCCCCCTAAAGCATTGTCGGACCCTCACCTGGACCCTAAACCGTCCCCGTCCCCTAACCCAAACCCTAGCCCGAACCCTAACCCTAACCCTTCCCCGAAGCCTGACCCTCACCCGTCCCATAATCCTAACCCGTAGGCTCACACTATCCCGCGCCCTCACACGCACGCTCCCCCTAAAGCATTGTCGGACCCTCACCTGGACCCTAAACCGTCCCCGTCCCCTAACCCTAACCCTAGCCCGAACCCTAACCCTAACCCTTCCCTGAAGCCTGACCCTCACCCGTCCCCTAATCCTAATCCGTAGGCTAACACTAACCCGCGCCCTCACACGCACGCTCCCCCTAAAGCGTTGTCGGACCCTCACCTGGACCCTAAACCGTCCCCGTCCCCTAACCCTAACCCTAGCCCGAACCCTAACCCTAACCCTTCCCCGAAGCCTGACCCTCACCCGTCCCCTAATCCTAACCCGTAGGCTCACACTAACCCGCGCCCTCACACGCACGCTCTTCCTAAAGCGTTGTCGGACCCTCACCTGGACCCTAAACCGTCCCCGTCCCCTAACCCTAACCCTAGCCCGAACCCTAACCCTAACCCTTCCCCGAAGCCTGACACTCACCCGTCCCCTAATCCTAACCCGTAGGCTAACACTAACCCGCGCCCTCACACGCACGCTCCCCCTAAAGCGTTGTCGGACCCTCACCTGGACCCTAAACCGTCCCCGTCCCTAACCCTAACCCTAGCCCGAACCCTAACCCTAACCCTTCCCCGAAGCCTGACACTCACCCGTCCCCTAATCCTAACCCGTAGGCTAACACTAACCCGCGCCCTCACACGCACGCTCCCCCTAAAGCGTTGTCGGACCCTCACCTGGACCCTAAACCGTCCCCGTCCCCTAACCCTAACCCTAGCCCGAACCCTAACCCTAACCCTTCCCCGAAGCCTGACCCTCACCCGTCCCCTAATCCTAACCCGTAGGCTCACACTAACCCGCGCCCTCACACGCACGCTCCCCCTAAAGCATTGTCGGACCCTCACCTGGACCCTAAACCGTCCCCGTCCCCTAACCCAAACCCTAGCCCGAACCCTAACCCTAACCCTTCCCCGAAGCCTGACCCTCACCCGTCCCATAATCCTAACCCGTAGGCTCACACTATCCCGCGCCCTCACACGCACGCTCCCCCTAAAGCATTGTCGGACCCTCACCTGGACCCTAAACCGTCCCCATCCCCTAACCCTAACCCTAGCCCGAACCCTAACCCTAACCCTTCCCTGAAGCCTGACCCTCACCCGTCCCCTAATCCTAATCCGTAGGCTAACACTAACCCGCGCCCTCACACGCACGCTCCCCCTAAAGCGTTG
Source organism: Lagenorhynchus albirostris (assembly GCF_949774975.1). NCBI lineage: Eukaryota > Metazoa > Chordata > Mammalia > Artiodactyla > Delphinidae > Lagenorhynchus > Lagenorhynchus albirostris. Next base: position 111,804 of record NW_026783506.1, on the reverse strand, counting down.
TCGGACCCTCACCTGGACCCTAAACCGTCCCCGTCCCCTAACCCTAACCCTAGCCCGAACCCTAACCCTAACCCTTCCCCGAAGCCTGACCCTCACCCGTCCCCTAATCCTAACCCGTACGCTAACACTAACCCGCGCCCTCACACGCACGCTCCCCCTAAAGCGTTGTCAGACCCTCACCTGGACCCTAAACCGTCCCCGTCCCCTAACCCTAACCCTAGCCCGAACCCTAACCCTAACCCTTCCCCGAAGCCTGACCCTCACCCGTCCCCTAATCCTAACCCGTTCGCTAACACTAACCCTCGCCCTCACACGCACGCTCCCCCTAAAGCGTTGTCGGACCCTCACCTGGACCCTAAACCGTCCCCGTCCCCTAACCCTAACCCTAGCCCGAACCCTAACCCTAACACTTCCCCGAAGCCTGACACTCACCCGTCCCCTAATCCTAACCCTTACTCTAACACTAACCCGTGCCCTCACACGCACGCTCCCCCTAAAGCGTTCTCGGACCCTCACCTGGACCCTAAACCGTCCCCGTCCCCGTCCCCTAACCCTAACCCTAGCCCGAACACTAACCCTAACCCTTCTCCGAAGCCTGACCCTCACCCATCCCCTAATCCTAACCCGTAGGCTCACACTAACACGCGCCCTCACACGCACGCTCCCCCTAAAGCGTTGTCGGACCCTCACCTGGACCCTAAACCGTCCCCGTCCCCTAACCCTAACCCTAGCCAGAACCCTAACCCTAACACTTCCCTGAAGCCTGACCCTCACCCGTCCCCTTATCCTAACACGTAGGCTCACACTAACACGCGCCCTCACACGCACGCTCCCCCTAAAGCGTTGTCGGACCCTCACCTGGACCCTAAACCGTCCCCGTCCCCTAACGCTAACCCTAGCCTGAACCTTAACCCTAAACCTTCCCAGAAGCCTGACCATCACCCGTCCCCTAATCCTAACCCTTACGCTAACACTAACCCGCGCCCTCACACGCAGGCTCCCCCTAAAGCGTTGTCGGACCCTCACCTGGACCCTAAACCTTCCCCGTCCCCTAACCCTAACCCTAGCCCGAACCCTAACCCTAACCCTTCCCAGAAGCCTGACCCTCACCCTTCCCCTAATCCTAACCCGTAGGCTAACACTAACATGCGCCCTCACACGCACGCTCCCCCTAAAGCATTGTCGGACCCTCACCTGGACCCTAAACCGTCCCCGTCCCCTAACCCTAACCCTAGCCCGAACCCTAACCCTAACCCTTCCCCGAAGCCTGACCCTCACCCGTCCCCTAATCCTAACCCGTAGGCTAACACTAACCCGCGCCCTCACACGCACGCTCCCCCTAAAGCGTTGTCGGACCCTCACCTGGACCCTAAACCGTCCCCGTCCCCTAACCCTAACCCTAGCCCGAACCCTAACCTTAACCCTTCCCCGAAGCCTGACCCTCACCCGTCCCCTAATCCTAACCCGTACGCTCACAGTAACCCGCGCCCTCACACGCACGCTCCCCCTAAAGCATTGTCGGACCCTCACCTGGACCCTAAACCGTCCCCGTCCCCTAACCCTAACCCTAGCCCGAACCTTAACCCTAACCCTTCCCAGAAGCCTGACCCTCACCCGTCCCCTAATGCTAACCTGTACGCTAACACTAACCCGCGCCCTCACACGCACGCTCCCCCTAAAGCGTTGTCGGACCCTCACCTGGACCCTAAACCGTCCCCATCCCCTAACCCTAACCCTAGCCCGAACTCTAACCCTAACACTTCCCCGAAGCCTGACCCTCACCCGTCCCCTAATCCTAACCCGTACGCTCACACTAACCCGCGCCCTCACACGCACGCTCCCCCTAAAGCATTATCGGACCCTCACCTGGACCCTAAACCGTCCCCGTCCCCTAACCCTAACCCTAGCCCGAACCTTAACCCTAACCCTTCCCCGAAGCCTGACCCTCACCCGTCCCCTAATCCTAACCCGTACGCTAACACTAACCCGCGCCCTCACATGCACGCTCCCCCTAAAGCGTTGTCGGACCCTCACCTGGACCCTAAACCGTCCCCGTCCCCTAACCCTAACCCTAGCCCGAACCCTAACCCTAACCCTTCCCAGAAGCCTGACCCTCACCCGTCACCTAATCCTAACCCGTAGGCTAACACTAACCCGCCCCCTCACACGCACGCTCCCCCTAAAGCATTGTCGGACCCTCACCTGGACCCTAAACCGTCCCCGTCCCCTAACCCTAAACCTAGCCCGAACCCTAACCCTAACCCTTCCCCGAAGCCTGACCCTCACCCGTCCCATAATCCTAACCCGTAGGCTCACACTAACCCGCGCCCTCACACGCACGCTCCCCCTAAAGCATTGTCGGACCCTCACCTGGACCCTAAACCGTCCCCGTCCCCTAACCCTAACCCTAGCCCGAACCCTAACCCTAACCCTTCCCCGAAGCATGACACTCACCCGTCCCCTAATCCTAACCCGTAGGCTAACACTAACCCGCGCCCTCACACGCACGCTCCCCCTAAAGCGTTGTCGGACCCTCACCTGGACCCTAAACCTTCCCCGTCCCCTAACCCTAACCCTAGCCCGAACCCTAACCCTAAACCTTCCCCGAAGCCTGACCCTCACCCGTCCCCTAATCCTAACCCGTAAGCTAACACTAACCCGCGCCCTCACACGCACGCTCCCCCTAAAGCGTTGTCGGACCCTCACCTGGACCCTAAACCGTCCCCGTCCCCTAACCCTAACCCTAGCCCGAACCCTAACCCTAACCCTTCCCCGAAGCCTGACCCTCACCCGTCCCCTAATCCTAACCTGTACGCTCACACTACCCCATGCCCTCACACGCACGCTCCCCCTAAAGCGTTGTCGGACCCTCACCTGGACCCTAAACCGTCCCCGTCCCCTAACCCTAACCCTAGCCCGAACCCTAACCCTAACCGTTCCCAGAAGCCTGACCCTCACCCGTCCCCTAATCCTAACCCGTAGGCTAACACTAACCCGCGCCCTCACACGCACGCTCCCCCTAAAGCATTGTCAGACCCTCACCTGGACCCTAAACCGTCCCCGTCCCCTAACCCTAACCCTAGCCCGAACCCTAACCCTAACCCTTCCCCGAAGCCTGACCCTCACCCGTCCCCTAATCCTAAACCGTAGGCTCACACTATCCCGCGCCCTCACACGTACGCTCCCCCTAAAGCGTTGTCGGACCCTCACCTGGACCCTAAAGCGTCCCCGTCCCCTAACCCTAACCCTAGCCCGAACCCTAACCCTAACCCTTCCCCGAAGCCTGACCCTCACCCGTCCCCTAATCCTAACCCGTACGCTAACACTAAACCGCGCCCTCACAAGCACGCTCCCCCTAAAGCGTTGTCGGACCCTCACCTGGACCCTAAACCGTCCCCATCCCCTAACCCTAACCCTAGCCCGAACCCTTACCCTAACCCTTCCCCGAAGCCTGACCCTCACCCGTCCCCTAATCCTAACCCGTTCGCTAACACTAACCCGCGGCCTCACACGCACGCTCCCCCTAAAGCGTTGTCGGACCCTCACCTGGACCCTAAACCGTCCCCGTCCCCTAACCCTAACCCTAGCCCGAACCCTAAACCTAACCCTTCCCCGAAGCCTGACCCTCACCCGTCCCCTAATCCTAACCCTTACGTTAACACTAACCCGTGCCCTCACACGCACGCTCCCCCTTAAGCGTTGTCGGACCCTCACCTAGACCCTAAACCGTCCCCGTCCCCTAACCCTAACCCTAGCCCGAACCCTAACCCTAACCCTTCCCCGAAGCCTGACCCTCACCCGTCCCCTAATCCTAACCCGTAGGCTCACACTAACCCGCGCCCTCACACGCACGCTCTTCCTAAAGCGTTGTCGGACCCTCACCTGGACCCTAAACCGTCCCCGTCCCCTAACCCTAACCCTAGCCCGAACCCTAACCCTAACCCTTCCCCGAAGCCTGACACTCACCCGTCCCCTAATCCTAACCCGTAGGCTAACACTAACCCGCGCCCTCACACGCACGCTCCCCCTAAAGCGTTGTCGGACCCTCACCTGGACCCTAAACCGTCCCCGTCCCTAACCCTAACCCTAGCCCGAACCCTAACCCTAACCCTTCCCCGAAGCCTGACACTCACCCGTCCCCTAATCCTAACCCGTAGGCTAACACTAACCCGCGCCCTCACATGCACGCTCCCCCTAAAGCGTTGTCGGACCCTCACCTGGACCCTAAACCGTCCCCGTCCCCTAACCCTAACCCTAGCCCGAACCCTAACCCTAACCCTTCCCCGAAGCCTGACCCTCACCCGTCCCCTAATCCTAACCCGTAGGCTCACACTAACCCGCGCCCTCACATGCACGCTCCCCCTAAAGCATTGTCGGACCCTCACCTGGACCCTAAACCGTCCCCGTCCCCTAACCCTAACCCTAGCCCGAACCCTAACCCTAACCCTTCCCCGAAGCCTGACCCTCACCCGTCCCCTAATCCTAACCCGTAGGCTAACATAACCCGCGCCCTCACACGCACGCTCCCCCTAAAGCGTTGTCGGACCCTCACATGGACGCTAAACCGTCCCCGTCCCCTAACCCTAACCCTAGCCCGAACCCTAACCCTATATCTTCCCCGAAGCCTGACCCTCACCCGTCCCCTAATCCTAACACGTAGGCTCACACTAACCCGCGCCCTCACATGCCCGCTCCCCCTAAAGCATTGTCGGACCCTCACCTGGACCCTAAACCGTCCCCGTCCCCTAACCCTAACCCTAGCCCGAACCCTAACCCTAACCCTTCCCCGAAGCCTGACCCTCACCCGTCCCCTAATCCTAACCCGTAGGCTAACACTAACCCGCGCCCTCACACGCACGCTCCCCCTAAAGCGTTGTCGGACCCTCACCTGGACGCTAAACCGTCCCCGTCCCCTAACCCTAACCCTAGCCCGAACCCTAACCCTAAATCTTCCCCGAAGCCTGAACCTCACCCGTCCCCTAATCCTAACCTGTACGCTCACACTAACCCGCGCCCTCACACGCACGCTCCCCCTAAAGCGTTGTCGGACCCTCACCTGGACCCTAAACCGTCCCCGTCCCCTAACCCTTACCCTAGCCCGAACCCTAACCCTAACCCTTCCCCGAAGCCTGACTCTCACCCGTCCCCTAATCCTAACCGGTTCACTAACACTAATCCGCGCCCTCACACGCACGCTCCCCCTAAAGCGTTGTCGGACACTCACCTGGACCCTAAACCGTCCCCGTCCTCTAACCCTAACCCTAGCCCGAACCCTAACCCTAACCCTTCCCCGAAGCCTGACCCTCACCCGTCCCCTAATCCTAACCCTTACGCTAACACTAACCCGTGCCCTCACACGCACGCTCCCCCTAAAGCGTTGTCGGACCCTCACCTGGACCCTAAACCGTCCCCGTACCCTAACCCTAACCCTAGCCCGAACCCGAACCCTAACCCTTCCCCGAAGCCTGACCCTCAACCGTCCCCTAATCCTAACCCATACGCTAACACTAACCCGCACCCTCACACGCACGCTCCCCCTAAAGCGTTGTCGGACCCTCACCTGGACCCTAAACCGTCCCCGTCCCCTAACCCTAACACTAGCCCGAACCCTAACCCTAACACTTCCCCGAAGCCTGACCTCACCCGTCCCTTAATCCTAACCCTTACGCTAACACTAACCCGTGCCCTCACACGCACGCTCCCCCTAAAGCGTTGTCGGACCCTCACCTGGACCCTAAACCGTCCCCGTCCCCTAACCGTAACCCTAGCCCGAACCCTAACCCTAACCCTTCCCCGAAGCCTGACCCTCACCCGTCCCCTAATCCTAACCCGTAGGCTCACACTAACCCCCGCCCTCACACGCATGCTCCCCCTAAAGCATTGTCGGACCCTCACCTGGACCCTAAACCGTCCCCGTCCCCTAACCCTAACCCTAGCCCGAACCCTAGCCCTAACCCTTCCCCGAAGCCTGACCCTCACCCGTCCCCTAATCCTAACCCGTAGGCTAACACTAACCCGCGCCCTCACACGCATGCTCCCCCTAAAGCGTTGTCGAACCCTCACCTGGACCCTAAACCGTCCCCGTCCCCTAACCCTAACCCTAGCCCGAACCCTAACCCTAAACCTTCCCCGAAGCCTGACACTCACCCGTCCCCTAATCCTATCCCGTACGCTCACACTAACCCGCGCCCTCACACACACGCTCCCCCTATAGCGTTGTCGGACCCTCACCTGGACCCTAAACCGTCCCCGTCCCCTAACCCTAACCCTAGCCCGAACCCTAACCCTAAACCTTCCCCGAAGCCTGACCCTCACCCGTCTCCTAATCCTAACCCGTTCGCTAACACTAACCCGCGCCCTCACACGCACGCTCCCCCTAAAGCGTTGTCGGACCCTCAAGTGGACCCTAAACCGTCCCCGTCCCCTAACCCTAACCCTAGCCCGAACCCTAACCCTAACCCTTCCCCGAAGCCTGACCCTCACCCGTCCCCTATCCTAACCCTTAAGCTAACACTAACCCGTGCCCTAACACGCACGCTCCCCCTAAATCGTTGTCGGACCCTCACCTGGACCCTAAACCGTCCCCGTCCCCTAACCCTAACCCTAGCCCGAAACCTAACCCTAACCCTTCCCCGAAGCCTGACCCTCACCCGTCCCCTAATCCTAACCTGTACGCTCACACTAACCCATGCCCTCACACGCACGCTCCCCCTAAAGCGTTGTCGGACCCTCACCTGGACCCTAAACCGTCCCCGTCCCCTAACCCTAACCCTAGCCCGAACCCTAACCCTAACCCTTCCCAGAAGGCTGACCCTCACCCGTCCCCTAATCCTAACACGTAGGCTAACACTAACCCGCGCCCTCACACGCACGCTCCCCCTAAAGCATTGTCGGACCCTCACCTGGACCCTAAACCGTCCCCGTCCCCTAACCCAAACCCTAGCCCGAACCCTAACCCTAACCCTTCCCCGAAGCCTGACCCTCACCCGTCCCATAATCCTAACCCGTAGGCTCACACTATCCCGCGCCCTCACACGCACGCTCCCCCTAAAGCATTGTCGGACCCTCACCTGGACCCTAAACCGTCCCCGTCCCCTAACCCTAACCCTAGCCCGAACACTAACCCTAACCCTTCCCTGAAGCCTGACCCTCACCCGTCCCCTAATCCTAATCCGTAGGCTAACACTAACCCGCGCCCTCACACGCACGCTCCCCCTAAAGCGTTGTCGGACCCTCACCTGGACCCTAAACCGTCCCCGTCCCCTAACCCTAACCCTAGCCCGAACCCTAACCCTAACCCTTCCCCGAAGCCTGACCCTCACCCGTCCCCTAATCCTAACCCGTACGCTAACACTAACCCGCGCCCTCACACGCACGCTCCCCCTAAAGCGTTGTCAGACCCTCACCTGGACCCTAAACCGTCCCCGTCCCCTAACCCTAACCCTAGCCCGAACCCTAACCCTAACCCTTTCCCGAAGCCTGACCCTCACCCGTCCCCTAATCCTAACCCGTTCGCTAACACTAACCCGCGCCCTCACACGCACGCTCCCCCTAAAGCGTTGTCGGACCCTCACCTGGACCCTAAACCGTCCCCGTCCCCTAACCCTAACCCTAGCCCGAACCCTAACCCTAACCCTTCCCCGAAGCCTGACACTCACCCGTCCCCTAATCCTAACCCTTACTCTAACACTAACCCGTGCCCTCACATGCACGCTCCCCCTTAAGCGTTGTCGGACCCTCACCTGGACCCTAAACCGTCCCCGTCCCCTAACCCTAACCCTAGCCCGAACCCTAACCCTAACCCTTCCCCGAAGCCTGACCCTCACCCGTCCCCTAATCCTAACCCGTACGCTAACACTAACCCGCGCCCTCACACGCACGCTCCCCCTAAAGCGTTGTCAGACCCTCACCTGGACCCTAAACCGTCCCCGTCCCCTAACCCTAACCCTAGCCCAAACCCTAACCCTAACACTTCCCCGAAGCCTCACCCTCACCCGTCCCCTAATCCTAACCCGAAGTCTCACACTAACACGCGCTCTCACACGCACGCTCGCCCCTAAAGAGTTGTCGGACCCTCACCTGGACCCTAAACCGTCCCCGTCCCCTAACCCTAACCCGAACCCGAACCCTAACCCTAAACCTGCCCCGAAGCCTGACCCTCACCCGTCCCATTATCCTAACACGTAGGCTCACACTAACACGCGCCCTCACACGCACGCTCCCCCTAAAGCGTTGTCGGACCCTCACCTGGACCCTAAACCGTCCCCGTCCCCTAACGCTAACCCTAACCCGAACCTTAACCCTAACCCTTCCCAGAAGCCTGACCCTCACCCGTCCCCTAATCCTAACCTGTACGCTAACACTAACACGCGCCCTCACACGCACGCTCCCCCTAAAGCGTTCTCGGACCCTCACCTGGACCCTAAACCGTCCCCGTCCCCTAACCCTAACCCTAGCCCGAACCCTAACCCTAACCCTTCCCCGAAGCCTGACCCTCACCCGTCCCCTAATCCTAACCCGTAGGCTAACACTAACCCGCGCCCTCACACGCACGCTCCCCCTAAAGCGTTGTCGGACCCTCACCTGGACCCTAAACCGTCCCCGTCCCCTAACCCTAACCCTAGCCCGAACCCTAACCCTAACCCTTCCCCGAAGCCTGACCCTCACCCATCCCCTAATCCTAACCCGTACGCTCACACTAACCCGCGCCCTCACACGCACGCTCCCCCTAAAGCATTGTCGGACCCTCACCTGGACCCTAAACCGTCCCCGTCCCCTAACCCTAACCCTAGCCCGAACCTTAACCCTAACCCTTCCCAGAAGCCTGACCCTCACCCGTCCCCTAATGCTAACCTGTACGCTAACACTAACCCGCGCCCTCACACGCACGCTCCCCCTAAAGCGTTGTCGGACCCTCACCTGGACCCTAAACCGTCCCCATCCCCTAACCCTAACCCTAGCCCGAACCCTAACCCTAACCCTTCCCCGAAGCCTGACCCTCACCCGTCCCCTAATCCTAACCTGTACGCTCACACTACCCCATGCCCTCACACGCACGCTCCCCCTAAAGCGTTGTCGGACCCTCACCTGGACCCTAAACCGTCCCCGTCCCCTAACCCTAACCCTAGCCCGAACCCTAACCCTAACCGTTCCCAGAAGCCTGACCCTCACCCGTCCCCTAATCCTAACCCGTAGGCTAACACTAACCCGCGCCCTCACACGCACGCTCCCCCTAAAGCATTGTCAGACCCTCACCTGGACCCTAAACCGTCCCCGTCCCCTAACCCTAACCCTAGCCCGAACCCTAACCCTAACCCTTCCCCGAAGCCTGACCCTCACCCGTCCCCTAATCCTAAACCGTAGGCTCACACTATCCCGCGCCCTCACACGTACGCTCCCCCTAAAGCGTTGTCGGACCCTCACCTGGACCCTAAAGCGTCCCCGTCCCCTAACCCTAACCCTAGCCCGAACCCTAACCCTAACCCTTCCCCGAAGCCTGACCCTCACCCGTCCCCTAATCCTAACCCGTACGCTAACACTAAACCGCGCCCTCACAAGCACGCTCCCCCTAAAGCGTTGTCGGACCCTCACCTGGACCCTAAACCGTCCCCATCCCCTAACCCTAACCCTAGCCCGAACCCTTACCCTAACCCTTCCCCGAAGCCTGACCCTCACCCGTCCCCTAATCCTAACCCGTTCGCTAACACTAACCCGCGGCCTCACACGCACGCTCCCCCTAAAGCGTTGTCGGACCCTCACCTGGACCCTAAACCGTCCCCGTCCCCTAACCCTAACCCTAGCCCGAACCCTAAACCTAACCCTTCCCCGAAGCCTGACCCTCACCCGTCCCCTAATCCTAACCCTTACGTTAACACTAACCCGTGCCCTCACACGCACGCTCCCCCTTAAGCGTTGTCGGACCCTCACCTAGACCCTAAACCGTCCCCGTCCCCTAACCCTAACCCTAGCCCGAACCCTAACCCTAATCCTTCCCCGAAGCCTGACCCTCACCCGTCCCCTAATCCTAACCCGTAGGCTCACACTAACCCGCGCCCTCACACGCACGCTCTTCCTAAAGCGTTGTCGGACCCTCACCTGGACCCTAAACCGTCCCCGTCCCCTAACCCTAACCCTAGCCCGAACCCTAACCCTAACCCTTCCCCGAAGCCTGACACTCACCCGTCCCCTAATCCTAACCCGTAGGCTAACACTAACCCGCGCCCTCACACGCACGCTCCCCCTAAAGCGTTGTCGGAACCTCACCTGGACCCTAAACCGTCCCCGTCCCTAACCCTAACCCTAGCCCGAACCCTAACCCTAACCCTTCCCCGAAGCCTGACACTCACCCGTCCCCTAATCCTAACCCGTAGGCTAACACTAACCCGCGCCCTCACATGCACGCTCCCCCTAAAGCGTTGTCGGACCCTCACCTGGACCCTAAACCGTCCCCGTCCCCTAACCCTAACCCTAGCCCGAACCCTAACCCTAACCCTTCCCCGAAGCCTGACCCTCACCCGTCCCCTAATCCTAACCCGTAGGCTCACACTAACCCGCGCCCTCACATGCACGCTCCCCCTAAAGCATTGTCGGACCCTCACCTGGACCCTAAACCGTCCCCGTCCCCTAACCCTAACCCTAGCCCGAACCCTAACCCTAACCCTTCCCCGAAGCCTGACCCTCACCCGTCCCCTAATCCTAACCCGTAGGCTAACATAACCCGCGCCCTCACACGCACGCTCCCCCTAAAGCGTTGTCGGACCCTCACCTGGACGCTAAACCGTCCCCGTCCCCTAACCCTAACCCTAGCCCGAACCCTAACCCTATATCTTCCCCGAAGCCTGACCCTCACCCGTCCCCTAATCCTAACACGTAGGCTCACACTAACCCGCGCCCTCACATGCCCGCTCCCCCTAAAGCATTGTCGGACCCTCACCTGGACCCTAAACCGTCCCCGTCCCCTAACCCTAACCCTAGCCCGAACCCTAACCCTAACCCTTCCCCGAAGCCTGACCCTCACCCGTCCCCTAATCCTAACCCGTAGGCTAACACTAACCCGCGCCCTCACACGCACGCTCCCCCTAAAGCGTTGTCGGACCCTCACCTGGACGCTAAACCGTCCCCGTCCCCTAACCCTAACCCTAGCCCGAACCCTAACCCTAAATCTTCCCCGAAGCCTGAACCTCACCCGTCCCCTAATCCTAACCTGTACGCTCACACTAACCCGCGCCCTCACACGCACGCTCCCCCTAAAGCGTTGTCGGACCCTCACCTGGACCCTAAACCGTCCCCGTCCCCTAACCCTTACCCTAGCCCGAACCCTAACCCTAACCCTTCCCCGAAGCCTGACTCTCACCCGTCCCCTAATCCTAACCCGTTCACTAACACTAATCCGCGCCCTCACACGCACGCTCCCCCTAAAGCGTTGTCGGACACTCACCTGGACCCTAAACCGTCCCCGTCCTCTAACCCTAACCCTAGCCCGAACCCTAACCCTAACCCTTCCCCGAAGCCTGACCCTCACCCGTCCCCTAATCCTAACCCTTACGCTAACACTAACCCGTGCCCTCACACGCACGCTCCCCCTAAAGCGTTGTCGGACCCTCACCTGGACCCTAAACCGTCCCCGTACCCTAACCCTAACCCTAGCCCGAACCCGAACCCTAACCCTTCCCCGAAGCCTGACCCTCAACCGTCCCCTAATCCTAACCCATACGCTAACACTAACCCGCACCCTCACACGCACGCTCCCCCTAAAGCGTTGTCGGACCCTCACCTGGACCCTAAACCGTCCCCGTCCCCTAACCCTAACACTAGCCCGAACCCTAACCCTAACACTTCCCCGAAGCCTGACCTCACCCGTCCCTTAATCCTAACCCTTACGCTAACACTAACCCGTGCCCTCACACGCACGCTCCCCCTAAAGCGTTGTCGGACCCTCACCTGGACCCTAAACCGTCCCCGTCCCCTAACCGTAACCCTAGCCCGAACCCTAACCCTAACCCTTCCCCGAAGCCTGACCCTCACCCGTCCCCTAATCCTAACCCGTAGGCTCACACTAACCCCCGCCCTCACACGCATGCTCCCCCTAAAGCATTGTCGGACCCTCACCTGGACCCTAAACCGTCCCCGTCCCCTAACCCTAACCCTAGCCCGAACCCTAGCCCTAACCCTTCCCCGAAGCCTGACCCTCACCCGTCCCCTAATCCTAACCCGTAGGCTAACACTAACCCGCGCCCTCACACGCATGCTCCCCCTAAAGCGTTGTCGGACCCTCACCTGGACCCTAAACCGTCCCCGTCCCCTAACCCTAACCCTAGCCCGAACCCTAACCCTAAACCTTCCCCGAAGCCTGACACTCACCCGTCCCCTAATCCTATCCCGTACGCTCACACTAACCCGCGCCCTCACACACACGCTCCCCCTATAGCGTTGTCGGACCCTCACCTGGACCCTAAACCGTCCCCGTCCCCTAACCCTAACCCTAGCCCGAACCCTAACCCTAAACCTTCCCCGAAGCCTGACCCTCACCCGTCTCCTAATCCTAACCCGTTCGCTAACACTAACCCGCGCCCTCACACGCACGCTCCCCCTAAAGCGTTGTCGGACCCTCAAGTGGACCCTAAACCGTCCCCGTCCCCTAACCCTAACCCTAGCCCGAACCCTAACCCTAACCCTTCCCCGAAGCCTGACCCTCACCCGTCCCCTATCCTAACCCTTAAGCTAACACTAACCCGTGCCCTAACACGCACGCTCCCCCTAAATCGTTGTCGGACCCTCACCTGGACCCTAAACCGTCCCCGTCCCCTAACCCTAACCCTAGCCCGAAACCTAACCCTAACCCTTCCCCGAAGCCTGACCCTCACCCGTCCCCTAATCCTAACCTGTACGCTCACACTAACCCATGCCCTCACACGCACGCTCCCCCTAAAGCGTTGTCGGACCCTCACCTGGACCCTAAACCGTCCCCGTCCCCTAACCCTAACCCTAGCCCGAACCCTAACCCTAACCCTTCCCAGAAGGCTGACCCTCACCCGTCCCCTAATCCTAACACGTAGGCTAACACTAACCCGCGCCCTCACACGCACGCTCCCCCTAAAGCATTGTCGGACCCTCACCTGGACCCTAAACCGTCCCCGTCCCCTAACCCAAACCCTAGCCCGAACCCTAACCCTAACCCTTCCCCGAAGCCTGACCCTCACCCGTCCCATAATCCTAACCCGTAGGCTCACACTATCCCGCGCCCTCACACGCACGCTCCCCCTAAAGCATTGTCGGACCCTCACCTGGACCCTAAACCGTCCCCGTCCCCTAACCCTAACCCTAGCCCGAACACTAACCCTAACCCTTCCCTGAAGCCTGACCCTCACCCGTCCCCTAATCCTAATCCGTAGGCTAACACTAACCCGCGCCCTCACACGCACGCTCCCCCTAAAGCGTTGTCGGACCCTCACCTGGACCCTAAACCGTCCCCGTCCCCTAACCCTAACCCTAGCCCGAACCCTAACCCTAACCCTTCCCCGAAGCCTGACCCTCACCCGTCCCCTAATCCTAACCCGTACGCTAACACTAACCCGCGCCCTCACACGCACGCTCCCCCTAAAGCGTTGTCAGACCCTCACCTGGACCCTAAACCGTCCCCGTCCCCTAACCCTAACCCTAGCCCGAACCCTAACCCTAACCCTTCCCCGAAGCCTGACCCTCACCCGTCCCCTAATCCTAACCCGTTCGCTAACACTAACCCGCGCCCTCACACGCACGCTCCCCCTAAAGCGTTGTCGGACCCTCACCTGGACCCTAAACCGTCCCCGTCCCCTAACCCTAACCCTAGCCCGAACCCTAACCCTAACCCTTCCCCGAAGCCTGACACTCACCCGTCCCCTAATCCTAACCCTTACTCTAACACTAACCCGTGCCCTCACATGCACGCTCCCCCTTAAGCGTTGTCGGACCCTCACCTGGACCCTAAACCGTCCCCGTCCCCTAACCCTAACCCTAGCCCGAACCCTAACCCTAACCCTTCCCCGAAGCCTGACCCTCACCCGTCCCCTAATCCTAACCCGTACGCTAACACTAACCCGCGCCCTCACACGCACGCTCCCCCTAAAGCGTTGTCAGACCCTCACCTGGACCCTAAACCGTCCCCGTCCCCTAACCCTAACCCTAGCCCAAACCCTAACCCTAACACTTCCCCGAAGCCTCACCCTCACCCGTCCCCTAATCCTAACCCGAAGTCTCACACTAACACGCGCTCTCACACGCACGCTCGCCCCTAAAGAGTTGTCGGACCCTCACCTGGACCCTAAACCGTCCCCGTCCCCTAACCCTAACCCGAACCCGAACCCTAACCCTAAACCTGCCCCGAAGCCTGACCCTCACCCGTCCCATTATCCTAACACGTAGGCTCACACTAACACGCGCCCTCACACGCACGCTCCCCCTAAAGCGTTGTCGGACCCTCACCTGGACCCTAAACCGTCCCCGTCCCCTAACGCTAACCCTAACCCGAACCTTAACCCTAACCCTTCCCAGAAGCCTGACCCTCACCCGTCCCCTAATCCTAACCTGTACGCTAACACTAACACGCGCCCTCACACGCACGCTCCCCCTAAAGCGTTCTCGGACCCTCACCTGGACCCTAAACCGTCCCCGTCCCCGTCCCCTAACCCTAACCCTAGCCCGAACACTAACCCTAACCCTTCTCCGAAGCCTGACCCTCACCCATCCCCTAATCCTAACCCGTAGGCTCACACTAACACGCGCCCTCACACGCACGCTCCCCCTAAAGCGTTGTCGGACCCTCACCTGGACCCTAAACCGTCCCCGTCCCCTAACCCTAAACCTAGCCAGAACCCTAACCCTAACACTTCCCTGAAGCCTGACCCTCACCCGTCCCCTTATCCTAACACGTAGGCTCACACTAACACGCGCCCTCACACGCACGCTCCCCCTAAAGCGTTGTCGGACCCTCACCTGGACCCTAAACCGTCCCCGTCCCCTAACGCTAACCCTAGCCTGAACCTTAACCCTAAACCTTCCCAGAAGCCTGACCATCACCCGTCCCCTAATCCTAACCCTTACGCTAACACTAACCCGCGCCCTCACACGCAGGCTCCCCCTAAAGCGTTGTCGGACCCTCACCTGGACCCTAAACCTTCCCCGTCCCCTAACCCTAACCCTAGCCCGAACCCTAACCCTAACCCTTCCCAGAAGCCTGACCCTCACCCTTCCCCTAATCCTAACCCGTAGGCTAACACTAACATGCGCCCTCACACGCACGCTCCCCCTAAAGCATTGTCGGACCCTCACCTGGACCCTAAACCGTCCCCGTCCCCTAACCCTAACCCTAGCCCGAACCCTAACCCTAACCCTTCCCCGAAGCCTGACCCTCACCCGTCCCCTAATCCTAACCCGTAGGCTAACACTAACCCGCGCCCTCACACGCACGCTCCCCCTAAAGCGTTGTCGGACCCTCACCTGGACCCTAAACCGTCCCCGTCCCCTAACCCTAACCCTAGCCCGAACCCTAACCCTAACCCTTCCCCGAAGCCTGACCCTCACCCGTCCCCTAATCCTAACCCGTACGCTCACACTAACCCGCGCCCTCACACGCACGCTCCCCCTAAAGCATTGTCGGACCCTCACCTGGACCCTAAACCGTCCCCGTCCCCTAACCCTAACCCTAGCCCGAACCTTAACCCTAACCCTTCCCAGAAGCCTGACCCTCACCCGTCCCCTAATGCTAACCTGTACGCTAACACTAACCCGCGCCCTCACACGCACGCTCCCCCTAAAGCGTTGTCGGACCCTCACCTGGACCCTAAACCGTCCCCATCCCCTAACCCTAACCCTAGCCCGAACCCTAACCCTAACACTTCCCCGAAGCCTGACCCTCACCCGTCCCCTAATCCTAACCCGTACGCTCACACTAACCCGCGCCCTCACACGCACGCTCCCCCTAAAGCATTATCGGACCCTCACCTGGACCCTAAACCGTCCCCGTCCCCTAACCCTAACCCTAGCCCGAACCTTAACCCTAACCCTTCCCCGAAGCCTGACCCTCACCCGTCCCCTAATCCTAACCCGTACGCTAACACTAACCCGCGCCCTCACATGCACGCTCCCCCTAAAGCGTTGTCGGACCCTCACCTGGACCCTAAACCGTCCCCGTCCCCTAACCCTAACCCTAGCCCGAACCCTAACCCTAACACTTCCCAGAAGCCTGACCCTCACCCGTCACCTAATCCTAACCCGTAGGCTAACACTAACCCGCCCCCTCACACGCACGCTCCCCCTAAAGCATTGTCGGACCCTCACCTGGACCCTAAACCGTCCCCGTCCCCTAACCCTAAACCTAGCCCGAACCCTAACCCTAACCCTTCCCCGAAGCCTGACCCTCACCCGGCCCATAATCCTAACCCGTAGGCTCACACTAACCCGCGCCCTCACACGCACGCTCCCCCTAAAGCATTGTCGGACCCTCACCTGGACCCTAAACCGTCCCCGTCCCCTAACCCTAACCCTAGCCCGAACCCTAACCCTAACCCTTCCCCGAAGCATGACACTCACCCGTCCCCTAATCCTAACCCGTAGGCTAACACTAACCCGCGCCCTCACACGCACGCTCCCCCTAAAGCGTTGTCGGACCCTCACCTGGACCCTAAACCTTCCCCGTCCCCTAACCCTAACCCTAGCCCGAACCCTAACCCTAAACCTTCCCCGAAGCCTGACGCTCACACGTCCACTAATCCTAACCCGTACGCTCACACTAACCCGTGCCCTCACACGCACGCTCCCCCTAAAGCGTTGTCGGACCCTCACCTGGACCCTAAACCGTCCCCGTCCCCTAACCCTAACCCTAGCCCGAACCCTAACCCTAACCCTTCCCCGAAGCCTGACCCTCACCCGTCCCCTAATCCTAACCCGTAAGCTAACACTAACCCGCGCCCTCACACGCACGCTCCCCCTAAAGCGTTGTCGGACCCTCACCTGGACCCTAAACCGTCCCCGTCCCCTAACCCTAACCCTAGCCCGAACCCTAACCCTAACCCTTCCCCGAAGCCTGACCCTCACCCGTCCCCTAATCCTAACCTGTACGCTCACACTACCCCATGCCCTCACACGCACGCTCCCCCTAAAGCGTTGTCGGACCCTCACCTGGACCCTAAACCGTCCCCGTCCCCTAACCCTAACCCTAGCCCGAACCCTAACCCTAACCGTTCCCAGAAGCCTGACCCTCACCCGTCCCCTAATCCTAACCCGTAGGCTAACACTAACCCGCGCCCTCACACGCACGCTCCCCCTAAAGCATTGTCAGACCCTCACCTGGACCCTAAACCGTCCCCGTCCCCTAACCCTAACCCTAGCCCGAACCCTAACCCTAACCCTTCCCCGAAGCCTGACCCTCACCCGTCCCCTAATCCTAAACCGTAGGCTCACACTATCCCGCGCCCTCACACGTACGCTCCCCCTAAAGCGTTGTCGGACCCTCACCTGGACCCTAAAGCGTCCCCGTCCCCTAACCCTAACCCTAGCCCGAACCCTAACCCTAACCCTTCCCCGAAGCCTGACACTCACCCGTCCCCTAATCCTAATCCGTAGGCTAACACTAACCCGCGCCCTCACATGCACGCTCCCCCTAAAGCGTTGTCGGACCCTCACCTGGACCCTAAACCGTCCCCGTCCCCTAACCCTAACCCTAGCCCGAACCCTAACCCTAAACCTTCCCCGAAGCCTGACCCTCACCCGTCCCCTAATCCTAACCCGTACGCTAACACTAAACCGCGCCCTCACAAGCACGCTCCCCCTAAAGCGTTGTCGGACCCTCACCTGGACCCTAAACCGTCCCCATCCCCTAACCCTAACCCTAGCCCGAACCCTTACCCTAACCCTTCCCCGAAGCCTGACCCTCACCCGTCCCCTAATCCTAACCCGTTCGCTAACACTAACCCGCGGCCTCACACGCACGCTCCCCCTAAAGCGTTGTCGGACCCTCACCTGGACCCTAAACCGTCCCCGTCCCCTAACCCTAACCCTAGCCCGAACCCTAAACCTAACCCTTCCCCGAAGCCTGACCCTCACCCGTCCCCTAATCCTAACCCTTACGTTAACACTAACCCGTGCCCTCACACGCACGCTCCCCCTTAAGCGTTGTCGGACCCTCACCTAGACCCTAAACCGTCCCCGTCCCCTAACCCTAACCCTAGCCCGAACCCTAACCCTAACCCTTCCCCGAAGCCTGACCCTCACCCGTCCCCTAATCCTAACCCGTAGGCTCACACTAACCCGCGCCCTCACACGCACGCTCTTCCTAAAGCGTTGTCGGACCCTCACCTGGACCCTAAACCGTCCCCGTCCCCTAACCCTAACCCTAGCCCGAACCCTAACCCTAACCCTTCCCCGAAGCCTGACACTCACCCGTCCCCTAATCCTAACCCGTAGGCTAACACTAACCCGCGCCCTCACACGCACGCTCCCCCTAAAGCGTTGTCGGACCCTCACCTGGACCCTAAACCGTCCCCGTCCCTAACCCTAACCCTAGCCCGAACCCTAACCCTAACCCTTCCCCGAAGCCTGACACTCACCTGTCCCCTAATCCTAACCCGTAGGCTAACACTAACCCGCGCCCTCACATGCACGCTCCCCCTAAAGCGTTGTCGGACCCTCACCTGGACCCTAAACCGTCCCCGTCCCCTAACCCTAACCCTAGCCCGAACCCTAACCCTAACCCTTCCCCGAAGCCTGACCCTCACCCGTCCCCTAATCCTAACCCGTAGGCTCACACTAACCCGCGCCCTCACATGCACGCTCCCCCTAAAGCATTGTCGGACCCTCACCTGGACCCTAAACCGTCCCCGTCCCCTAACCCTAACCCTAGCCCGAACCCTAACCCTAACCCTTCCCCGAAGCCTGACCCTCACCCGTCCCCTAATCCTAACCCGTAGGCTAACATAACCCGCGCCCTCACACGCACGCTCCCCCTAAAGCGTTGTCGGACCCTCACCTGGACGCTAAACCGTCCCCGTCCCCTAACCCTAACCCTAGCCCGAACCCTAACCCTATATCTTCCCCGAAGCCTGACCCTCACCCGTCCCCTAATCCTAACACGTAGGCTCACACTAACCCGCGCCCTCACATGCCCGCTCCCCCTAAAGCATTGTCGGACCCTCACCTGGACCCTAAACCGTCCCCGTCCCCTAACCCTAACCCTAGCCCGAACCCTAACCCTAACCCTTCCCCGAAGCCTGACCCTCACCCGTCCCCTAATCCTAACCCGTAGGCTAACACTAACCCGCGCCCTCACACGCACGCTCCCCCTAAAGCGTTGTCGGACCCTCACCTGGACGCTAAACCGTCCCCGTCCCCTAACCCTAACCCTAGCCCGAACCCTAACCCTAAATCTTCCCCGAAGCCTGAACCTCACCCGTCCCCTAATCCTAACCTGTACGCTCACACTAACCCGCGCCCTCACACGCACGCTCCCCCTAAAGCGTTGTCGGACCCTCACCTGGACCCTAAACCGTCCCCGTCCCCTAACCCTTACCCTAGCCCGAACCCTAACCCTAACCCTTCCCCGAAGCCTGACTCTCACCCGTCCCCTAATCCTAACCCGTTCACTAACACTAATCCGCGCCCTCACACGCACGCTCCCCCTAAAGCGTTGTCGGACACTCACCTGGACCCTAAACCGTCCCCGTCCTCTAACCCTAACCCTAGCCCGAACCCTAACCCTAACCCTTCCCCGAAGCCTGACCCTCACCCGTCCCCTAATCCTAACCCTTACGCTAACACTAACCCGTGCCCTCACACGCACGCTCCCCCTAAAGCGTTGTCGGACCCTCACCTGGACCCTAAACCGTCCCCGTACCCTAACCCTAACCCTAGCCCGAACCCGAACCCTAACCCTTCCCCGAAGCCTGACCCTCAACCGTCCCCTAATCCTAACCCGTACGCTAACACTAACCCGCACCCTCACACGCACGCTCCCCCTAAAGCGTTGTCGGACCCTCACCTGGACCCTAAACCGTCCCCGTCCCCTAACCCTAACACTAGCCCGAACCCTAACCCTAACACTTCCCCGAAGCCTGACCTCACCCGTCCCTTAATCCTAACCCTTACGCTAACACTAACCCGTGCCCTCACACGCACGCTCCCCCTAAAGCGTTGTCGGACCCTCACCTGGACCCTAAACCGTCCCCGTCCCCTAACCGTAACCCTAGCCCGAACCCTAACCCTAACCCTTCCCCGAAGCCTGACCCTCACCCGTCCCCTAATCCTAACCCGTAGGCTCACACTAACCCCCGCCCTCACACGCATGCTCCCCCTAAAGCATTGTCGGACCCTCACCTGGACCCTAAACCGTCCCCGTCCCCTAACCCTAACCCTAGCCCGAACCCTAGCCCTAAACCTTCCCCGAAGCCTGACCCTCACCCGTCCCCTAATCCTAACCCGTAGGCTAACACTAACCCGCGCCCTCACACGCATGCTCCCCCTAAAGCGTTGTCGGACCCTCACCTGGACCCTAAACCGTCCCCGTCCCCTAACCCTAACCCTAGCCCGAACCCTAACCCTAAACCTTCCCCGAAGCCTGACACTCACCCGTCCCCTAATCCTATCCCGTACGCTCACACTAACCCGCGCCCTCACACACACGCTCCCCCTATAGCGTTGTCGGACCCTCACCTGGACCCTAAACCGTCCCCGTCCCCTAACCCTAACCCTAGCCCGAACCCTAACCCTAAACCTTCCCCGAAGCCTGACCCTCACCCGTCTCCTAATCCTAACCCGTTCGCTAACACTAACCCGCGCCCTCACACGCACGCTCCCCCTAAAGCGTTGTCGGACCCTCAAGTGGACCCTAAACCGTCCCCGTCCCCTAACCCTAACCCTAGCCCGAACCCTAACCCTAACCCTTCCCCGAAGCCTGACCCTCACCCGTCCCCTATCCTAACCCTTAAGCTAACACTAACCCGTGCCCTAACACGCACGCTCCCCCTAAATCGTTGTCGGACCCTCACCTGGACCCTAAACCGTCCCCGTCCCCTAACCCTAACCCTAGCCCGAAACCTAACCCTAACCCTTCCCCGAAGCCTGACCCTCACCCGTCCCCTAATCCTAACCTGTACGCTCACACTAACCCATGCCCTCACACGCACGCTCCCCCTAAAGCGTTGTCGGACCCTCACCTGGACCCTAAACCGTCCCCGTCCCCTAACCCTAACCCTAGCCCGAACCCTAACCCTAACCCTTGCCAGAAGGCTGACCCTCACCCGTCCCCTAATCCTAACACATAGGCTAACACTAACCCGCGCCCTCACACGCACGCTCCCCCTAAAGCATTGTCGGACCCTCACCTGGACCCTAAACCGTCCCCGTCCCCTAACCCAAACCCTAGCCCGAACCCTAACCCTAACCCTTCCCCGAAGCCTGACCCTCACCCGTCCCATAATCCTAACCCGTAGGCTCACACTATCCCGCGCCCTCACACGCACGCTCCCCCTAAAGCATTGTCGGACCCTCACCTGGACCCTAAACCGTCCCCGTCCCCTAACCCTAACCCTAGCCCGAACACTAACCCTAACACTTCCCTGAAGCCTGACCCTCACCCGTCCCCTAATCCTAATCCGTAGGCTAACACTAACCCGCGCCCTCACACGCACGCTCCCCCTAAAGCGTTGTCGGACCCTCACCTGGACCCTAAACCGTCCCCGTCCCCTAACCCTAACCCTAGCCCGAACCCTAACCCTAACCCTTCCCCGAAGCCTGACCCTCACCCGTCCCCTAATCCTAACCCGTACGCTAACACTAACCCGCGCCCTCACACGCACGCTCCCCCTAAAGCGTTGTCAGACCCTCACCTGGACCCTAAACCGTCCCCGTCCCCTAACCCTAACCCTAGCCCGAACCCTAACCCTAACCCTTCCCCGAAGCCTGACCCTCACCCGTCCCCTAATCCTAACCCGTTCGCTAACACTAACCCGCGCCCTCACACGCACGCTCCCCCTAAAGCGTTGTCGGACCCTCACCTGGACCCTAAACCGTCCCCGTCCCCTAACCCTAACCCTAGCCCGAACCCTAACCCTAACCCTTCCCCGAAGCCTGACACTCACCCATCCCCTAATCCTAACCCTTACTCTAACACTAACCCGTGCCCTCACACGCACGCTCCCCCTTAAGCGTTGTCGGACCCTCACCTGGACCCTAAACCGTCCCCGTCCCCTAACCCTAACCCTAGCCCGAACCCTAACCCTAACCCTTCCCCGAAGCCTGACCCTCACCCGTCCCCTAATCCTAACCCGTACGCTAACACTAACCCGCGCCCTCACACGCACGCTCCCCCTAAAGCGTTGTCAGACCCTCACCTGGACCCTAAACCGTCCCCGTCCCCTAACCCTAACCCTAGCCCAAACCCTAACCCTAACACTTCCCCGAAGCCTCACCCTCACCCGTCCCCTAATCCTAACCCGAAGTCTCACACTAACACGCGCTCTCACACGCACGCTCGCCCCTAAAGAGTTGTCGGACCCTCACCTGGACCCTAAACCGTCCCCGTCCCCTAACCCTAACCCTAGCCCGAACCCTAACCCTAACCCTTCCCCGAAGCCTGACCCTCACCCGTCCCCTAATCCTAACCCGTACGCTAACACTAACCCACGCCCTCACACGCACGCTCCCCCTAAAGCGTTGTCGGACCCTCACCTGTACCCTAAACCGTCCCCGTCCCCTAACCCTAACCCTAGCCCGAACCCTAACCCTAACCCTTCCCCGAAGCCTGACCCTCATCCGTCCCCTATCCTAACCCTTAAGCTAACACTAACCCGTGCCCTCACACGCACGCTCCCCCTAAATCGTTGTCGGACCCTCACCTGGACCCTAAACCGTCCCCGTCCCCTAACCCTAACCCTAGCCCGAACCCTAACCCTAACCCTTCCCCGAAGCCTGACACTCACCCATCCCCTAATCCTAACCCGTACGCTAACACTAACCCACGCCCTCACACGC
The DNA here is from genome assembly GCF_949774975.1 of Lagenorhynchus albirostris. Taxonomy (NCBI): domain Eukaryota; kingdom Metazoa; phylum Chordata; class Mammalia; order Artiodactyla; family Delphinidae; genus Lagenorhynchus; species Lagenorhynchus albirostris. The sequence continues at coordinate 88,806 of NW_026783506.1, read as the reverse complement.
ACGCTCCCCCTAAAGCGTTGTCGGACCCTCACCTGGACCCTAAACCGTCCCCGTCCCCTAACCCTAACACTAGCCCGAACCCTAAACCTAACCCTTCCCCGAAGCCTGACACTCACCCGTCCCCTAATCCTAACCCGTAGGCTAACACTAACCCGCGCCCTCACACGCACGCTCCCCCTAAAGCATTGTCGGACCCTCACCTGGACCCTAAACCGTCCCCGTCCCCTAACCCTAACCCTAGCCCGAACCCTAACTCTAACCCTTCCCCGAAGCCTGACCCTCACCCGTCCCCTAATCCTAACCCGTACGCTAACACTAACCCGCGCCCTCACACGCACGCTCCCCCTAAAGCGTTGTCGGACCCTCACCTGGACCCTAAACCGTCCCCGTCCCCTAACCCTAACCCTAACCGGAACCCTAACCCTAACACTTCCCCGAAGCCTGACCCTCACCCGTCCCCTAATCCTAACCCGTACGCTAACACTAACCCGCGCCCTCACACGCACGCTCCCCCTAAAGCGTTATCGGACCCTCACCTGGACCCTAAACCGTCCCCGTCCCCTAACCCTAACCCTAGCCCGAAACCTAACCCTAACCCTTCCCCGAAGCCTGACCCTCACCCGTCCCCTAATCCTAACCCGTACGCTAACACTAACCCGCGCCCTCACACGCACGCTCCCCCTAAAGCGTTGTCGGACCCTCACCTGGACCCTAAACCGTCCCCGTCCCCTAACCCTAACCCTAGCCCGAACCCTAACCCTAACACTTCTCCGAAGCCTGACCCTCACCCGTCCCCTAATCCTAACCCGTAGGCTCACACTAACACGCGCCCTCACACGCACGCTCCCCCCTAAAGCGTTGTCGGACCCTCACCTGGACCCTAAACCGTCCCCGTCCCCTAACCCTAACCCGAACCCGAACACTAACCCTAAACCTGCCCCGAAGCCTGACCCTCACCCGTCCCATTATCCTAACACGTAGGCTCACACTAACACGCGCCCTCACACGCACGCTCCCCCTAAAGCGTTGTCGGACCCTCACCTGGACCCTAAACCGTCCCCGTCCCCTAACGCTAACCCTAGCCCGAACCTTAACCCTAACTCTTCCCAGAAGCCTGACCCTCACCCGTCCCCTAATCCTAACCTGTACGCTAACACTAACACGCGCCCTCACACGCACGCTCCCCCTAAAGCGTTGTCGGACCCTCACCTGGACCCTAAACCGTCCCCGTCCCCTAACCCTAACCCTAGCCCGAACCCTAACCCTAACCCTTCCCAGAAGGCTGACCCTCACCCGTCCCCTAATCCTAACACGTAGGCTAACACTAACCCTCGCCCTCACACGCACGCTCCCCCTAAAGCATTGTCGGACCCTCACCTGGACCCTAAACCGTCCCCGTCCCCTAACCCAAACCCTAGCCCGAACCCTAACCCTAACCCTTCCCCGAAGCCTGACCCTCACCCGTCCCATAATCCTAACCCGTAGGCTCACACTATCCCGCGCCCTCACACGCACGCTCCCCCTAAAGCATTGTCGGACCCTCACCTGGACCCTAAACCGTCCCCGTCCCCTAACCCTAACCCTAGCCCGAACACTAACCCTAACTCTTCCCTGAAGCCTGACCCTCACCCGTCCCCTAATCCTAATCCGTAGGCTAACACTAACCCGCGCCCTCACACGCACGCTCCCCCTAAAGCGTTGTCGGACCCTCACCTGGACCCTAAACCGTCCCCGTCCCCTAACCCTAACCCTAGCCCGAACCCTAACCCTAAACCTTCCCCGAAGCCTGACCCTCACCCGTCCCCTAATCCTAACCCGTACGCTAACACTAACCCGCGCCCTCACACGCACGCTCCCCCTAAAGCGTTGTCAGACCCTCACCTGGACCCTAAACCGTCCCCGTCCCCTAACCCTAACCCTAGCCCGAACCCTAACCCTAACCCTTCCCCGAAGCCTGACCCTCACCCGTCCCCTAATCCTAACCCGTTCGCTAACACTAACCCGCGCCCTCACACGCACGCTCCCCCTAAAGCGTTGTCGGACCCTCACCTGGACCCTAAACCGTCCCCGTCCCCTAACCCTAACCCTAGCCCGAACCCTAACCCTAACCCTTCCCCGAAGCCTGACACTCACCCGTCCCCTAATCCTAACCCTTACTCTAACACTAACCCGTGCCCTCACACGCACGCTCCCCCTTAAGCGTTGTCGGACCCTCACCTGGACCCTAAACCGTCCCCGTCCCCTAACCCTAACCCTAGCCCGAACCCTAACCCTAACCCTTCCCCGAAGCCTGACCCTCACCCGTCCCCTAATCCTAACCCGTACGCTAACACTAACCCACGCCCTCACACGCACGCTCCCCCTAAAGCATTGTCGGACCCTCACCTGGACCCTAAACCGTCCCCGTCCCCTAAACCTAACCCTAGCCCGAACCCTAACCCTAACACTTCCCCGAAGCCTGACACTCAACCGTCCCCTAATCCTAACCCGTAGGCTCACACTAACCCACGCCCTCACACGCACGCTCCCCCTAAAGCGTTGTCGGACCCTCACCTGGACCCTAAACCGTCCCCGTCCCCTAACCCTAACCCTAGCCCGAACCCTAACCCTAACACTTCCCCGAAGCCTGACCCTCACCCGTCCCCTAATCCTAAGCCGTACGCTAACACTAACCCGCGCCCTCACACGCACACTCCCCCTAAAGCGTTGTCGGACCCTCACCTGGACCCTAAACCGTCCCCGTCCCCTAACCCTAACCCTAGCCCGAACCCTAACCCTAACCTTTCCACTAAACCTGACCCTCACCCGTCCCCTAATCCTAACACGTAGGCTCACACTAACCCGCGCCCTCACATGCCCGCTCCCCCTAAAGCAATGTCGGACCCTCACCTGGACCCTAAACCGTCCCCGTCCCCTAACCCTAACCCTAGCCCGAACCCTAACCCTAACCCTTCCCCGAAGCCTGACCCTCACCCGTCCCCTAATCCTAACCCGTAGGCTAACACTAACCCGCGCCCTCACACGCACGCTCCCCCTAAAGCGTTGTCAGACCCTCACCTGGACGCTAAACCGTCCCCGTCCCCTAACCCTAACCCTAGCCCGAACCCTAACCCTAAATCTTCCCCGAAGCCTGAACCTCACCCGTCCCCTAATCCTAACCTGTACGCTCACACTAACCCGCGCCCTTACACGCACGCTCCCCCTAAAGCGTTGTCGGACCCTCACCTGGACCCTAAACCGTCCCCGTCCCCTAACCCTTACCCTAGCCCGAACCCTAACCCTAACCCTTCCCCGAAGCCTGACTCTCACCCGTCACCTAATCCTAACCCGTTCACTAACACTAATCCGCGCCCTCACACGCACGCTCCCCCTAAAGCGTTGTCGGACACTCACCTGGACCCTAAACCGTCCCCGTCCCCTAACCCTAACCCTAGCCAGAACCCTAACCCTAACCCTTCCCCGAAGCCTGACCCTCACCCGTCCCCTAATCCTAACCCTTACGCTAACACTAACCCGTGCCCTCACACGCACGCTCCCCCTAAAGCGTTGTCGGACCCTCACCTGGACCCTAAACCGTCCCCGTACCCTAACCCTAACCCTAGCCCGAACCCGAACCCTAACCCTTCCCCGAAGCCTGACCCTCACCCGTCCCCTAATCCTAACCCGTACGCTAACACTAACCCGCGCCCTCACACGCACGCTCCCCCTAAAGCGTTGTCGGACACTCACCTGGACCCTAAACCGTCACCGTCCCCTAACCCTAACCCTAGCCCGAACCCTAACCCTAACACTTCCCCGAAGCCTGACCTCACCCGTCCCCTAATCCTAACCCTTACGCTAACACTAACCCGTGCCCTCACACGCACGCTCCCCCTAAAGCGTTGTCGGACCCTCACCTGGACCCTAAACCGTCCCCGTCCCCTAACCGTAACCCTAGCCCGAACCCTAACCCTAACCCTTCCCCGAAGCCTGACCCTCACCCGTCCCCTAATCCTAACCCGTAGGCTCACACTAACCCCCGCCCTCACACGCATGCTCCCCCTAAAGCATTGTCGGACCCTCACCTGGACCCTAAACCGTCCCCGTCCCCTAACCCTAACCCTAGCCCGAACCCTAACCCTAACCCTTCCCCGAAGCCTGACCCTCACCCGTCCCCTAATCCTAACCCGTAGGCTAACACTAACCCGCGCCCTCACACGCATGCTCCCCCTAAAGCGTTGTCGGACCCTCACCTGGACCCTAAACCGTCCCCGTCCCCTAACCCTAACCCTAGCCCGAACCCTAACCCTAAACCTTCCCCGAAGCCTGACACTCACCCGTCCCCTAATCCTAACCCGTACGCTCACACTAACCCGCGCCCTCACACACACGCTCCCCCTATAGCGTTGTCGGACCCTCACCTGGACCCTAAACCGTCCCCGTCCCCTAACCCTAACCCTAGCCCGAACCCTAACCCTAAAACTTCCCCGAAGCCTGACCCTCACCCGTCTCCTAATCCTAACCCGTTCGCTAACACTAACCCGCGCCCTCACACGCACGCTCCCCCTAAAGCGTTGTCGGACCCTCAAGTGGACCCTAAACCGTCCCCGTCCCCTAACCCTAACCCTAGCCCGAACCCTAACCCTAACCCTTCCCCGAAGCCTGACCCTCACCCGTCCCCTATCCTAACCCTTAAGCTAACACTAACCCGTGCCCTAACACGCACGCTCCCCCTAAATCGTTGTCGGACCCTCACCTGGACCATAAACCGTCCCCGTCCCCTAACCCTAACCCTAGCCCGAACCCTAACCCTAACCCTTCCCCGAAGCCTGACCGTCACCCATCCCCTAATCCTAACCCGTACGCTAACACTAACCCACGCCCTCACTCGCACGCTCCCCCTAAAGCGTTGTCGGACCCTCACCTGGACCCTAAACCGTCCCCGTCGCCTAACCCTAACCCTAGCCCGAACCCTAACCCTAACCCTTCCCCGAAGCCTGACCCTCACCCGTCCCCTAATCCTAACCCGTAGGCTAACACTAACCCGCGCCCTCACACGCACGCTCCCCCTAAAGCGTTGTCGGACCCTCACCTGGACCCTAAACCGTCCCCGTCCCCTAAACCTAAACCTAGCCCGAAACCTAACCCTAACCCTTCCCCGAAGCCTGACCCTCACCCGTCCCCTAATCCTAACCTGTACGCTCACACTAACCCATGCCCTCACACGCACGCTCCCCCTAAAGCGTTGTCGGCCCCTCACCTGGACCCTAAACCGTCCCCGTCCCCTAACCCTAACCCTAGCCCGAACCCTAACCCTAACCCTTCCCAGAAGGCTGACCCTCACCCGTCCCCTAATCCTAACACGTAGGCTAACACTAACCCGCGCCCTCACACGCACGCTCCCCCTAAAGCATTGTCGGACCCTCACCTGGACCCTAAACCGTCCCCGTCCCCTAACCCAAACCCTAGCCCGAACCCTAACCCTAACCCTTCCCCGAAGCCTGACCCTCACCCGTCCCATAATCCTAACCCGTAGGCTCACACTATCCCGCGCCCTCACACGCACGCTCCCCCTAAAGCATTGTCGGACCCTCACCTGGACCCTAAACCGTCCCCGTCCCCTAACCCTAACCCTAGCCCGAACACTAACCCTAACCCTTCCCCGAAGCCTGACCCTCACCCGTCCCCTAATCCTAATCCGTAGGCTAACACTAACCCGCGCCCTCACACGCACGCTCCCCCTAAAGCGTTCTCGGACCCTCACCTGGACCCTAACCCGTCCCCGTCCCCTAACCATAACCCTAGCCCGAACCCTAACCCTAACCCTTCCCCGAAGCCTGACCCTCACCCGTCCCCTAATCCTAACCCGTACGCTAACACTAACCCGCGCCCTCACACGCACGCTCCCCCTAAAGCGTTGTCAGACCCTCACCTGGACCCTAAACCGTCCCCGTCCCCTAACCCTAACCCTAGCCCGAACCCTAACCCTAACCCTTCCCCGAAGCCTGACCCTCACCCGTCCCCTAATCCTAACCCGTTCGCTAACACTAACCCGCGCCCTCACACGCACGCTCCCCCTAAAGCGTTGTCGGACCCTCACCTGGACCCTAAACCGTCCCCGTCCCCTAACCCTAACCCTAGCCCGAACCCTAACCCTAACCCTTCCCCGAAGCCTGACCCTCACCCGTCCCCTAATCCTAACCCTTACTCTAACACTAACCCGTGCCCTCACACGCACGCTCCCCCTTAAGCGTTGTCGGACCCTCACCTGGACCCTAAACCGTCCCCGTCCCCTAACCCTAACCCTAGCCCGAACCCTAACCCTAACCCTACCCCGAAGCCTGACCCTCACCCGTCCCCTAATCCTAACCCGTACGCTAACACTAAACCGCGCCCTCACACGCACGCTCCCCCTAAAGCGTTGTCGGACCCTCACCTGTACCCTAAACCGTCCCCGTCCCCTAACCCTATCCCTAGCCCGAACCCTAACCCTAACACTTCCCCGAAGCCTCACCCTCACCCGTCCCCTAATCCTAACCCGAAGTCTCACACTAACACGCGCTCTCACACGCACGCTCGCCCCTAAAGAGTTGTCGGACCCTCACCTGGACCCTAAACCGTCCCCGTCCCCTAAACCTAACCCTAGCCCGAACCCTAACCCTAACCCTTCCCCGAAGCCTGACCCTCACCCGTCCCCTATCCTAACCCTTAAGCTAACACTAACCCGTGCCCTCACACGCACGCTCCCCCTAAATCGTTGTCGGACCCTCACCTGGACCCTAAACCGTCCCCGTCCCCTAACCCTAACCCTAGCCCGAACCCTAACCCTAACCCTTCCCCGAAGCCTGACACTCACCCATCCCCTAATCCTAACCTGTACGCTAACACTAACCCACGCCCTCACACGCACGCTCCCCCTAAAGCGTTGTCGGACCCTCACCTGGACCCTAAACCGTCCCCGTCCCCTAACCCTAACCCTAGCCCGAACCCTAACCCTAACCCTTCCCCGAAGCCTGACACTCACCCGTCCCCTAATCCTAACCCGTAGGCTAACACTAACCCGCGCCCTCACACGCACGCTCCCCCTAAAGCGTTGTCGGACCCTCACCTGGACCCTAAACCGTCCCCGTCCCCTAACCCTAACCCTAGCCCGAACCCTAACTCTAACCCTTCCCCGAAGCCTGACCCTCATCCGTCCCTTAATCCTAACCCGTACGCTAACACTAACCCGCGCCCTCACACGCACGCTCCCCCTAAAGCGTTGTCGGACCCTCACCTGGACCCTAAACCGTCCCCGTCCCCTAACCCTAACCCGAACCCGAACCCTAACCCTAAACCTGCCCCGAAGCCTGACCCTCACCCGTCCCATTATCCTAACACGTAGGCTCACACTAACACGCGCCCTCACACGCACGCTCCCCCTAAAGCGTTGTCGGACCCTCACCTGGACCCTAAACCGTCCCCGTCCCCTAACGCTAACCCTAGCCCGAACCTTAACCCTAACCCTTCCCAGAAGCCTGACCCTCACCCGTCCCCTAATCCTAACCTGTACGCTAACACTAACACGCGCCCTCACACGCACGCTCCCCCTAAAGCGTTGTCGGACCCTCACCTGGACCCTAAACCGTCCCCGTCCCCTAACCCTAACCCTAAACCGAACCCTAACCCTAACCCTGCCCCGAAGCCTGACCGTCACACGTCCCCTAATCCTAACCCGTATGCTAACACTAACCCGCGCCCTCACACGCACGCTCCCCCTAAAGCGTTATTGGACCCTCACCTGGACCCTAAACCGTCCCCGTCCCCTAACCCTAACCCTAGCCCGAACACTAACCCTAACCCTTCTCCGAAGCCTGACCCTCACCCATCCCCTAATCCTAACCCGTAGGCTCACACTAACCCATGCCCTCACACGCACGCTCCCCCTAAAGCGTTCTCGGACCCTCACCTGGACCCTAAACCGTCCCCGTCCCCGTCCCCTAACCCTAACCCTAGCCCGAAGACTAACCCTAACCCTTCTCCGAAGCCTGACCCTCACCCATCCCCTAATCCTAACCCGTAGGCTCACACTAACCCGCGCCCTCACACGCACGCTCCCCCTAAAGAGTTGTCGGACCCTCACCTGGACCCTAAACCGTCCCCGTCCCCTAACCCTAACCCTAGCCAGAACCCTAACCCTAACACTTCCCTGAAGCCTGACCCTCACCCGTCCCCTTATCCTAACACGTAGGCTCACACTAACACGCGCCCTCACACGCACGCTCCCCCTAAAGCGTTGTCGGACCCTCACCTGGACCCTAAACCGTCCCCGTCCCCTAACGCTAACCCTAGCCTGAACCTTAACCCTAACCCTTCCCAGAAGCCTGACCCTCACCCGTCCCCTAATCCTAACCCTTACGCTAACACTAACCCGCGCCCTCACACGCAGGCTCCCCCTAAAGCGTTGTCGGACCCTCACCTGGACCCTAAACCTTCCCCGTCCCCTAACCCTAACCCTAGCCCGAACCCTAACCCTAACCCTTCCCAGAAGCCTGACCCTCACCCTTCCCCTAATCCTAACCCGTAGGCTAACACTAACATGCGCCCTCACACGCACGCTCCCCCTAAAGCATTGTCGGACCCTCACCTTGACCCTAAACCGTCCCCGTCCCCTAACCCTAACCCTAGCCCGAACCCTAACCCTAACCCTTCCCCGAAGCCTGACCCTCACCCGTCCCCTAATCCTAACCCGTAGGCTAACACTAACCCGCGCCCTCACACGCATGCTCCCCCTAAAGCGTTGTCGGACCCTCACCTGTACCCAAAACCGTCCCCGTCCCCTAACCCTAACCCTAGCCCGAACCCTAACCCTAACCCTTCCCCGAAGCCTGACACTCACCCGTCCCCTAATCCTAACCCGTAGGCTAACACTAACCCGCGCCCTCACACGCACGCTCCCCCTAAAGCGTTGTCGGACCCTCACCTGGACCCTAAACCGTCCCCGTCCCCTAACCCTAACCCTAGCCCGAACCCTAACTCTAACCCTTCCCCGAAGCCTGACCCTCATCCGTCCCCTAATCCTAACCCGTACGCTAACACTAACCCGCGCCCTCACACGCACGCTCCCCCTAAAGCGTTGTCGGACCCTCACCTGGACCCTAAACCGTCCCCGTCCCCTAACCCTAACCCTAACCCGAACCCTAACCCTAACACTTCCCCGAAGCCTGACCCTCACCCGTCCCCTAAACCTAACCCGTACGCTAACACTAACCCGCGCCCTCACATGCACGCTCCCCCTAAAGCGTTATCGGAACCTCACCTGGACCCTAAACCGTCCCCGTCCCCTAACCCTAACCCTAGCCCGAACCCTAACCCTAACCCTTTCCCGAAGCCTGACCCTCACCCGTCCCCTAATCCTAACCCGTAGGCTCACACTAACACGCGCCCTCACACGCACGCTCCCCCTAAAGCGTTGTCAGACCCTCACCTGGACCCTAAACCGTCCCCGTCCCCTAACCCTAACCCTAGCCCGAACCCTAACCCTAACCCTTCCCCGAAGCCTGACCCTCACCCGTCCCCTAATCCTAACCCGTTCGCTAACACTAACCCGCGCCCTCACACGCACGCTCCCCCTAAAGCGTTGTCGGACCCTCACCTGGACCCTAAACCGTCCCCGTCCCCTAACCCTAACCCTAGCCCGAACCCTAACCCTAACCCTTCCCCGAAGCCTGACCCTCAACCGTCCCCTAATCCTAACCCTTACTCTAACACTAACCCGTGCCCTCACACGCACGCTCCCCCTTAAGCGTTGTCGGACCCTCACCTGGACCCTAAACCGTCCCCGTCCCCTAACCCTAACCCTAGCCCGAACCCTAACCCTAACCCTACCCCGAAGCCTGACCCTCACCCGTCCCCTAATCCTAACCCGTACGCTAACACTAAACCGCGCCCTCACACGCACGCTCCCCCTAAAGCGTTGTCGGACCCTCACCTGTACCCTAAACCGTCCCCGTCCCCTAACCCTATCCCTAGCCCGAACCCTAACCCTAACACTTCCCCGAAGCCTCACCCTCACCCGTCCCCTAATCCTAACCCGAAGTCTCACACTAACACGCGCTCTCACACGCACGCTCGCCCCTAAAGAGTTGTCGGACCCTCACCTGGACCCTAAACCGTCCCCGTCCCCTAAACCTAACCCTAGCCCGAACCCTAACCCTAACCCTTCCCCGAAGCCTGACCCTCACCCGTCCCCTATCCTAACCCTTAAGCTAACACTAACCCGTGCCCTCACACGCACGCTCCCCCTAAATCGTTGTCGGACCCTCACCTGGACCCTAAACCGTCCCCGTCCCCTAACCCTAACCCTAGCCCGAACCCTAACCCTAACCCTTCCCCGAAGCCTGACACTCACCCATCCCCTAATCCTAACCCGTACGCTAACACTAACCCACGCCCTCACACGCACGCTCCCCCTAAAGCGTTGTCGGACCCTCACCTGGACCCTAAACCGTCCCCGTCCCCTAACCCTAACCCTAGCCCGAACCCTAACCCTAACCCTTCCCCGAAGCCTGACACTCACCCGTCCCCTAATCCTAACCCGTAGGCTAACACTAACCCGCGCCCTCACACGCACGCTCCCCCTAAAGCGTTGTCGGACCCTCACCTGGACCCTAAACCGTCCCCGTCCCCTAACCCTAACCCTAGCCCGAACCCTAACTCTAACCCTTCCCCGAAGCCTGACCCTCATCCGTCCCTTAATCCTAACCCGTACGCTAACACTAACCCGCGCCCTCACACGCACGCTCCCCCTAAAGCGTTGTCGGACCCTCACCTGGACCCTAAACCGTCCCCGTCCCCTAACCCTAACCCGAACCCGAACCCTAACCCTAAACCTGCCCCGAAGCCTGACCCTCACCCGTCCCATTATCCTAACACGTAGGCTCACACTAACACGCGCCCTCACACGCACGCTCCCCCTAAAGCGTTGTCGGACCCTCACCTGGACCCTAAACCGTCCCCGTCCCCTAACGCTAACCCTAGCCCGAACCTTAACCCTAACCCTTCCCAGAAGCCTGACCCTCACCCGTCCCCTAATCCTAACCTGTACGCTAACACTAACACGCGCCCTCACACGCACGCTCCCCCTAAAGCGTTGTCGGACCCTCACCTGGACCCTAAACCGTCCCCGTCCCCTAACCCTAACCCTAACCCGAACCCTAACCCTAACCCTGCCCCGAAGCCTGACCGTCACACGTCCCCTAATCCTAACCCGTATGCTAACACTAACCCGCGCCCTCACACGCACGCTCCCCCTAAAGCGTTATCGGACCCTCACCTGGACCCTAAACCGTCCCCGTCCCCTAACCCTAACCCTAGCCCGAACACTAACCCTAACCCTTCTCCGAAGCCTGACCCTCACCCATCCCCTAATCCTAACCCGTAGGCTCACACTAACCCATGCCCTCACACGCACGCTCCCCCTAAAGCGTTCTCGGACCCTCACCTGGACCCTAAACCGTCCCCGTCCCCGTCCCCTAACCCTAACCCTAGCCCGAAGACTAACCCTAACCCTTCTCCGAAGCCTGAACCTCACCCATCCCCTAATCCTAACCCGTAGGCTCACACTAACCCGCGCCCTCACACGCACGCTCCCCCTAAAGCGTTGTCGGACCCTCACCTGGACCCTAAACCGTCCCCGTCCCCTAACCCTAACCCTAGCCAGAACCCTAACCCTAACACTTCCCTGAAGCCTGACCCTCACCCGTCCCCTTATCCTAACACGTAGGCTCACACTAACACGCGCCCTCACACGCACGCTCCCCCTAAAGCGTTGTCGGACCCTCACCTGGACCCTAAACCGTCCCCGTCCCCTAACGCTAACCCTAGCCTGAACCTTAACCCTAACCCTTCCCAGAAGCCTGACCCTCACCCGTCCCCTAATCCTAACCCTTACGCTAACACTAACCCGCGCCCTCACACGCAGGCTCCCCCTAAAGCGTTGTCGGACCCTCACCTGGACCCTAAACCTTCCCCGTCCCCTAACCCTAACCCTAGCCCGAACCCTAACCCTAACCCTTCCCAGAAGCCTGACCCTCACCCTTCCCCTAATCCTAACCCGTAGGCTAACACTAACATGCGCCCTCACACGCACGCTCCCCCTAAAGCATTGTCGGACCCTCACCTTGACCCTAAACCGTCCCCGTCCCCTAACCCTAACCCTAGCCCGAACCCTAACCCTAACCCTTCCCCGAAGCCTGACCCTCACCCGTCCCCTAATCCTAACCCGTAGGCTAACACTAACCCGCGCCCTCACACGCATGCTCCCCCTAAAGCGTTGTCGGACCCTCACCTGTACCCAAAACCGTCCCCGTCCCCTAACCCTAACCCTAGCCCGAACCCTAACCCTAACCCTTCCCCGAAGCCTGACACTCACCCGTCCCCTAATCCTAAACCGTAGGCTAACACTAACCCGCGCCCTCACACGCACGCTCCCCCTAAAGCGTTGTCGGACCCTCACCTGGACCCTAAACCGTCCCCGTCCCCTAACCCTAACCCTAGCCCGAACCCTAACTCTAACCCTTCCCCGAAGCCTGACCCTCATCCGTCCCCTAATCCTAACCCGTACGCTAACACTAACCCGCGCCCTCACACGCACGCTCCCCCTAAAGCGTTGTCGGACCCTCACCTGGACCCTAAACCGTCCCCGTCCCCTAACCCTAACCCTAACCCGAACCCTAACCCTAACACTTCCCCGAAGCCTGACCCTCACCCGTCCCCTAAACCTAACCCGTACGCTAACACTAACCCGCGCCCTCACATGCCCGCTCCCCCTAAAGCGTTATCGGAACCTCACCTGGACCCTAAACCGTCCCCGTCCCCTAACCCTAACCCTAGCCCGAACCCTAACCCTAACCCTTCCCCGAAGCCTGACCCTCACCCGTCCCCTAATCCTAACCCGTAGGCTCACACTAACACGCGCCCTCACACGCACGCTCCCCCCTAAAGCGTTGTCGGACCCTCACCTGGACCCTTAACCGTCCCCGTCCCCTAACCCTAACCCTAGCCCGAACCTTAACCCTAACCCTTCCCCGAAGCCAGACACTCACCCGTCCCCTAATCCTAACCTGTACGCTCACACTAACCCGCGCCCTCACACGCACGCTCCCCCTAAAGCGTTGTCGGACCCTCACCTGGACCCTAAACCGTCCCCGTCCCCTAACCCTAACCCGAACCCGAACCCTAACCCTAAACCTGCCCCGAAGCCTGACCCTCACCCGTCCCATTATCCTAACACGTAGGCTCACACTAACACGCGCCCTCACACGCACGCTCCCCCTAAAGCGTTGTCGGACCCTCACCTGGACCCTAAACCGTCCCCGTCCCCTAACCCTAACCCTAGCCCGAACCCTAACCCTAACCCTTCCCCGAAGCCTGACCCTCACCCGTCCCATAATCCTAACCCGTAGGCTCACACTATCCCGCGCCCTCACACGCACGCTCCCCCTAAAGCATTGTCGGACCCTCACCTGGACCCTAAACCGTCCCCGTCCCCTAACCCTAACCCTAGACCGAACCCTAACCCTAACCCTTCCCTGAAGCCTGACCCTCACCCGTCCCCTAATCCTAATCCGTAGGCTAACACTAACCCGCGCCCTCACACGCACGCTCCCCCTAAAGCGTTGTCGGACCCTCACCTGGACCCTAAACCGTCCCCGTCCCCTAACCCTAACCCTAGCCCGAACCCTAACCCTAACCCTTCCCCGAAGCCTGACCCTCACCCGTCCCCTAATCCTAACCCGTACGCTAACACTAACCCGCGCCCTCACACGCACGCTCCCCCTAAAGCGTTGTCAGACCCTCACCTGGACCCTAAACCGTCCCCGTCCCCTAACCCTAACCCTAGCCCGAACCCTAACCCTAACCCTTCCCCGAAGCCTGACCCTCACCCGTCCCCTAATCCTAACCCGTTCGCTAACACTAACCCGCGCCCTCACACGCACGCTCCCCCTAAAGCGTTGTCGGACCCTCACCTGGACCCTAAACCGTCCCCGTCCCCTAACCCTAACCCTAGCCCGAACCCTAACCCTAACCCTTCCCCGAAGCCTGACACTCACCCGTCCCCTAATCCTAACCCTTACTCTAACACTAACCCGTGCCCTCACACGCACGCTCCCCCTTAAGCGTTGTCGGACCCTCACCTGGACCCTAAACCGTCCCCGTCCCCTAAACCTAACCCTAGCCCGAACCCTAACCCTAACCCTTCCCCGAAGCCTGACCCTCACCCGTCCCCTAATCCTAACCCGTACGCTAACACTAACCCACGCCCTCACACGCACGCTCCCCCTAAAGCATTGTCGGACCCTCACCTGGACCCTAAACCGTCCCCGTCCCCTAACCCTAACCGTAGCCGAACCCTAACCCTAACACTTCCCCGAAGCCTGACCCTCAACCGTCCCCTAATCCTAACCCGTAGGCTCACATTAACCCGCGCCCTCACACGCACGCTCCCCCTAAAGCTTTGTCGGACCCTCACCTGGACCCTAAACCGTCCCCGTCCCCTAACCCTAACCCTAGCCCGAACCCTAACCCTAACACTTCCCCGAAGCCTGACCCTCACCCGTCCCCTAATCCTAAGACGTACGCTAACACTAACCCACGCCCTCACACGCACGCTCCCCCTAAAGCGTTGTCGGACCCTCACCTGGACCCTAAACCGTCCCCGTCCCCTAACCCTAACCCTAGCCCGAACCCTAACCCTAACCTTTCCCCGAAGCCTGACCCTCACCCGTCCCCTAATCCTAACACGTAGGCTCACACTAACCCGCGCCCTCACATGCCCGCTCCCCCTAAAGCATTGTCGGACCCTCACCTGGACCCTAAACCGTCCCCGTCCCCTAACCCTAACCCTAGCCCGAACCCTAACCCTAACCCTTCCCCGAAGCCTGACACTCACCCGTCCCCTAATCCTAACCCGTAGGCTAACACTAACCCGCGCCCTCACACGCACGCTCCCCCTAAAGCGTTGTCGGACCCTCACCTGGACGCTAAACCGTCCCCGTCCCCTAACCCTAACCCTAGCCGGAACCCTAACCCTAAATCTTCCCCGAAGCCTGAACCTCACCCGTCCCCTAATCCTAACCTGTACGCTCACACTAACCCGCGCCCTCACACGCACGCTCCCCCTAAAGCGTTGTCGGACCCTCACCTGGACCCTAAACCGTCCCCGTCCCCTAACCCTTACCCTAGCCCGAACCCTAACCCTAACCCTTCCCCGAAGCCTGACTCTCACCCGTCCCCTAATCCTAACCCGTTCGCTAACACTAATCCGCGCCCTCACACGCACGCTCCCCCTAAAGCGTTGTCGGACACTCACCTGGACCCTAAACCGTCCCCGTCCCCTAACCCTAACCCTAGCCAGAACCCTAACCCTAACCCTTCCCCGAAGCCTGACCCTCACCCGTCCCCTAATCCTAACCCGTACGCTAACACTAACCCACGCCCTCACACGCACGCTCCCCCTAAAGCATTGTCGGACCCTCACCTGGACCCTAAACCGTCCCCGTCCCCTAACCCTAACCGTAGCCGAACCCTAACCCTAACACTTCCCCGAAGCCTGACCCTCAACCGTCCCCTAATCCTAACCCGTAGGCTCACACTAACCCGCGCCCTCACACGCACGCTCCCCCTAAAGCGTTGTCGGACCCTCACCTGGACCCTAAACCGTCCCCGTCCCCTAACCCTAACCCTAGCCCGAACCCTAACCCTAACACTTCCCCGAAGCCTGACCCTCACCCGTCCCCTAATCCTAAGACGTACGCTAACACTAACCCGCGCCCTCACACGCACGCTCCCCCTAAAGCGTTGTCGGACCCTCACCTGGACCCTAAACCGTCCCCGTCCCCTAACCCTAACCCTAGCCCGAACCCTAACCCTAACCTTTCCCCGAAGCCTGACCCTCACCCGTCCCCTAATCCTAACACGTAGGCTCACACTAACCCGCGCCCTCACATGCCCGCTCCCCCTAAAGCATTGTCGGACCCTCACCTGGACCCTAAACCCTCCCCGTCCCCTAACCCTAACCCTAGCCCGAACCCTAACCCTAACCCTTCCCCGAAGCCTGACACTCACCCGTCCCCTAATCCTAACCCGTAGGCTAACACTAACCCGCGCCCTCACACGCACGCTCCCCCTAAAGCGTTGTCGGACCCTCACCTGGACGCTAAACCGTCCCCGTCCCCTAACCCTAACCCTAGCCCGAACCCTAACCCTAAATCTTCCCCGAAGCCTGAACCTCACCCGTCCCCTAATCCTAACCTGTACGCTCACACTAACCCGCGCCCTCACACGCACGCTCCCCCTAAAGCGTTGTCGGACCCTCACCTGGACCCTAAACCGTCCCCGTCCCCTAACCCTTACCCTAGCCCGAACCCTAACCCTAACCCTTCCCCGAAGCCTGACTCTCACCCGTCCCCTAATCCTAACCCGTTCGCTAACACTAATCCGCGCCCTCACACGCACGCTCCCCCTAAAGCGTTGTCGGACACTCACCTGGACCCTAAACCGTCCCCGTCCCCTAACCCTAACCCTAGCCAGAACCCTAACCCTAACCCTTCCCCGAAGCCTGAACCTCACCCGTCCCCTAATCCTAACCCTTACGCTAACACTAACCCGTGCCCTCACACGCACGCTCCCCCTAAAGCGCTGTCGGACCCTCACCTGGACTCTAAACCGTCCCCGTCCCCTAACCCTAACCCTAGCCCGAACCCGAACCCTAACCCTTCCCCGAAGCCTGACCCTCACCCGTCCCCTAATCCTAACCCGTAGGCTCACACTAACCCACGCCCTCACACGCTCGCTCCCCCTAAAGCGTTGTCGGACCCTCACCTGGACCCTAAACCGTCCCGGTCCCCTAACCCTAACCCTAGCCCGAACCCTAACCCTAACCCTTCCCCGAAGCCTGACCCTCACCTGTCCCCTAATCCTAACCCGTACGCTAACACTAACCCGCGCCCTCACACGCACGCTCCCCCTAAAGCGTTGTCGGACCCTCACCTGTACCCTAAACCGTCCCCGTCCCCTAACCCTATCCCTAGCCCGAACCCTAACCCTAACCCTTCCCCGAAGCCTCACCCTCACCCGTCCCCTAATCCTAACCCGAAGTCTCACACTAACACGCGCTCTCACACGCACGCTCGCCCCTAAAGAGTTGTCGGACCCTCACCTGGACCCTAAACCGTCCCCGTCCCCTAACCCTAACCCTAGCCCGAACCTTAACCCTAACCCTTCCCCGAAGCCAGGACTCACCCGTCCCCTAATCCTAACCTGTACGCTCACACTAACCCGCGCCCTCACACGCACGCTCCCCCTAAAGCGTTGTCGGACCCTCACCTGGACCCTAAACCGTCCCCGTCCCCTAACCCTAACCCTAGCCCGAACCCTAACCCTAACCCTTCCCCGAAGCCTGACCCTCACCCGTCCCCTATCCTAACCCTTAAGCTAACACTAACCCATGCCCTCACACGCACGCTCCCCCTAAATCGTTGTCGGACCCTCACCTGGACCCTAAACCGTCCCCGTCCCCTAACCCTAACCCTAGCCCGAACCCTAACCCTAACCCTTCCCCGAAGCCTGACACTCACCCATCCCCTAATCCTAACCCGTACGCTAACACTAACCCACGGCCTCACACGCACGCTCCCCCTAAAGCGTTGTCGGACCCTCACCTGGACCCTAAACCGTCCCCGTCCCCTAACCCTAACCCTAGCCCGAACCCTAACCCTAACCCTTCCCCGAAGCCTGACACTCACCCGTCCCCTAATCCTAACCCGTAGGCTAACACTAACCCGCGCCCTCACACGCACGCTCCCCCTAAAGCGTTGTCGGACCCTCAACTGGACCCTAAACCGTCCCCGTCCCCTAACCCTAACCCTAGCCCGAACCCTAACTCTAACCCTTCCCCGAAGCCTGACCCTCACCCGTCCCCTAATCCTAAACCGTACGCTAACACTAACCCGCGCCCTCACACGCACGCTCCCCCTAAAGCGTTGTCGGACCCTCACCTGGACCCTAAACCGTCCCCGTCCCCTATCCCTAACCCTAACCCGAACCCTAACCCTAACACTTCCCCGAAGCCTGACCCTCACCCGTCCCCTAATCCTAACCCGTACGCTAACACTAACCCGCGCCCTCACACGCACGCTCCCCCTAAAGCGTTATCGGACCCTCACCTGGACCCTAAACCGTCCCCGTCCCCTAACCCTAACCCTAGCCCGAACCCTAACCCTAACCCTTACCCGAAGCCTGACCCTCACCCGTCCCCTAATCCTAACCCGTACGCTAACACTAACCCGCGCCCTCACACGCACGCTCCCCCTAAAGCGTTGTCGGACCCTCACCTGGACCCTAAACCGTCCCCGTCCCCTAAACCTAACCCTAGCCCGAACCCTAACCCTAACACTTCCCCGAAGCCTGACCCTCACCCGTCCCCTAATCCTAACCCGTAGGCTCACACTAACACGCACACTCACACGCACGCTCCCCCCTAAAGAGTTGTCGGACCCTCACCTGGACCCTAAACCGTCCCCGTCCCCTAACCCTAACCCTAGCCCGAACCTTAACCCTAACCCTTCCAAGAAGCCAGACACTCACCCATCCCCTAATCCTAACCTGTACGCTCACACTAACCCGCGCCCTCACACGCACGCTCCCCCTAAAGCGTTGTCGGACCCTCACCTGGACCCTAAACCGTCCCCGTCCCCTAACCCTAACCTGAACCCGAACCCTAACCCTAAACCTGCCCCGAAGCCTGACCCTCACCCGTCCCATTATCCTAACACGTAGGCTCACACTAACACGCGCCCTCACACGCACGCTCCCCCTAAAGCGTTGTCGGACCCTCACCTGGACCCTAAACCGTCCCCGTCCCCTAACGCTAACCCTAGCCCGAACCTTAACCCTAACCCTTCCCAGAAGCCTGACCCTCACCCGTCCCCTAATCCTAACCTGTACGCTAACACTAACACGCGCCCTCACACGCACGCTCCCCCTAAAGCGTTGTCGGACCCTCACCTGGACCCTAAACCGTCCCCATCCCCTAACCCTAACCCTAAGCCGAACCCTAACCCTAACCCTGCCCCGAAGCCTGACCGTCACACGTCCCCTAATCCTAACCCGTATGCTAACACTAACCCGCGCCCTCACACGCACGCTCCCCCTAAAGCGTTATCGGACCGTCACCTGGACCCTAAACCGTCCCCGTCCCCTAACCCTAACCCTAGCCCGAACACTAACCCTAACCCTTCTCCGAAGCCTGACCCTCACCCATCCCCTAATCCTAACCCGTAGGCTCACACTAACTTATGCCCTACACGCACGCTCCCCCTAAAGCGTTCTCGGACCCTCACCTGGACCCTAAACCGTCCCCGTCCCCTAACCCTAACCCTAACCCTAGCCCGAACACTAACCCTAACCCTTCTCCGAAGCCTGACCCTCACCCATCCCCTAATCCTAACCCGTAGGCTCACACTAACCCGCGCCCTCACACGCACGCTCCCCCTAAAGCGTTGTCGGACCCTCACCTGGACCCTAAACCGTCCCTGTCCCCTAACCCTAACCCTAGCCAGAACCCTAACCCTAACACTTCCCTGAAGCCTGACCCTCACCCGTCCCCTTATCCTAACACGTAGGCTCACACTAACACGCGCCCTCACAAGCACGCTCCCCCTAAAGCGTTGTCGGACCCTCACCTGGACCCTAAACCGTCCCCGTCCCCTAACGCTAACCCTAGCCTGAACCTTAACCCTAACCCTTCCCAGAAGCCTGACCCTCACCCGTCCCCTAATCCTAACCCTTACGCTAACACTAACCCGCGCCCTCACACGCAGGCTCCCCCTAAAGCGTTGTCGGACCCTCACCTGGACCCTAAACCTTCCCCGTCCCCTAACCCTAACCCTAGCCCGAACCCTAACCCTAACCCTTCCCAGAAGCCTGACCCTCACCCTTCCCCTAATCCTAACCCGTAGGCTAACACTAACACGCGCCCTCACACGAACGCTCCCCCTAAAGCATTGTCGGACACTCACCTGGACCCTAAACCGTCCCCGTCCCCTAACCCTAACCCTAGCCCGAACCCTAACCCTAACCCTTCCCCGAAGCCTGACCCTCACCAGTCCCATAATCCTAACCCGTAGGCTCACAGTAACCCCCGCCCTCACACGCACGTTCCCCCTAAAGCATTGTCGGACCCTCACCTGGACCCTAAACTGTCCCCGTCCCCTAACCCTAACCCTAGCCCGAACCCCAACCCTAACCCTTCCCCGAAGCTTGACCCTCACCCGTCCCCTAATCCTAACACATAGGCTAACACTAACCCGCGCCCTCACACGCATGCTCCCCCAAAGCGTTGTTGGACCCTCACCTGGACGCTAAACCGTCCCCGTCCCCTAACCCTAAACCTAGCCCGAACCCTAACCCTAAACCTTCCCCGAAGCCTGACACTCACCCGTCCCCTAATCCTAACCCGTACGCTCACACTAACCCGCGCCCTCACACGCACGCTCCCCCTAAAGCGTTGTCGGACCCTCACCTGGACCCTAAACCGTCCCCGTCCCCTAACCCTAACCCTAGCCCGAACCCTAACCCTAACCCTTCCCCGAAGCCTGACCCTCACCCGTCCCCTAATCCTAACCCGTTCGCTCACACTAACCCGCGCCCTCACACGCACGCTCCCCCTAAAGCGTTGTCGGACCCTCACCTGGACCCTAAACCGTCCCCGTCCCCTAACCCTAACCCTAGCCCGAACCCTAACCCTAACCCTTCCCCGAAGCCTGACACTCACCCATCCCCTAATCCTAACCCGTACGCTAACACTAACCCGCGCCCTCACACGCACGCTCCCCCTAAAGCGTTGTCGGACCCTCACCTGGACCCTAAAACGTCCCCGTCCCCTAACCCTAACCCTAGCCCGAACCCTAACCCTAACACTTCCCCGAAGCCTGACCCTCACCCGTCCCCTAATCCTAACCCGTAGGCTCACACTAACACGCACACTCACACGCACGCTCCCCCCTAAAGAGTTGTCGGACCCTCACCTGGACCCTAAACCGTCCCCGTCCCCTAACCCTAACCCTAGCCCGAACCCTAACCCTAACCCTTCCCCGAAGCCTGACCCTCACCCGTCCCCTAATCCTAACCCGTAGGCTAACACTAACCCGCGCCCTCACACGCACGCTCCCCCTAAAGCGTTGTCGGACCCTCACCTGGACCCTAAAACGTCCCCGTCCCCTAAACCTAACCCTAGCCCGAACCCTAACTCTAAACCTTCCCCGAAGCCTGACCCTCAACCGTCCCCTAATCCTAACCCGTACGCTAACACTAACCCGCGCCCTCACACGCACGCTCCCCCTAAAGCGTTGTCGGACCCTCACCTGGACCCTAAACCGTCCCCGTCCCCTAACCCTAACCCTAGCCCGAACCCTAACCCTAACCCTTCCCCGAAGCCTGACCCTCACCCGTCCCCTAATCCTAACCCGTACGCTAAGACTAACCCGCGCCCTCACACGCACGCTCCCCCTAAAGCGTTGTCGGACCCTCACCTGGACCCTAAACCGTCCCCGTCCCCTAACCCTAACCCTAGCCCGAACCCTAACCCTAACACTTCCCCGAAGCCTGACCCTCACCCGTCCCATTATCCTAACACGTAGGCTCACACTAACACGCGCCCTCACACGCACACTCCCCCTAAAGCGTTGTCGGACCCTCACCTGGACCCTAAACCGTCCCCGTCCCCTAACGCTAACCCTAGCCCGAACCTTAACCCTAACCCTTCCCAGAAGCCTGACCCTCACCCGTCCCCTAATCCTAACCTGTACGCTAACACTAACACGCGCCCTCACACGCACGCTCCCCCTAAAGCGTTGTCGGACCCTCACCAGGACCCTAAACCGTCCCCGTCCCCTAACCCTAACCCTAACCCGAACCCTAACCCTAACCCTGCCCCGAAGCCTGACCGTCACACGTCCCCTAATCCTAACCCGTACGCTAACACTAACCCGCGCCCTCACACGCACGCTCCCCCTAAAGCGTTATCGGACCCTCACCTGGACCCTAAACCGTCCCCGTCCCCTAACCCTAACCCTAGCCCGAACACTAACCCTAACCCTTCCCAGAAGCCTGACCCTCACCCTTCCCCTAATCCTAACCCGTAGGCTCACACTAACACGCGCCCTCACACGCACGCTCCCCCTAAAGCATTGTCGGACCCTCACCTGGACCCTAAACCGTCCACGTCCCTTAACCCTAACCCTAGCCCGAACCCTAACCCTAACCCTTCCCCGAAGCCTGACCCTCACCCGTCCCCTAATCCTAACCCTTAACCTAACACTAACCCGCGCCCTCACACGCACGCTCCCCCTAAAGCGTTATCGGACCCTCACCTGGACCCTAAACCGTCCCCGTCCCCTAACCCTAACCCTAGCCCGAAACCTAACCCTAACCCTTCCCCGAAGCCTGACCCTCACCCGTCCCCTAATCCTAACCCGTTCGCTAACACTAACCCGCGCCCTCACACGCACGCTCCCCCTAAAGCGTTGTCGGACACTCACCTGGACCCTAAACCGTCCCCGTCCTCTAACCCTAACCCTAGCCCGAACCCTAACCCTAACCCTTCCCCGAAGCCTGACCCTCACCCGTCCCCTAATCCTAACCCTTACGCTAACACTAACCCGTGCCCTCACACGCACGCTCCCCCTAAAGTGTTGTCGGACCCTCACCTGGACCCTAAACCGTCCCCGTACCCTAACCCTAACCCTAGCCAGAACCCTAACCCTAACACTTCCCTGAAGCCTGACCCTCACCCGTCCCCTTATCCTAACACGTAGGCTCACACTAACACGCGCCCTCACACGCACGCTCCCCCTAAAGCGTTGTCGGACCCTCACCTGGACCCTAAACCGTCCCCGTCCCCTAACGCTAACCCTAGCCTGAACCTTAACCCTAACCCTTCCCAGAAGCCTGACCCTCACCCGTCCCCTAATCCTAATCGTTACGCTAACACTAACCCGCGCCCTCACACGCAGGCTCCCCCTAAAGCGTTGTCGGACCCTCACCTGGACCCTAAACCTTCCCCGTCCCCTAACCCTAACCCTAGCCCGAACCCTAACCCTAACCCTTCCCAGAAGCCTGACCCTCACCCTTCCCCTAATCCTAACCCGTAGGCTAACACTAACACGCGCCCTCACACGCACGCTCCCCCTAAAGCATTGTCGGACCCTCACCTGGACCCTAAACCGTCCCCGTCCCCTAACCCTAACCCTAGCCCGAACCCTAACCCTAACCCTTCCCCGAAGCCTGACCCTCACCAGTCCCATAATCCTAACCCGTAGGCTCACACTAACCCCCGCCCTCACACGCATGCTCCCCCTAAAGCATTGTCGGACCCTCACCTGGACCCTAAACTGTCCCCGTCCCCTAACCCTAACCCTAGCCCGAACCCTAACCCTTACCCTTCCCCGAAGCTTGACCCTCACCCGTCCCCTAATCCTAACACATAGGCTAACACTAACCCGCGCCCTCACACGCATGCTCCCCCTAAAGCGTTGTTGGACCCTCACCTGGACCCTAAACCGTCCCCGTCCCCTAACCCTAACCCTAGCCCGAACCCTAACCCTAAACCATCCCCGAAGCCTGACACTCACCCGTCCCCTAATCCTAACCCGTACGCTCACACTAACCCGCGTCCTCACACGCACGCTCCCCCTAAAGTGTTGTCAGACCCTCACCTGGACCCTAAACCGTCCCCGTCCCCTAACCCTAACCCTAGCCCGAACCCTAACCCTAACCCTTCCCCGAAGCCTGACCCTCACCCGTCCCCTAATCCTAACCCGTTCGCTCACACTAACCCGCGCCCTCACACGCACGCTCCCCCTAAAGCGTTGTCGGACCCTCACCTTGACCCTAAACCGTCCCCGTCCCCTAACCCTAACCCTAGCCCGAACCCTAACCCTAACCCTTCCCGCAGCCTGACCCTCACCCGTCCCCTATCCTAACCCTTAAGCTAACACTAACCCGTGCACTCACACGCACGCTCCCCCTACATCGTTGTCGGACCCTCACCTGGACCCTAAACCGTCCCCGTCCCCTAACCCTAACCCTAGCCCGAACCCTAACCCTAACCCTTCCCCGAAGCCTGACACTCACCCATCCCCTAATCCTAACCCGTACGCTAACACTATCCCACGCCCTCACACGCACGCTCCCCCTAAAGCGTTGTCGGACCCTCAACTGGACCCTAAACCGTCCCCGTCCCCTAACCCTAACCCTAGCCCGAACCCTAACCCTAACCCTTCCCCGAAGCCTGACCCTCACCCGTCCCCTAATCCTAACCCGTAGGCTAACACTAACCCGCGCCCTCACACGCACGCTCCCCCTAAAGCGTTGTCGGATCCTCACCTGGACCCTAAACCGTCCCCGTCCCCTAACCCTAACCCTAGCCCGAACCCTAACCCTAACCCTTCCCCGAAGCCTGACCCTCACCCGTCCCCTAATCCTAACCCGTAGGCTAACACTAACCCGCGCCCTCACACGCACGCTCCCCCTAAAGCGTTGTCGGACCCTCACCTGGACCCTAAAACGTCCCCGTCCCCTAACCCTAACCCTAGCCCGAACCCTAACTCTAACCCTTCCCCGAAGCCTGACCCTCACCCGTCCCCTAATCCTAAACCGTACGCTAACACTAACCCGCACCCTCACACGCACGCTCCCCCTAAAGCGTTGTCGGACCCTCACCTGGACCCTAAACCGTCCCCGTCCCCTAACCCTAACCCTAGCCCGAACCCTAACCCTAACCCTTCCCCGAAGCCTGACCCTCACCCGTCCCCTAATCCTAACCCGTTCGCTAACACTAACCCGCGCCCTCACACGCACGCTCCCCCTAAAGCGTTGTCGGACACTCACCTGGACCCTAAACCGTCCCCGTCCTCTAACCCTAACCCTAGCCCGAACCCTAACCCTAACCCTTCCCCGAAGCCTGACCCTCACCCGTCCCCTAATCCTAACCCTTACGCTAACACTAACCCGTGCCCTCACACGCACGCTCCCCCTAAAGTGTTGTCGGACCCTCACCTGGACCCTAAACCGTCCCCGTCCCCTAACCCTAACCCTAGCCCGAACCCTAACCCTAACCCTTCCCCGAAGCCTGACTCTCACCCGTCCCCTAATCCTAACCCGTAGGCTCACACTAACCCGCGCCCTCACACGCACGCTCCCCCTAAAGCGTTGTCGGACCCTCACCTGGACCCTAAACCGTCCCCGTCCCCTAACCCTAACCCTTACCCGAACCCTAACCCCAACCCTTCCCCGAAGCCTGACCCTCACCCGTCCCCTAATCCTAACCCGTAGGCTCACACTAACCCGCGCCCTCACACACACGCTCCCCCTAAAGCGTTGTCGGACCCTCACCTGGACCCTAAACCGTCCCCGTCCCCTAACCCTAACCCTAGCCCGAACCCTAACCCTAACACTTCCCTGAAGCCTGACCCTCACCCGTCCCCTTATCCTAACACGTAGGCTCACAATAACACGCGCCCTCACACGCACGCTCCCCCTAAAGCGTTGTCGGACCCTCACCTGGACCCTAAACCGTCCCCGTCCCCTAACCCTAACCCGAACCCGAACCCTAACACTAAACCTGCCCCGAAGCCTGACCCTCACCCGTCCCATTATCCTAACACGTAGGCTCACACTAACGCGCGCCCTCACACGCACGCTCCCCCTAAAGCGTTGTCGGACCCTCACCTGGACCCTAAACCGTCCCCGTCCCCTAACGCTAACCCTAGCCCGAACCTTAACCCTAACCCTTCCCAGAAGCCTGACCCTCACCCGTCCCCTAATCCTAACCTGTACGCTAACACTAACACGCGCCCTCACACGCACGCTCCCCCTAAAGCGTTGTCGGACCCTCACCAGGACCCTAAACCGTCCCCGTCCCCTAACCCTAACCCTAACCCGAACCCTAACCCTAACCCTGCCCCGAAGCCTGACCGTCACACGTCCCCTAATCCTAACCCGTACGCTAACACTAACCCGCGCCCTCACACGCACGCTCCCCCTAAAGCGTTATCGGACCCTCACGTGGACCCTAAACCGTCCCCGTCCCCTAACCCTAACCCTAGCCCGAACACTAACCCTAACCCTTCCCAGAAGCCTGACCCTCACCCTTCCCCTAATCCTAACCCGTAGGCTCACACTAACACGCGCCCTCACACGCACGCTCCCCCTAAAGCATTGTCGGACCCTCACCTGGACCCTAAACCGTCCACGTCCCTTAACCCTAACCCTAGCCCGAACCCTAACCCTAACCCTTCCCCGAAGCCTGACCCTCACCCGTCCCCTAATCCTAACCCTTAACCTAACACTAACCCGCGCCCTCACACGCACGCTCCCCCTAAAGCGTTATCAGACCCTCACCTGGACCCTAAACCGTCCCCGTCCCCTAACCCTAACCCTAGCCCGAAACCTAACCCTAACCCTTCCCCGAAGCCTGACCCTCACCCGTCCCCTAATCCTAACCCGTTCGCTAACACTAACCCGCGCCCTCACACGCACGCTCCCCCTAAAGCGTTGTCGGACACTCACCTGGACCCTAAACCGTCCCCGTCCTCTAACCCTAACCCTAGCCCGAACCCTAACCCTAACCCTTCCCCGAAGCCTGACCCTCACCCGTCCCCTAATCCTAACCCTTACGCTAACACTAACCCGTGCCCTCACACGCACGCTCCCCCTAAAGTGTTGTCGGAC
The DNA here is from genome assembly GCF_949774975.1 of Lagenorhynchus albirostris. Taxonomy (NCBI): domain Eukaryota; kingdom Metazoa; phylum Chordata; class Mammalia; order Artiodactyla; family Delphinidae; genus Lagenorhynchus; species Lagenorhynchus albirostris. The sequence goes on along the minus strand of NW_026783506.1, from coordinate 62,055 downwards.
CCTCACCTGGACCCTAAACCGTCCCCGTACCCTAACCCTAACCCTAGCCAGAACCCTAACCCTAACACTTCCCTGAAGCCTGACCCTCACCCGTCCCCTTATCCTAACACGTAGGCTCACACTAACACGCGCCCTCACACGCACGCTCCCCCTAAAGCGTTGTCGGACCCTCACCTGGACCCTAAACCGTCCCCGTCCCCTAACGCTAACCCTAGCCTGAACCTTAACCCTAACCCTTCCCAGAAGCCTGACCCTCACCCGTCCCCTAATCCTAATCCTTACGCTAACACTAACCCGCGCCCTCACACGCAGGCTCACCCTAAAGCGTTGTCGGACCCTCACCTGGACCCTAAACCTTCCCCGTCCCCTAACCCTAACCCTAGCCCGAACCCTAACCCTAACCCTTCCCAGAAGCCTGACCCTCACCCTTCCCCTAATCCTAACCCGTAGGCTAACACTAACACGCGCCCTCACACGCACGCTCCCCCTAAAGCATTGTCGGACCCTCACCTGGACCCTAAACCGTCCCCGTCCCCTAACCCTAACCCTAGCCCGAACCCTAACCCTAACCCTTCCCCGAAGCCTGACCCTCACCCGTCCCATAATCCTAACCCGTAGGCCTACACTAACCCCCGCCCTCACACGCACGCTCCCCCTAAAGCATTGTCGGACCCTCACCTGGACCCTAAACTGTCCCCGTCCCCTAACCCTAACCCTAGCCCGAACCCTAACCCTTACCCTTCCCCGAAGCTTGACCCTCACCCGTCCCCTAATCCTAACACATAGGCTAACACTAACCCGCGCCCTCACACGCATGCTCCCCCTAAAGCGTTGTTGGACCCTCACCTGGACCCTAAACCGTCCCCGTCCCCTAACCCTAACCCTAGCCCGAACCCTAACCCTAAACCTTCCCCGAAGCCTGACACTCACCCGTCCCCTAATCCTAACCCGTACGCTCACACTAACCCGCGCCCTCACACGCACGCTCCCCCTAAAGTGTTGTCAGACCCTCACCTGGACCCTAAACCGTCCCCGTCCCCTAACCCTAACCCTAGCCCGAACCCTAACCCTAACCCTTCCCCGAAGCCTGACCCTCACCCGTCCCCTAATCCTAACCCGTTCGCTCACACTAACCCGCGCCCTCACACGCACGCTCCCCCTAAAGCGTTGTCGGACCCTCACCTGGACCCTAAACCGTCCCCGTCCCCTAACCCTAACCCTAGCCCGAACCCTAACCCTAACCCTTCCCGCAGCCTGACCCTCACCCGTCCCCTATCATAACCCTTAAGCTAACACTAACCCGTGCACTCACACGCACGCTCCCCCTACATCGTTGTCGGACCCTCACCTGGACCCTAAACCGTCCCCGTCCCCTAACCCTAACCCTAGCCCGAACCCTAACCCTAACCCTTCCCCGAAGCCTGACACTCACCATCCCCTAATCCTAACCCGTACGCTAACACTATCCCACGCCCTCACACGCACGCTCCCCCTAAAGCGTTGTCGGACCCTCACCTGGACCCTAAACCGTCCCCGTCCCCTAACCCTAACCCTAGCCCGAACCCTAACCCTAACCCTTCCCCGAAGCCTGACCCTCACCCGTCCCCTAATCCTAACCCGTAGGCTAACACTAACCCGCGCCCTCACACGCACGCTCCCCCTAAAGCGTTGTCGGACCCTCACCTGGACCCTAAACCGTCCCCGTCCCCTAACCCTAACCCTAGCCCGAACCCTAACCCTAACCCTTCCCCGAAGCCTGACCCTCACCCGTCCCCTAATCCTAACCCGTTCGCTAACACTAACCCGCGCCCTCACACGCACGCTCCCCCTAAAGCGTTGTCGGACACTCACCTGGACCCTAAACCGTCCCCGTCCTCTAACCCTAACCCTAGCCCGAACCCTAACCCTAACCCTTCCCCGAAGCCTGACCCTCACCCGTCCCCTAATCCTAACCCTTACGCTAACACTAACCCGTGCCCTCACACGCACGCTCCCCCTAAAGTGTTGTCGGACCCTCACCTGGACCCTAAACCGTCCCCGTCCCCTAACCCTTACCCTAGCCCGAGCCCTAACCCTAACCCTTCCCCGAAGCCTGACTCTCACCCGTCCCCTAATCCTAACCCGTAGGCTCACACTAACCCGCGCCCTCACACGCACGCTCCCCCTAAAGCGTTGTCGGACCCTCACCTGGACCCTAAACCGTCCCCGTCCCCTATCCCTAACCCTTACCCGAACCCTAACCCCAACGCTTCCCCGAAGCCTGACCCTCACCCGTCCCCTAATCCTAACCCGTAGGCTCACACTAACCCGCGCCCTCACACACACGCTCCCCCTAAAGCGTTGTCGGACCCTCACCTGGACCCTAAACCGTCCCCGTCCCCTAACCCTAACCCTAGCCCGAACCCTAACCCTAACACTTCCCTGAAGCCTGACCCTCACTCGTCCCCTTATCCTAACACGTAGGCTCACAATAACACGCGCCCTCACACGCACGCTCCCCCTAAAGCGTTGTCGGACCCTCACCTGGACCCTAAACCGTCCCCGTCCCCTAACCCTAACCCTAGCCCGAACCCTAACCCTAACCCTTCCCCGAAGCCTGACCCTCACCCGTCCCCTAATCCTAACCCGTAGGCTAACACTAACCCGCGCCCTCACACGCACGCTCCCCCTAAAGCATTGTCGGACCCTCACCTGGACCCTAAACCGTCCCCGTCCCCTAACCCTAACCCTAGCCCGAACCCTAACCCTAACCCTTCCCGCAGCCTGACCCTCACCCGTCCCCTATCATAACCCTTAAGCTAACACTAACCCGTGCACTCACACGCACGCTCCCCCTACATCGTTGTCGGACCCTCACCTGGACCCTAAACCGTCCCCGTCCCCTAACCCTAACCCTAGCCCGAACCCTAACCCTAACCCTTCCCCGAAGCCTGACACTCACCATCCCCTAATCCTAACCCGTACGCTAACACTATCCCACGCCCTCACACGCACGCTCCCCCTAAAGCGTTGTCGGACACTCACCTGGACCCTAAACCGTCCCCGTCCCCTAACCCTAACCCTAGCCCGAACCCTAACCCTAACCCTTCCCCGAAGCCTGACCCTCACCCGTCCCCTAATCCTAACCCGTAGGCTAACACTAACCCGCGCCCTCACACGCACGCTCCCCCTAAAGCGTTGTCGGACCCTCACCTGGACCCTAAACCGTCCCCGTCCCCTAACCCTAACCCTAGCCCGAACCCTAACCCTAACCCTTCCCCGAAGCCTGACCCTCACCCGTCCCCTAATCCTAACCCGTTCGCTAACACTAACCCGCGCCCTCACACGCACGCTCCCCCTAAAGCGTTGTCGGACACTCACCTGGACCCTAAACCGTCCCCGTCCTCTAACCCTAACCCTAGCCCGAACCCTAACCCTAACCCTTCCCCGAAGCCTGACCCTCACCCGTCCCCTAATCCTAACCCTTACGCTAACACTAACCCGTGCCCTCACACGCACGCTCCCCCTAAAGTGTTGTCGGACCCTCACCTGGACCCTAAACCGTCCCCGTCCCCTAACCCTTACCCTAGCCCGAGCCCTAACCCTAACCCTTCCCCGAAGCCTGACTCTCACCCGTCCCCTAATCCTAACCCGTAGGCTCACACTAACCCGCGCCCTCACACGCACGCTCCCCCTAAAGCGTTGTCGGACCCTCACCTGGACCCTAAACCGTCCCCGTCCCCTATCCCTAACCCTTACCCGAACCCTAACCCCAACGCTTCCCCGAAGCCTGACCCTCACCCGTCCCCTAATCCTAACCCGTAGGCTCACACTAACCCGCGCCCTCACACACACGCTCCCCCTAAAGCGTTGTCGGACCCTCACCTGGACCCTAAACCGTCCCCGTCCCCTAACCCTAACCCTAGCCCGAACCCTAACCCTAACACTTCCCTGAAGCCTGACCCTCACTCGTCCCCTTATCCTAACACGTAGGCTCACAATAACACGCGCCCTCACACGCACGCTCCCCCTAAAGCGTTGTCGGACCCTCACCTGGACCCTAAACCGTCCCCGTCCCCTAACCCTAACCCTAGCCCGAACCCTAACCCTAACCCTTCCCCGAAGCCTGACCCTCACCCGTCCCCTAATCCTAACCCGTAGGCTAACACTAACCCGCGCCCTCACACGCACGCTCCCCCTAAAGCGTTGTCGGACCCTCACCTGGACCCTAAAACGTCCCCGTCCCCTAACCCTAACCCTAGCCCGAACCCTAACTCTAAACCTTCCCCGAAGCCTGACCCTCACCCGTCCCCTAATCCTAAACCGTACGCTAACACTAACCCGCGCCCTCACACGCACGCTCCCCCTAAAGCGTTGTCGGACCCTCACCTGGACCCTAAACCGTCCCCGTCCCCTAACCCTAACCCTAGCCCGAACCCTAACCCTAACCCTTCCCCGAAGCCTGACCCTCACCCGTCCCCTAATCCTAACCCGTACGCTAAGACTAACCCGCGCCCTCACACGCACGCTCCCCCTAAAGCGTTGTCGGACCCTCACCTGGACCCTAAACCGTCCCCGTCCCCTAACCTTACCCTAGCCCGAACCCTAACCCTAACACTTCCCCGAAGCCTGACCCTCACCCGTCCCCTAATCCTAACCCGTAGGCTCACACTAACACGCACCCTCACACGCAAGCTCCCCCCTAAAGAGTTGTCGGACCCTCACCTGGACCCTAAACCGTCCCCGTCCCCTAACCCTAACCCTAGCCCGAACCTTAACCCTAACCCTTCCCCGAAGCCAGACACTCACCCGTCCCCTAATCCTAACCTGTACGCTCACACTAGCCCGCGCCCTCACACGCACGCTCCCCCTAAAGCGTTGTCGGACCCTCACCTGGACCCTAAACCGTCCCCGTCCCCTAACCCTAACCCGAACCCGACCCTAACACTAAACCTGCCCCGAAGCCTGACCCTCACCCGTCCCATTATCCTAACACGTAGGCTCACACTAAGACGCGCCCTCACACGCACGCTCCCCCTAAAGCGTTGTCGGACCCTCACCTGGACCCTAAACCGTCCCCGTCCCCTAACGCTAACCCTAGCCCGAACCTTAACCCTAACCCTTCCCAGAAGCTTGACCCTCACCCGTCCCCTAATCCTAACCTGTACGCTAACACTAACAAGCGCCCTCACACGCACGCTCCCCCTAAAGCGTTGTCGGACCCTCACCAGGACCCTAAACCGTCCCCGTCCCCTAACCCTAACCCTAACCCGAACCCTAACCCTAACCCTGCCCCGAAGCCTGACCGTCACACGTCCCCTAATCCTAACCCGTACGCTAACACTAACCCGCGCCCTCACACGCACGCTCCCCCTAAAGCGTTATCGGACCCTCACCTGGACCCTAAACCGTCCCCGTCCCCTAACCCTAACCCTAGCCCGAACACTAACCCTAACCCTTCCCAGAAGCCTGACCCTCACCCTTCCCCTAATCCTAACCCGTAGGCTCACACTAACACGCGCCCTCACACGCACGCTCCCCCTAAAGCATTGTCGGACCCTCACCTGGACCCTAAACCGTCCCCGTCCCCTAACCCTAACCCTAGCCCGAACCCTAACCCTAACCCTTCCCAGAAGCCTGACCCTCACCCGTCCCCTAATCCTAACCCGTAGGCTAACACTAACCCGCGCCCTCACACGCACGCTCCCCCTAAAGCGTTGTCGGACCCTCACCTGGACCCTAAACCGTCCCCGTCCCATAACCCTAACCCTAGCCCGAACCCTAACCCTAAACCTTCCCCGAAGCCTGACCCTCACCCGTCCCCTAATCCTAACCCGTTCGCTCACACTAACCCGCGCCCTCACATGCACGCTCCCCCTAAAGCGTTGCCGGACCCTCACCTAGACTCTAAACCGTCCCCGTCCCCTAACCCTAACCCTAGCCCGAACCCTAACCCTAACCCTTCCCCGAAGCCTGACCCTCACCCGTCCCCTAATCCTAATCCTTAACCTAACACTAACCCGCGCCCTCACACGCACGCTCCCCCTAAAGCGTTATCGGACCCTCACCTGGACCCTAAACCGTCCCCGTCCCCTAACCCTAACCCTAGCCCGAAACCTAACCCTAACCCTTCCCCGATGCCTGACCCTCACCCGTCCCCTAATCCTAACCCGTTCGCTAACACTAACCCGCGCCCTCACACGCACGCTCCCCCTAAAGCGTTGTCGGACACTCACCTGGACCCTAAACCGTCCCCGTCCTCTAACCCTAACCCTAGCCCGAACCCTAACCCTAACCCTTCCCCGAAGCCTGACCCTCACCCGTCCCCTAATCCTAACCCTTACGCTAACACTAACCCGTGCCCTCACACGCACGCTCCCCCTAAAGTGTTGTCGGACCCTCACCTGGACCCTAAACCGTCCCCGTACCCTAACCCTAACCCTAGCCAGAACCCTAACCCTAACACTTCCCTGAAGCCTGACCCTCACCCGTCCCCTTATCCTAACACGTAGGCTCACACTAACACGCGCCCTCACACGCACGCTCCCCCTAAAGCGTTGTCGGACCCTCACCTGGACCCTAAACCGTCCCCGTCCCCTAACGCTAACCCTAGCCTGAACCTTAACCCTAACCCTTCCCAGAAGCCTGACCCTCACCCGTCCCCTAATCCTAATCCTTACGCTAACACTAACCCGCGCCCTCACACGCAGGCTCCCCCTAAAGCGTTGTCGGACCCTCACCTGGACCCTAAACCTTCCCCGTCCCCTAACCCTAACCCTAGCCCGAACCCTAACCCTAACCCTTCCCAGAAGCCTGACCCTCACCCTTCCCCTAATCCTAACCCGTAGGCTAACACTAACACGCGCCCTCACACGCACGCTCCCCCTAAAGCATTGTCGGACCCTCACCTGGACCCTAAACCGTCCCCGTCCCCTAACCCTAACCCTAGCCCGAACCCTAACCCTAACCCTTCCCCGAAGCCTGACCCTCACCAGTCCCATAATCCTAACCCGTAGGCTCACACTAACCCCCGCCCTCACACGCACGCTCCCCCTAAAGCATTGTCGGACCCTCACCTGGACCCTAAACTGTCCCCGTCCCCTAACCCTAACCCTAGCCCGAACCCTAACCCTTACCCTTCCTCGAAGCTTGACCCTCACCCGTCCCCTAATCCTAACACATAGGCTAACACTAACCCGCGCCCTCACACGCATGCTCCCCCTAAAGCGTTGTTGGACCCTCACCTGGACCCTAAACCGTCCCCGTCCCCTAACCCTAACCCTAGCCCGAACCCTAACCCTAAACCTTCCCCGAAGCCTGACACTCAACCGTCCCCTAATCCTAACCCGTACGCTCACACTAACCCGCGCCCTCACACGCACGCTCCCCCTAAAGTGTTGTCGGACCCTCACCTGGACCCTAAACCGTCCCCGTCCCCTAACCGTAACCCTAGCCCGAACCCTAACCCTAACCCTTCCCCGAAGCCTGACCCTCACCCGTCCCCTAATCCTAACCCGTTCGCTCACACTAACCCGCGCCCTCACACGCACGCTCCCCCTAAAGGGTTGTCGGACCCTCACCTGGACCCTAAACCGTCCCCGTCCCCTAACCCTAACCCTAGCCCGAACCCTAACCCTAACCCTTCCCGCAGCCTGACCCTCACCCGTCCCCTATCCTAACCCTTAAGCTAACACTAACCCGTGCACTCACACGCACGCTCCCCCTACATCGTTGTCGGACCCTCACCTGGACCCTAAACCGTCCCCGTCCCCTAACCCTAACCCTAGCCCGAACCCTAACCCTAACCCTTCCCCGAAGCCTGACACTCACCCATCCCCTAATCCTAACCCGTACGCTAACACTATCCCACGCCCTCACACGCACGCTCCCCCTAAAGCGTTGTCGGACCCTCACCTGGACCCTAAACCGTCCCCGTCCCCTAACCCTAACCCTAGCCCGAACCCTAACCCTAACCCTTCCCCGAAGCCTGATCCTCACCCGTCCCCTAATCCTAACCGTAGGCTAACACTAACCCGCGCCCTCACACGCACGCTCCCCCTAAAGCGTTGTCGGATCCTCACCTGGACCCTAAACCGTCCCCGTCCCCTAACCCTAACCCTAGCCCGAACCCTAACCCTAACCCTTCCCCGAAGCCTGACCCTCACCCGTCCCCTAATCCTAACCCGTAGGCTAACACTAACCCGCGCCCTCACACGCACGCTCCCCCTAAAGCGTTGTCGGACCCTCACCTGGACCCTAAAACGTCCCCGTCCCCTAACCCTAACCCTAGCCCGAACCCTAACTCTAACCCTTCCCCGAAGCCTGACCCTCACCCGTCCCCTAATCCTAAACCGTACGCTAACACTAACCCGCACCCTCACACGCACGCTCCCCCTAAAGCGTTGTCGGACCCTCACCTGGACCCTAAACCGTCCCCGTCCCCTAACCCTAACCCTAGCCCGAACCCTAACCCTAAACTTTCCCCGAAGCCAGACCCTCACCCGTCCCCTAATCCTAACCCGTTCGCTAACACTAACCCGCGCCCTCACACGCACGCTCCCCCTAAAGCGTTGTCGGACACTCACCTGGACCCTAAACCGTCCCCGTCCTCTAACCCTAACCCTAGCCCGAACCCTAACCCTAACCCTTCCCCGAAGCCTGACCCTCACCCGTCCCCTAATCCTAACCCTTACGCTAACACTAACCCGTGCCCTCACACGCACGCTCCCCTTAAAGTGTTGTCGGACCCTCACCTGGACCCTAAACCGTCCCCGTCCCCTAACCCTAACCCTAGCCCGAACCCTAACCCTAACCCTTCCCCGAAGCCTGACTCTCACCCGTCCCCTAATCCTAACCCGTAGGCTCACACTAACCCACGCCCTCACACGCACGCTCCCCCTAAAGCGTTGTCGGACCCTCACCTGGACCCTAAACCGTCCCCGTCCCCTAACCCTAACCCTTACCCGAACCCTAACCCCAACCCTTCCCCGAAGCCTGACCCTCACCCGTCCCCTAATCCTAACCCGTAGGCTCACACTAACCCGCGCCCTCACACACACGCTCCCCCTAAAGCGTTGTCGGACCCTCACCTGGACCCTAAACCGTCCCCGTCCCCTAACCCTAACCCTAGCCCGAACCCTAACCCTAACACTTCCCTGAAGCCTGACCCTCACCCGTCCCCTTATCCTAACACGTAGGCTCACAATAACACGCGCCCTCACACGCACGCTCCCCCTAAAGCGTTGTCGGACCCTCACCTGGACCCTAAACCGTCCCCGTCCCCTAACGCTAGCCCTAGCCCGAACCTTAACCCTTACCCTTCCCCGAAGCCTGACCCTCACCCGTCCCCTAATCCTAACCCGTACGCTAACACTAACCCACGCCCTCACACGCACGCTCCCCCTAAAGCGTTGTCGGACCCTCACCTGGACCCTAAACCGTCCCCGTCCCCTAACCCTAACCCTAGCCCGAAACCTAACCCTAACCCTTCCCCGAAGCCTGACCCTCACCCGTCCCCTAATCCTAACCCGTTCGCTAACAGTAACCAGCGCCCTCACACGCACGCTCCCCCTAAAGCGTTGTCGGACCCTCACCTGGACCCTAAACCGTCCCCGTCCCCTAACCCTAACCCTAGCCTAAACCCTAACCCTAACCCTTCCCCGAAGCCTGACCCTCACCCGTCCCCTAATCCTAACCCGTAGGCTCACACTAACCCGCGCCCTCACACGCACGCTCCCCCTAAAGCGTTGTCGGACCCTCACCTGTACCCTAAACCGTCCCCGTCCCCTAACCCTAACCCTAGCCCGAACCCTAACCCTAACCCTTCCCTGAAGCCTGACCCTCACCCGTCCCCTTATCCTAACACGTAGGCTCACACTAACACGCGCCCTCACACGCACACTCCCCCTAAAGCATTGTCGGACCCTCACCTGGACCCTAAACAGTCCCCGTCCCCTAACCCTAACCCTAGCCCGAACCTTAACCCTAACCCTTCCCCGAAGCCTGACCCTCACCCGTCCCCTAATCCTAACCCGTACGCTAACACTAACCGGCGCCCTCACACGCACGCTCCCCCTAAAGCGTTGTCGGACCCTCACCTGGACCCTAAACCGTCCCCGTCCCCTAACCTAACCCTAGCCCGAACCCTAACCCTAACCCTGCCCCGAAGCCTGACCCTCACCCGTCCCCTAATCCTAACCCGTACGCTAACACTAACCCGCGCCCTCACATGCACGCTCACCCTAAAGCGTTGTCGGACCCTCACCTGGACCCTAAACCTTCCCCGTCCCCTAACCCTAACCCTAACCCGAACCCTAACCCTAACCTTTCCCAGAAGCCTGACCCTCACCCGTCCCCTAATCCTAACCCATAGGCTAACACTAACCCGCGCCCTCACAGGCACGCTCCCCCTAAAGCGTTGTCGGACCCTCACCTGGACCCTAAAACGTCCCCGTCCCCTAACCCTAACCCTAGCCCGAACCCTAACCCTAACCCTTCCCCGAAGCCTGACTCTCACCCGTCCCCTAATCTTAACCCTTAAGCTAACACTAACCCGTGCCCTCACACGCACGCTCCCCCTAAAGCGTTGTCGGACCCTCACCTGGACCCTAAACCGTCCCCGTCCCCTAACCCTAACCCTAGCCCGAACCCTAACCCTAACACTTCCCCGAAGCCTGACCCTCAACCGTCCCCTAATCTTAACCCGTAGTCTCACACTAACACGCGCCCTCACACGCACGCTCCCCCCTAAAGAGTTGTCGGACCCTCACCTGGACCCTAAACCGTCCCCGTCCCCTAACCCTAACCCTAGCCCGAACCTTAACCCTAACCCTTCCCCGAAGCCAGACACTCACCCGTAACCTAATCCTAATATGTACGCTCACACTAACCCGCGCCCTCACACGCACGCTCCCCCTAAAGCGTTGTCGGACCCTCACCTGGACCCTAAACCGTCCCCGTCCCCTAACCCTAACCCTAACCCGAACCCTAACCCTAAACCTGCCCCGAAGCCTGACCCTCACCCGTCCCCTTATCCTAACACGTAGGCTCACACTAACACGCGCCCTCACACGCACGCTCCCCCTAAAGCGTTGTCGGACCCTCACCTGGACCCTAAACCGTCCCCGTCCCCTAACGCTAACCCTAGCCCAAACCTTAACCCTAACCCTTCCCAGAAGCCTGACCCTCACCTGTCCCCTAATCCTAACCCGTAGGCTCACACTAACACGCACCCTCACACGCCCGCTCCCCCTAAAGCGTTGACGAACCCTCACCTGGACCCTAAACCGTCCCCATCCCCTAACCCTAACCCTAGCCCGAACCCTAACCCTAACCCTTCCCCGAAGCCTGACCCTCACCCGTCCCCTAATCCTAACCGGTACGCTAACACTAACCCGCGCCCTCACATGCACGCTCCCCCTAAAGCGTTGTCGGACCCTCACCTGGACCCTAAACCGTCCCCGTCCCCTAACCCTAACCCTAGCCCGAACCCTAACCCTAACCCTTCCCCGAAGCCTGACCCTCACCCGTCCTCTAATCCTAAACCGTAGGCTCACACTAACCCGCGCCCTCACACGCACGCTCCCCCTAAAGCGTTTTCGGACCGTCACCTGGACCCTAAACCGTCCCCGTCCCCTAACACTAACCCTAGCCCAAACCCTAACCCTAACCCTTCCCCGAAGCCTGACCCTCACCCGTCCCCTAATCTTAACCCGTAGGCTCACACTAACCCACGCCCTCACACGCACGCTACCCCTACATCGTTGTCGGACCCTCACCTGGACCCTAAACCGTCCCCGTCCCCTAACCCTAACAATAGCCCGAACCCTAACCCTAACACTTCCCTGAAGCCTGACCCTCACCCGTCCCCTTATCCTAAGACGTAGGCTCACACTAACACGCGCCCTCACACGCACGCTCCCCCTAAAGCGTTGTCGGACCCTCACCTGGACCCTAAACCGTCCCCGTCCCCTAACCCTAACCCTAGCCCGAACCTTAACCCTAACACTTCCCCGAAGCCAGACCCTCACCCGTCACATAATCCTAACCCGTACGCTAACACTAACCCGCACCCTCACACGCACGCTCCCCCTAAAGCGTTGTCGGACCCTCAGCTGGATCCTAAACCGTCCCCGTCCCCTAACCCTAACCATAGCCCGAACCCTAACCCTAACCCTTCCCCGAAGCCTAACCCTCACCCGTCCCCTATTCCTAACCCGTAGGCTCACACTAACCCGCGCCCTTACACACACGCTCCCCCTAAAGCGTTGTAGGACCCTAACCAGGACCCTAAACCGTCCCCGTCCCCTAACCCTAACCCTAGCCCGAACCCTAATCATAACACTTCCGCGAAGCCTGACCCTCACCCGTCCCCTAATCCTAACCCGTACGCTAACACTAACCCGCGCCCTCACACGCACGCTCCCCCAAAAGCGTTGTCGGACCCTCAATTGGACCCTAAGCCGTCCCCGTCCCCTAACCCTAACCCTAGCCCGAACCCTAACCCTAACCCTTCCCCGAAGCCTGACCCTCACCCGTCCCCTAATCCTAACCCGCACGCTAACACTAACCTGGGCCCTCACAAGCATGCTCCCCCTAAAGCGTTGTCAGACCCTCACCTGGACCCTAAACCGTCCCCGTCCCCTAACCCTAACCCTAGCCCGAACCCTAACCCTAACTCTTCCCCGAAGCCTGACCCTCACCCGTCCCCTAATCCTAACCCGTAGGCTCACACTAACCCGCGTCCTCACACGCACGCTCCCCCTAAAGCGTCGGACCCTCACCTGGACCCTAAACCGTCCCCGTCCCCTAACCCTAACCCTAGCCCGAACCCTAACCCTAACCCTTCAACGAAGCCTGACCCTCACCCGTCCCCTAATCCTAACCCGTAGGCTCACACTAACCCGCGCCCTCACACGCACGCTCCCCCTAAAGCGTTGTCGGACCCTCACCTGGACCCTAAACCGTCCCCGTCCCCTAACCCTAACCCTAGCCCGAACCCTAACCCTAACCCTTTCCCGAAGCCTGACCCTCACCCGTCCCCTTATCCTAACCCGTAGGCTCACACTAACCCGCGCCCTCACACGCACGCTCTCCCTAAAGCGTTGTCGGACCCTCACCTGGACCCTAAACCGTCCCCGTCCCCTAACCCTAACCCTAGCCCGAACCCTAACCCTAAACCTTTCCCGAAGCCTGACCCTCACTCGTCCCCTAATCCTAACCCGTACGCTAACACTAACCCACGCCCTCACAAGCACGCTCCCCCTAAAGCGTTGTCGGACCCTCACCTGGACCCTAAACCGTCCCCGTCCCCTAACCCTAACCCTAGCCCGAACCCTAACCCTAACCCTTCCCCGAAGCCTGACGCTCACCCGTCCCCTAATCCTAACCCGTACGGTAACACTAACCCGTGCCCTCACACGCACGCTCCCCCTAAAGCGTTGTCGGACCCTCACCTGGACCCTAAACCGTCCCCGTCCCCTAACCCTAACCCTAGCCCGAACCCTAACCCTAACCCTTCCCCGAAGCCTGACCCTCACCCGTCACATAATCCTAACCCGTAGGCTCACAATAACCCGCGCCCTCACACGCACTATCCCCCTAAAGCGTTGTAGGACCCTCACCTGGACCCTAAACCGTCCCCGTCCCCTAACCCTAACCCTAGCCCGAACCCTAACCCTAAAACTTCCCCGAAGCCTGACCCTCACCCGTCCCTAATCCTAACCCGTAGGCTCACACTAACCCACGCCCTCACACGCACGCTCCCCCTAAAGCGTGGTCGGACCCTCACCTGGACCCTAAACCGTCCCCGTCCCCTAACCCTAACCCTAGCCCAAACCCTAACCCTAACCCTTCCCCGAAGCCTGACCCTCACCCGTCCCCTAATCCTAACACGTAGGCTCACACTAACCCGCGCCCTCACACGCACGCTCCCCCTAAAGCATTGTCGGAACCTCACCTGGACCCTAAACCGTCCCCGTACCCTAAACCTAACCGTAGCCCGAACCCTAACCCTAACCCTTCCCCGAAGCCTGACCCTCACCCGTCCCCTAATCCTAACCCGTACGCTAACACTAACCCACGCCCTCACACGCGCGCTCCCCCTAAAGCGTTGTCGGACCCTCGATTGAACCCTAAGCCGTCCCCGTCCCCTAACCCTAACCCTAGCCCGAACCCTAACCCTAACCCTTCCCCGAAGCCTGACCCTCACCCGTCCCCTAATCCTAACCCGCACGCTAACACTAACCCGGGCCCTCACACGCATGCTCCCCCTAAAGCGTTGTCGGACCCTCACCTGGACCCTAAACCGTCCCCGTCCGCTAACCCTAACCCTAGCCCGAACCTTAACCCTAACCCTTCCCCGAAGCCAGACACTCACCCGTCCCCTAATCCTAACCTGTACGCTCACACTAACCCGCGCCCTCACACGCACGCTCCCCCTAAAGCGTTGTCGGACCCTCACCTGGACCCTAAACCGTCCCCGTCCCCTAACCCTAACCCGAACCCGAACCCTAACCCTAAACCTGCCCCGAAGCCTGACCCTCACCCGTCCCATTATCCTAACACGTAGGCTCACACTAACACGCGCCCTCACACGCACGCTCCCCCTAAAGCGTTGTCGGACCCTCACCTGGACCCTAAACCGTCCCCGTCCCCTAACGCTAACCCTAGCCCGAACCTTAACCCTAACCCTTCCCAGAAGCCTGACCCTCACCCGTCCCCTAATCCTAACCTGTACGCTAACACTAACACGCGCCCTCACACGCACGCTCCCCCTAAAGCGTTGTCGGACCCTCACCTGGACCCTAAACCGTCCCCGTCCCCTAACCCTAACCCTAACCCGAACCTTAACCCTAACCCTGCCCCGAAGCCTGACCGTCACACGTCCCCTAATCCTAACCCGTATGCTAACACTAACCCGCGCCCTCACACGCACGCTCCCCCTAAAGCGTTATCGGACCCTCACCTGGACCCTAAACCGTCCCCGTCCCCTAAACCTAACCCTAGCCCGAACACTAACCCTAACCCTTCTCCGAAGCCTGACCCTCACCCATCCCCTAATCCTAACCCGTAGGCTCACACTAACCCATGCCCTCACACGCACGCTCCCCCTAAAGCGTTCTCGGACCCTCACCTGGACCCTAAACCGTCCCCGTCCCCGTCCCCTAACCCTAACCCTAGCCCGAACACTAACCCTAACCCTTCTCCGAAGCCTGACCCTCACCCATCCCCTAATCCTAACCCGTAGGCTCACACTAACCCGCGCCCTCACACGCACGCTCCCCCTAAAGCGTTGTCGGACCCTCACCTGGACCCTAAACCGTCCCCGTCCCCTAACCCTAACCCTAGCCAGAACCCTAACCCTAACACTTCCCTGAAGCCTGACCCTCACCCGTCCCCTTATCCTAACACGTAGGCTCACACTAACACGCGCCCTCACACGCACGCTCCCCCTAAAGCGTTGTCGGACCCTCACCTGGACCCTAAACCGTCCCCGTCCCCTAACGCTAACCCTAGCCTGAACCTTAACCCTAACCCTTCCCAGAAGCCTGACCCTCACCCGTCCCCTAATCCTAACCCTTACGCTAACACTAACCCGCGCCCTCACACGCAGGCTCCCCCTAAAGCGTTGTCGGACCCTCACCTGGACCCTAAACCTTCCCCGTCCCCTAACCCTAACCCTAGCCCGAACCCTAACCCTAACCCTTCCCAGAAGCCTGACCCTCACCCTTCCCCTAATCCTAACCCGTAGGCTAACACTAACATGCGCCCTCACACGCACGCTCCCCCTAAAGCATTGTCGGACCCTCACCTGGACCCTAAACCGTCCCCGTCCCCTAACCCTAACCCTAGCCCGAACCCTAACCCTAACCCTTCCCCGAAGCCTGACCCTCACCCGTCCCCTAATCCTAACCCGTAGGCTAACACTAATCCGCGCCCTCACACGCATGCTCCCCCTAAAGCGTTGTCGGACCCTCACCTGGACCCTAAACCGTCCCCGTCCCCTAACCCTAACCCTAGCCCGAACCCTAACCCTAAACCTTCCCCGAAGCCTGACACTCACCCGTCCCCTAATCCTAACCCGTACGCTCACACTAACCCGCGCCCTCACACGCACGCTCCCCCTAAAGCGTTGTCGGACCCTCAAGTGGACCCTAAACCGTCCCCGTCCCCTAACCCTAACCCTAGCCCGAACCCTAACCCTAACCCTTCCCCGAAGCCTGACCCTCACCCGTCCCCTATCCTAACCCTTAAGCTAACACTAACCCGTGCCCTAACACGCACGCTCCCCCTAAATCGTTGTCGGAACCTCACCTGGACCATAAACCGTCCCCGTCCCCTAACCCTAACCCTAGCCCGAACCCTAACCCTAACCCTTCCCCGAAGCCTGACCCTCACCCATCCCCTAATCCTAACCCGTACGCTAACACTAACCCGCGCCCTCACACGCACCCTCCCCCTAAAGCGTTGTCGGACCCTCACCTGGACCCTAAACCGTCCCCGTCCCCTAACCCTAACCCTAGCCCGAACCCTAACCCTAACCCTTCCCCGAAGCCTGACCCTCACCCGTCACATAATCCTAACCCGTAGGCTCACACTAACTCGCGCCCTCACACGCACGATCCCCCTAAAGCGTTGTCGGACCCTCACTTGGACCCTAAACCGTCCCCGTCCCCTAACCCTAACCCTAGCCCGAACCCTAACCCTAACCCTTCCCCGAAGCCTGACCCTCACCCGTCCCCTAATCCTAACCCGTAGGCTCACACTAACCCGCGCCCTCACACGTACGCTCCCCCTAAAGCGTTGTCGGAACCTCACCTGGACCCTAAACCGTCCCCGTCCCCTAACCCTAACCCTAGCCCGAACCCTAACCCTAACTCTTCCCCGAAGCCTGACCCTCACCCGTCCCCTAATCCTAACCCGTACGCTAACACTAACCCGCGCCCTCACACGCACGCTCCCCCTAAAGCGTTTTCGGACCCTCACCTGGACCCTAAACCGTCCCCGTCCCCTAACCCTAACCCTAGCCCGAACCCTAACCCTAACACTTCCCCGAAGCCTGACGCTCACCCGTCCCCTAATCCTAAGCCGTACGATAACACTTACCCACGCCCTCACACGCACGCTCCCCCTAAAGCGTTGTCGGACCCTCACCTGGACCCTAAACCATCCCCGTCCCCTAACCCTAACCCTAGCCCGAACCCTAACCCTAACCCTTCCCCGAAGCATGACCCTCACCCGTCCCCTAATCCTAAGCCGTACGCTAACACTAACCCGCACCCTCACACGCACGCTCCCCCTAAAGCGTTGTCGGACCCTCACCTGGACCCTAAACCGTCCCCGTCCCCTAACCCTAACCCTAGCCCGAACCCTAACCCTAACACTTCCCCGAAACCTGACCCTCACCCGTCCCCTAATCCTAACCCGTACGCTAACACTAACCCGCGCCCTCACATGCACGCTCCCCCTAAAGCGTTGTCGGACCCTCAGCTGGATCCTAAACCGTCCCCGTCCCCTAACCCTAACCATAGCCCGAACCCTAACCCTAACCCTTCCCCGAAGCCTAACCCTCACCCGTCCCCTATTCCTAACCCGTAGGCTCACACTAACCCGCGCCCTTACACACACGCTCCCCCTAAAGCGTTGTAGGACCCTAACCAGGACCCTAAACCGTCCCCGTCCCCTAACCCTAACCCTAGCCCGAACCCTAATCATAACACTTCCGCGAAGCCTGACCCTCACCCGTCCCCTAATCCTAACCCGTACGCTAACACTAACCCGCGCCCTCACACGCACGCTCCCCCAAAAGCGTTGTCGGACCCTCAATTGGACCCTAAGCCGTCCCCGTCCCCTAACCCTAACCCTAGCCCGAACCCTAACCCTAACCCTTCCCCGAAGCCTGACCCTCACCCGTCCCCTAATCCTAACCCGCACGCTAACACTAACCTGGGCCCTCACAAGCATGCTCCCCCTAAAGCGTTGTCAGACCCTCACCTGGACCCTAAACCGTCCCCGTCCCCTAACCCTAACCCTAGCCCGAACCCTAACCCTAACTCTTCCCCGAAGCCTGACCCTCACCCGTCCCCTAATCCTAACCCTTAGGCTCACACTAACCCGCGTCCTCACACGCACGCTCCCCCTAAAGCGTTGTCGGACCCTCACCTGGACCCTAAACCGTCCCCGTCCCCTAACCCTAACCCTAGCCCGAACCCTAACCCTAACCCTTCAACGAAGCCTGACCCTCACCCGTCCCCTAATCCTAACCCGTAGGCTCACACTAACCCGCGCCCTCACACGCACGCTCCCCCTAAAGCGTTGTCGGACCCTCACCTGGACCCTAAACCGTCCCCGTCCCCTAACCCTAACCCTAGCCCGAACCCTAACCCTAACCCTTTCCCGAAGCCTGACCCTCACCCGTCCCCTTATCCTAACCCGTAGGCTCACACTAACCCGCGCCCTCACACGCACGCTCTCCCTAAAGCGTTGTCGGACCCTCACCTGGACCCTAAACCGTCCCCGTCCCCTAACCCTAACCCTAGCCCGAACCCTAACCCTAAACCTTTCCCGAAGCCTGACCCTCACTCGTCCCCTAATCCTAACCCGTACGCTAACACTAACCCACGCCCTCACAAGCACGCTCCCCCTAAAGCGTTGTCGGACCCTCACCTGGACCCTAAACCGTCCCCGTCCCCTAACCCTAACCCTAGCCCGAACCCTAACCCTAACCCTTCCCCGAAGCCTGACGCTCACCCGTCCCCTAATCCTAACCCGTACGGTAACACTAACCCGTGCCCTCACACGCACGCTCCCCCTAAAGCGTTGTCGGACCCTCACCTGGACCCTAAACCGTCCCCGTCCCCTAACCCTAACCCTAGCCCGAACCCTAACCCTAACCCTTCCCCGAAGCCTGACCCTCACCCGTCACATAATCCTAACCCGTAGGCTCACACTAACCCGCGCCCTCACACGCACTATCCCCCTAAAGCGTTGTCGGACCCTCACCTGGACCCTAAACCGTCCCCGTCCCCTAACCCTAACCCTAGCCCGAACCCTAACCCTAACACTTCCCCGAAGCCTGACCCTCACCCGTCCCTAATCCTAACCCGTAGGCTCACACTAACCCACGCCCTCACACGCACGCTCCCCCTAAAGCGTGGTCGGACCCTCACCTGGACCCTAAACCGTCCCCGTCCCCTAACCCTAACCCTAGCCCAAACCCTAACCCTAACCCTTCCCCGAAGCCTGACCCTCACCCGTCCCCTAATCCTAACACGTAGGCTCACACTAACCCGCGCCCTCACACGCACGCTCCCCCTAAAGCGTTATCGGACCCTCACCTGGACCCTAAACCGTCCCCGTCCCCTAACCCTAACCCTAGCCCGAACACTAACCCTAACCCTTCCCAGAAGCCTGACCCTCACCCTTCCCCTAATCCTAACCCGTAGGCTCACACTAACACGCGCCCTCACACGCACGCTCCCCCTAAAGCATTGTCGGACCCTCACCTGGACCCTAAACCGTCCACGTCCCTTAACCCTAACCCTAGCCCGAACCCTAACCCTAACCCTTCCCCGAAGCCTGACCCTCACCCGTCCCCTAATCCTAACCCTTAACCTAACACTAACCCGCGCCCTCACACGCACGCTCCCCCTAAAGCGTTATCGGACCCTCACCTGGACCCTAAACCGTCCCCGTCCCCTAACCCTAACCCTAGCCCGAAACCTAACCCTAACCCTTCCCCGAAGCCTGACCCTCACCCGTCCCCTAATCCTAACCCGTTCGCTAACACTAACCCGCGCCCTCACACGCACGCTCCCCCTAAAGCGTTGTCGGACACTCACCTGGACCCTAAACCGTCCCCGTCCTCTAACCCTAACCCTAGCCCGAACCCTAACCCTAACCCTTCCCCGAAGCCTGACCCTCACCCGTCCCCTAATCCTAACCCTTACGCTAACACTAACCCGTGCCCTCACACGCACGCTCCCCCTAAAGTGTTGTCGGACCCTCACCTGGACCCTAAACCGTCCCCGTACCCTAACCCTAACCCTAGCCAGAACCCTAACCCTAACACTTCCCTGAAGCCTGACCCTCACCCGTCCCCTTATCCTAACACGTAGGCTCACACTAACACGCGCCCTCACACGCACGCTCCCCCTAAAGCGTTGTCGGACCCTCACCTGGACCCTAAACCGTCCCCGTCCCCTAACGCTAACCCTAGCCTGAACCTTAACCCTAACCCTTCCCAGAAGCCTGACCCTCACCCGTCCCCTAATCCTAATCGTTACGCTAACACTAACCCGCGCCCTCACACGCAGGCTCCCCCTAAAGCGTTGTCGGACCCTCACCTGGACCCTAAACCTTCCCCGTCCCCTAACCCTAACCCTAGCCCGAACCCTAACCCTAACCCTTCCCAGAAGCCTGACCCTCACCCTTCCCCTAATCCTAACCCGTAGGCTAACACTAACACGCGCCCTCACACGCACGCTCCCCCTAAAGCATTGTCGGACCCTCACCTGGACCCTAAACCGTCCCCGTCCCCTAACCCTAACCCTAGCCCGAACCCTAACCCTAACCCTTCCCCGAAGCCTGACCCTCACCAGTCCCATAATCCTAACCCGTAGGCTCACACTAACCCCCGCCCTCACACGCATGCTCCCCCTAAAGCATTGTCGGACCCTCACCTGGACCCTAAACTGTCCCCGTCCCCTAACCCTAACCCTAGCCCGAACCCTAACCCTTACCCTTCCCCGAAGCTTGACCCTCACCCGTCCCCTAATCCTAACACATAGGCTAACACTAACCCGCGCCCTCACACGCATGCTCCCCCTAAAGCGTTGTTGGACCCTCACCTGGACCCTAAACCGTCCCCGTCCCCTAACCCTAACCCTAGCCCGAACCCTAACCCTAAACCATCCCCGAAGCCTGACACTCACCCGTCCCCTAATCCTAACCCGTACGCTCACACTAACCCGCGCCCTCACACGCACGCTCCCCCTAAAGTGTTGTCAGACCCTCACCTGGACCCTAAACCGTCCCCGTCCCCTAACCCTAACCCTAGCCCGAACCCTAACCCTAACCCTTCCCCGAAGCCTGACCCTCACCCGTCCCCTAATCCTAACCCGTTCACTCACACTAACCCGCGCCCTCACACGCACGCTCCCCCTAAAGCGTTGTCGGACCCTCACCTTGACCCTAAACCGTCCCCGTCCCCTAACCCTAACCCTAGCCCGAACCCTAACCCTAACCCTTCCCGCAGCCTGACCCTCACCCGTCCCCTATCCTAACCCTTAAGCTAACACTAACCCGTGCACTCACACGCACGCTCCCCCTACATCGTTGTCGGACCCTCACCTGGACCCTAAACCGTCCCCGTCCCCTAACCCTAACCCTAGCCCGAACCCTAACCCTAACCCTTCCCCGAAGCCTGACACTCACCCATCCCCTAATCCTAACCCGTACGCTAACACTATCCCACGCCCTCACACGCACGCTCCCCCTAAAGCGTTGTCGGACCCTCAACTGGACCCTAAACCGTCCCCGTCCCCTAACCCTAACCCTAGCCCGAACCCTAACCCTAACCCTTCCCCGAAGCCTGACCCTCACCCGTCCCCTAATCCTAACCCGTAGGCTAACACTAACCCGCGCCCTCACACGCACGCTCCCCCTAAAGCGTTGTCGGATCCTCACCTGGACCCTAAACCGTCCCCGTCCCCTAACCCTAACCCTAGCCCGAACCCTAACCCTAACCCTTCCCCGAAGCCTGACCCTCACCCGTCCCCTAATCCTAACCCGTAGGCTAACACTAACCCGCGCCCTCACACGCACGCTCCCCCTAAAGCGTTGTCGGACCCTCACCTGGACCCTAAAACGTCCCCGTCCCCTAACCCTAACCCTAGCCCGAACCCTAACTCTAACCCTTCCCCGAAGCCTGACCCTCACCCGTCCCCTAATCCTAAACCGTACGCTAACACTAACCCGCACCCTCACACGCACGCTCCCCCTAAAGCGTTGTCGGACCCTCACCTGGACCCTAAACCGTCCCCGTCCCCTAACCCTAACCCTAGCCCGAACCCTAACCCTAACCCTTCCCCGAAGCCTGACCCTCACCCGTCCCCTAATCCTAACCCGTTCGCTAACACTAACCCGCGCCCTCACACGCACGCTCCCCCTAAAGCGTTGTCGGACACTCACCTGGACCCTAAACCGTCCCCGTCCTCTAACCCTAACCCTAGCCCGAACCCTAACCCTAACCCTTCCCCGAAGCCTGACCCTCACCCGTCCCCTAATCCTAACCCTTACGCTAACACTAACCCGTGCCCTCACACGCACGCTCCCCCTAAAGTGTTGTCGGACCCTCACCTGGACCCTAAACCGTCCCCGTCCCCTAACCCTAACCCTAGCCCGAACCCTAACCCTAACCCTTCCCCGAAGCCTGACTCTCACCCGTCCCCTAATCCTAACCCGTAGGCTCACACTAACCCGCGCCCTCACACGCACGCTCCCCCTAAAGCGTTGTCGGACCCTCACCTGGACCCTAAACCGTCCCCGTCCCCTAACCCTAACCCTTACCCGAACCCTAACCCCAACCCTTCCCCGAAGCCTGACCCTCACCCGTCCCCTAATCCTAACCCGTAGGCTCACACTAACCCGCGCCCTCACACACACGCTCCCCCTAAAGCGTTGTCGGACCCTCACCTGGACCCTAAACCGTCCCCGTCCCCTAACCCTAACCCTAGCCCGAACCCTAACCCTAACACTTCCCTGAAGCCTGACCCTCACCCGTCCCCTTATCCTAACACGTAGGCTCACAATAACACGCGCCCTCACACGCACGCTCCCCCTAAAGCGTTGTCGGACCCTCACCTGGACCCTAAACCGTCCCCGTCCCCTAACCCTAACCCGAACCCGAACCCTAACACTAAACCTGCCCCGAAGCCTGACCCTCACCCGTCCCATTATCCTAACACGTAGGCTCACACTAACGCGCGCCCTCACACGCACGCTCCCCCTAAAGCGTTGTCGGACCCTCACCTGGACCCTAAACCGTCCCCGTCCCCTAACGCTAACCCTAGCCCGAACCTTAACCCTAACCCTTCCCAGAAGCCTGACCCTCACCCGTCCCCTAATCCTAACCTGTACGCTAACACTAACACGCGCCCTCACACGCACGCTCCCCCTAAAGCGTTGTCGGACCCTCACCAGGACCCTAAACCGTCCCCGTCCCCTAACCCTAACCCTAACCCGAACCCTAACCCTAACCCTGCCCCGAAGCCTGACCGTCACACGTCCCCTAATCCTAACCCGTACGCTAACACTAACCCGCGCCCTCACACGCACGCTCCCCCTAAAGCGTTATCGGACCCTCACCTGGACCCTAAACCGTCCCCGTCCCCTAACCCTAACCCTAGCCCGAACACTAACCCTAACCCTTCCCAGAAGCCTGACCCTCACCCTTCCCCTAATCCTAACCCGTAGGCTCACACTAACACGCGCCCTCACACGCACGCTCCCCCTAAAGCATTGTCGGACCCTCACCTGGACCCTAAACCGTCCACGTCCCTTAACCCTAACCCTAGCCCGAACCCTAACCCTAACCCTTCCCCGAAGCCTGACCCTCACCCGTCCCCTAATCCTAACCCTTAACCTAACACTAACCCGCGCCCTCACACGCACGCTCCCCCTAAAGCGTTATCAGACCCTCACCTGGACCCTAAACCGTCCCCGTCCCCTAACCCTAACCCTAGCCCGAAACCTAACCCTAACCCTTCCCCGAAGCCTGACCCTCACCCGTCCCCTAATCCTAACCCGTTCGCTAACACTAACCCGCGCCCTCACACGCACGCTCCCCCTAAAGCGTTGTCGGACACTCACCTGGACCCTAAACCGTCCCCGTCCTCTAACCCTAACCCTAGCCCGAACCCTAACCCTAACCCTTCCCCGAAGCCTGACCCTCACCCGTCCCCTAATCCTAACCCTTACGCTAACACTAACCCGTGCCCTCACACGCACGCTCCCCCTAAAGTGTTGTCGGACCCTCACCTGGACCCTAAACCGTCCCCGTACCCTAACCCTAACCCTAGCCAGAACCCTAACCCTAACACTTCCCTGAAGCCTGACCCTCACCCGTCCCCTTATCCTAACACGTAGGCTCACACTAACACGCGCCCTCACACGCACGCTCCCCCTAAAGCGTTGTCGGACCCTCACCTGGACCCTAAACCGTCCCCGTCCCCTAACGCTAACCCTAGCCTGAACCTTAACCCTAACCCTTCCCAGAAGCCTGACCCTCACCCGTCCCCTAATCCTAATCCTTACGCTAACACTAACCCGCGCCCTCACACGCAGGCTCACCCTAAAGCGTTGTCGGACCCTCACCTGGACCCTAAACCTTCCCCGTCCCCTAACCCTAACCCTAGCCCGAACCCTAACCCTAACCCTTCCCAGAAGCCTGACCCTCACCCTTCCCCTAATCCTAACCCGTAGGCTAACACTAACACGCGCCCTCACACGCACGCTCCCCCTAAAGCATTGTCGGACCCTCACCTGGACCCTAAACCGTCCCCGTCCCCTAACCCTAACCCTAGCCCGAACCCTAACCCTAACCCTTCCCCGAAGCCTGACCCTCACCCGTCCCATAATCCTAACCCGTAGGCCTACACTAACCCCCGCCCTCGCACGCACGCTCCCCCTAAAGCATTGTCGGACCCTCACCTGGACCCTAAACTGTCCCCGTCCCCTAACCCTAACCCTAGCCCGAACCCTAACCCTTACCCTTCCCCGAAGCTTGACCCTCACCCGTCCCCTAATCCTAACACATAGGCTAACACTAACCCGCGCCCTCACACGCATGCTCCCCCTAAAGCGTTGTTGGACCCTCACCTGGACCCTAAACCGTCCCCGTCCCCTAACCCTAACCCTAGCCCGAACCCTAACCCTAAACCTTCCCCGAAGCCTGACACTCACCCGTCCCCTAATCCTAACCCGTACGCTCACACTAACCCGCGCCCTCACACGCACGCTCCCCCTAAAGTGTTGTCAGACCCTCACCTGGACCCTAAACCGTCCCCGTCCCCTAACCCTAACCCTAGCCCGAACCCTAACCCTAACCCTTCCCCGAAGCCTGACCCTCACCCGTCCCCTAATCCTAACCCGTTCGCTCACACTAACCCGCGCCCTCACACGCACGCTCCCCCTAAAGCGTTGTCGGACCCTCACCTGGACCCTAAACCGTCCCCGTCCCCTAACCCTAACCCTAGCCCGAACCCTAACCCTAACCCTTCCCGCAGCCTGACCCTCACCCGTCCCCTATCATAACCCTTAAGCTAACACTAACCCGTGCACTCACACGCACGCTCCCCCTACATCGTTGTCGGACCCTCACCTGGACCCTAAACCGTCCCCGTCCCCTAACCCTAACCCTAGCCCGAACCCTAACCCTAACCCTTCCCCGAAGCCTGACACTCACCATCCCCTAATCCTAACCCGTACGCTAACACTATCCCACGCCCTCACACGCACGCTCCCCCTAAAGCGTTGTCGGACCCTCACCTGGACCCTAAACCGTCCCCGTCCCCTAACCCTAACCCTAGCCCGAACCCTAACCCTAACCCTTCCCCGAAGCCTGACCCTCACCCGTCCCCTAATCCTAACCCGTAGGCTAACACTAATCCGCGCCCTCACACGCATGCTCCCCCTAAAGCGTTGTCGGACCCTCACCTGGACCCTAAACCGTCCCCGTCCCCTAACCCTAACCCTAGCCCGAACCCTAACCCTAAACCTTCCCCGAAGCCTGACACTCACCCGTCCCCTAATCCTAACCCGTACGCTCACACTAACCCGCGCCCTCACACGCACGCTCCCCCTAAAGCGTTGTCGGACCCTCAAGTGGACCCTAAACCGTCCCCGTCCCCTAACCCTAACCCTAGCCCGAACCCTAACCCTAACCCTTCCCCGAAGCCTGACCCTCACCCGTCCCCTATCCTAACCCTTAAGCTAACACTAACCCGTGCCCTAACACGCACGCTCCCCCTAAATCGTTGTCGGAACCTCACCTGGACCATAAACCGTCCCCGTCCCCTAACCCTAACCCTAGCCCGAACCCTAACCCTAACCCTTCCCCGAAGCCTGACCCTCACCCATCCCCTAATCCTAACCCGTACGCTAACACTAACCCGCGCCCTCACACGCACCCTCCCCCTAAAGCGTTGTCGGACCCTCACCTGGACCCTAAACCGTCCCCGTCCCCTAACCCTAACCCTAGCCCGAACCCTAACCCTAACCCTTCCCCGAAGCCTGACCCTCACCCGTCACATAATCCTAACCCGTAGGCTCACACTAACTCGCGCCCTCACACGCACGATCCCCCTAAAGCGTTGTCGGACCCTCACTTGGACCCTAAACCGTCCCCGTCCCCTAACCCTAACCCTAGCCCGAACCCTAACCCTAACCCTTCCCCGAAGCCTGACCCTCACCCGTCCCCTAATCCTAACCCGTAGGCTCACACTAACCCGCGCCCTCACACGTACGCTCCCCCTAAAGCGTTGTCGGAACCTCACCTGGACCCTAAACCGTCCCCGTCCCCTAACCCTAACCCTAGCCCGAACCCTAACCCTAACTCTTCCCCGAAGCCTGACCCTCACCCGTCCCCTAATCCTAACCCGTACGCTAACACTAACCCGCGCCCTCACACGCACGCTCCCCCTAAAGCGTTTTCGGACCCTCACCTGGACCCTAAACCGTCCCCGTCCCCTAACCCTAACCCTAGCCCGAACCCTAACCCTAACACTTCCCCGAAGCCTGACGCTCACCCGTCCCCTAATCCTAAGCCGTACGATAACACTTACCCACGCCCTCACACGCACGCTCCCCCTAAAGCGTTGTCGGACCCTCACCTGGACCCTAAACCATCCCCGTCCCCTAACCCTAACCCTAGCCCGAACCCTAACCCTAACCCTTCCCCGAAGCATGACCCTCACCCGTCCCCTAATCCTAAGCCGTACGCTAACACTAACCCGCACCCTCACACGCACGCTCCCCCTAAAGCGTTGTCGGACCCTCACCTGGACCCTAAACCGTCCCCGTCCCCTAACCCTAACCCTAGCCCGAACCCTAACCCTAACACTTCCCCGAAACCTGACCCTCACCCGTCCCCTAATCCTAACCCGTACGCTAACACTAACCCGCGCCCTCACATGCACGCTCCCCCTAAAGCGTTGTCGGACCCTCAGCTGGATCCTAAACCGTCCCCGTCCCCTAACCCTAACCATAGCCCGAACCCTAACCCTAACCCTTCCCCGAAGCCTAACCCTCACCCGTCCCCTATTCCTAACCCGTAGGCTCACACTAACCCGCGCCCTTACACACACGCTCCCCCTAAAGCGTTGTAGGACCCTAACCAGGACCCTAAACCGTCCCCGTCCCCTAACCCTAACCCTAGCCCGAACCCTAATCATAACACTTCCGCGAAGCCTGACCCTCACCCGTCCCCTAATCCTAACCCGTACGCTAACACTAACCCGCGCCCTCACACGCACGCTCCCCCAAAAGCGTTGTCGGACCCTCAATTGGACCCTAAGCCGTCCCCGTCCCCTAACCCTAACCCTAGCCCGAACCCTAACCCTAACCCTTCCCCGAAGCCTGACCCTCACCCGTCCCCTAATCCTAACCCGCACGCTAACACTAACCTGGGCCCTCACAAGCATGCTCCCCCTAAAGCGTTGTCAGACCCTCACCTGGACCCTAAACCGTCCCCGTCCCCTAACCCTAACCCTAGCCCGAACCCTAACCCTAACTCTTCCCCGAAGCCTGACCCTCACCCGTCCCCTAATCCTAACCCTTAGGCTCACACTAACCCGCGTCCTCACACGCACGCTCCCCCTAAAGCGTTGTCGGACCCTCACCTGGACCCTAAACCGTCCCCGTCCCCTAACCCTAACCCTAGCCCGAACCCTAACCCTAACCCTTCCCCGAAGCCTGACCCTCACCCGTCCCCTAATCCTAACCCGTAGGCTCACACTAACCCGCGCCCTCACACGCACGCTCCCCCTAAAGCGTTGTCGGACCCTCACCTGGACCCTAAACCGTCCCCGTCCCCTAACCCTAACCCTAGCCCGAACCCTAACCCTAACCCTTTCCCGAAGCCTGACCCTCACCCGTCCCCTTATCCTAACCCGTAGGCTCACACTAACCCGCGCCCTCACACGCACGCTCTCCCTAAAGCGTTGTCGGACCCTCACCTGGACCCTAAACCGTCCCCGTCCCCTAACCCTAACCCTAGCCCGAACCCTAACCCTAAACCTTTCCCGAAGCCTGACCCTCACTCGTCCCCTAATCCTAACCCGTACGCTAACACTAACCCACGCCCTCACAAGCACGCTCCCCCTAAAGCGTTGTCGGACCCTCACCTGGACCCTAAACCGTCCCCGTCCCCTAACCCTAACCCTAGCCCGAACCCTAACCCTAACCCTTCCCCGAAGCCTGACGCTCACCCGTCCCCTAATCCTAACCCGTACGGTAACACTAACCCGTGCCCTCACACGCACGCTCCCCCTAAAGCGTTGTCGGACCCTCACCTGGACCCTAAACCGTCCCCGTCCCCTAACCCTAACCCTAGCCCGAACCCTAACCCTAACCCTTCCCCGAAGCCTGACCCTCACCCGTCACATAATCCTAACCCGTAGGCTCACACTAACCCGCGCCCTCACACGCACTATCCCCCTAAAGCGTTGTCGGACCCTCACCTGGACCCTAAACCGTCCCCGTCCCCTAACCCTAACCCTAGCCCGAACCCTAACCCTAACACTTCCCCGAAGCCTGACCCTCACCCGTCCCTAATCCTAACCCGTAGGCTCACACTAACCCACGCCCTCACACGCACGCTCCCCCTAAAGCGTGGTCGGACCCTCACCTGGACCCTAAACCGTCCCCGTCCCCTAACCCTAACCCTAGCCCAAACCCTAACCCTAACCCTTCCCCGAAGCCTGACCCTCACCCGTCCCCTAATCCTAACACGTAGGCTCACACTAACCCGCGCCCTCACACGCACGCTCCCCCTAAAGCGTTATCGGACCCTCACCTGGACCCTAAACCGTCCCCGTCCCCTAACCCTAACCCTAGCCCGAACACTAACCCTAACCCTTCCCAGAAGCCTGACCCTCACCCTTCCCCTAATCCTAACCCGTAGGCTCACACTAACACGCGCCCTCACACGCACGCTCCCCCTAAAGCATTGTCGGACCCTCACCTGGACCCTAAACCGTCCACGTCCCTTAACCCTAACCCTAGCCCGAACCCTAACCCTAACCCTTCCCCGAAGCCTGACCCTCACCCGTCCCCTAATCCTAACCCTTAACCTAACACTAACCCGCGCCCTCACACGCACGCTCCCCCTAAAGCGTTATCGGACCCTCACCTGGACCCTAAACCGTCCCCGTCCCCTAACCCTAACCCTAGCCCGAAACCTAACCCTAACCCTTCCCCGAAGCCTGACCCTCACCCGTCCCCTAATCCTAACCCGTTCGCTAACACTAACCCGCGCCCTCACACGCACGCTCCCCCTAAAGCGTTGTCGGACACTCACCTGGACCCTAAACCGTCCCCGTCCTCTAACCCTAACCCTAGCCCGAACCCTAACCCTAACCCTTCCCCGAAGCCTGACCCTCACCCGTCCCCTAATCCTAACCCTTACGCTAACACTAACCCGTGCCCTCACACGCACGCTCCCCCTAAAGTGTTGTCGGACCCTCACCTGGACCCTAAACCGTCCCCGTACCCTAACCCTAACCCTAGCCAGAACCCTAACCCTAACACTTCCCTGAAGCCTGACCCTCACCCGTCCCCTTATCCTAACACGTAGGCTCACACTAACACGCGCCCTCACACGCACGCTCCCCCTAAAGCGTTGTCGGACCCTCACCTGGACCCTAAACCGTCCCCGTCCCCTAACGCTAACCCTAGCCTGAACCTTAACCCTAACCCTTCCCAGAAGCCTGACCCTCACCCGTCCCCTAATCCTAATCGTTACGCTAACACTAACCCGCGCCCTCACACGCAGGCTCCCCCTAAAGCGTTGTCGGACCCTCACCTGGACCCTAAACCTTCCCCGTCCCCTAACCCTAACCCTAGCCCGAACCCTAACCCTAACCCTTCCCAGAAGCCTGACCCTCACCCTTCCCCTAATCCTAACCCGTAGGCTAACACTAACACGCGCCCTCACACGCACGCTCCCCCTAAAGCATTGTCGGACCCTCACCTGGACCCTAAACCGTCCCCGTCCCCTAACCCTAACCCTAGCCCGAACCCTAACCCTAACCCTTCCCCGAAGCCTGACCCTCACCAGTCCCATAATCCTAACCCGTAGGCTCACACTAACCCCCGCCCTCACACGCATGCTCCCCCTAAAGCATTGTCGGACCCTCACCTGGACCCTAAACTGTCCCCGTCCCCTAACCCTAACCCTAGCCCGAACCCTAACCCTTACCCTTCCCCGAAGCTTGACCCTCACCCGTCCCCTAATCCTAACACATAGGCTAACACTAACCCGCGCCCTCACACGCATGCTCCCCCTAAAGCGTTGTTGGACCCTCACCTGGACCCTAAACCGTCCCCGTCCCCTAACCCTAACCCTAGCCCGAACCCTAACCCTAAACCATCCCCGAAGCCTGACACTCACCCGTCCCCTAATCCTAACCCGTACGCTCACACTAACCCGCGCCCTCACACGCACGCTCCCCCTAAAGTGTTGTCAGACCCTCACCTGGACCCTAAACCGTCCCCGTCCCCTAACCCTAACCCTAGCCCGAACCCTAACCCTAACCCTTCCCCGAAGCCTGACCCTCACCCGTCCCCTAATCCTAACCCGTTCGCTCACACTAACCCGCGCCCTCACACGCACGCTCCCCCTAAAGCGTTGTCGGACCCTCACCTTGACCCTAAACCGTCCCCGTCCCCTAACCCTAACCCTAGCCCGAACCCTAACCCTAACCCTTCCCGCAGCCTGACCCTCACCCGTCCCCTATCCTAACCCTTAAGCTAACACTAACCCGTGCACTCACACGCACGCTCCCCCTACATCGTTGTCGGACCCTCACCTGGACCCTAAACCGTCCCCGTCCCCTAACCCTAACCCTAGCCCGAACCCTAACCCTAACCCTTCCCCGAAGCCTGACACTCACCCATCCCCTAATCCTAACCCGTACGCTAACACTAACCCGCGCCCTCACACGCACGCTCCCCCTAAAGCGTTGTCGGATCCTCACCTGGACCCTAAACCGTCCCCGTCCCCTAACCCTAACCCTAGCCCGAACCCTAACCCTAACCCTTCCCCGAAGCCTGACCCTCACCCGTCCCCTAATCCTAACCCGTAGGCTAACACTAACCCGCGCCCTCACACGCACGCTCCCCCTAAAGCGTTGTCGGACCCTCACCTGGACCCTAAAACGTCCCCGTCCCCTAACCCTAACCCTAGCCCGAACCCTAACTCTAACCCTTCCCCGAAGCCTGACCCTCACCCGTCCCCTAATCCTAAACCGTACGCTAACACTAACCCGCACCCTCACACGCACGCTCCCCCTAAAGCGTTGTCGGACCCTCACCTGGACCCTAAACCGTCCCCGTCCCCTAACCCTAACCCTAGCCCGAACCCTAACCCTAACCCTTCCCCGAAGCCTGACCCTCACCCGTCCCCTAATCCTAACCCGTTCGCTAACACTAACCCGCGCCCTCACACGCACGCTCCCCCTAAAGCGTTGTCGGACACTCACCTGGACCCTAAACCGTCCCCGTCCTCTAACCCTAACCCTAGCCCGAACCCTAACCCTAACCCTTCCCCGAAGCCTGACCCTCACCCGTCCCCTAATCCTAACCCTTACGCTAACACTAACCCGTGCCCTCACACGCACGCTCCCCCTAAAGTGTTGTCGGACCCTCACCTGGACCCTAAACCGTCCCCGTCCCCTAACCCTAACCCTAGCCCGAACCCTAACCCTAACCCTTCCCCGAAGCCTGACTCTCACCCGTCCCCTAATCCTAACCCGTAGGCTCACACTAACCCGCGCCCTCACACGCACGCTCCCCCTAAAGCGTTGTCGGACCCTCACCTGGACCCTAAACCGTCCCCGTCCCCTAACCCTAACCCTTACCCGAACCCTAACCCCAACCCTTCCCCGAAGCCTGACCCTCACCCGTCCCCTAATCCTAACCCGTAGGCTCACACTAACCCGCGCCCTCACACACACGCTCCCCCTAAAGCGTTGTCGGACCCTCACCTGGACCCTAAACCGTCCCCGTCCCCTAACCCTAACCCTAGCCCGAACCCTAACCCTAACACTTCCCTGAAGCCTGACCCTCACCCGTCCCCTTATCCTAACACGTAGGCTCACAATAACACGCGCCCTCACACGCACGCTCCCCCTAAAGCGTTGTCGGACCCTCACCTGGACCCTAAACCGTCCCCGTCCCCTAACCCTAACCCGAACCCGAACCCTAACACTAAACCTGCCCCGAAGCCTGACCCTCACCCGTCCCATTATCCTAACACGTAGGCTCACACTAACGCGCGCCCTCACACGCACGCTCCCCCTAAAGCGTTGTCGGACCCTCACCTGGACCCTAAACCGTCCCCGTCCCCTAACGCTAACCCTAGCCCGAACCTTAACCCTAACCCTTCCCAGAAGCCTGACCCTCACCCGTCCCCTAATCCTAACCTGTACGCTAACACTAACACGCGCCCTCACACGCACGCTCCCCCTAAAGCGTTGTCGGACCCTCACCAGGACCCTAAACCGTCCCCGTCCCCTAACCCTAACCCTAACCCGAACCCTAACCCTAACCCTGCCCCGAAGCCTGACCGTCACACGTCCCCTAATCCTAACCCGTACGCTAACACTAACCCGCGCCCTCACACGCACGCTCCCCCTAAAGCGTTATCGGACCCTCACCTGGACCCTAAACCGTCCCCGTCCCCTAACCCTAACCCTAGCCCGAACACTAACCCTAACCCTTCCCAGAAGCCTGACCCTCACCCTTCCCCTAATCCTAACCCGTAGGCTCACACTAACACGCGCCCTCACACGCACGCTCCCCCTAAAGCATTGTCGGACCCTCACCTGGACCCTAAACCGTCCACGTCCCTTAACCCTAACCCTAGCCCGAACCCTAACCCTAACCCTTCCCCGAAGCCTGACCCTCACCCGTCCCCTAATCCTAACCCTTAACCTAACACTAACCCGCGCCCTCACACGCACGCTCCCCCTAAAGCGTTATCAGACCCTCACCTGGACCCTAAACCGTCCCCGTCCCCTAACCCTAACCCTAGCCCGAAACCTAACCCTAACCCTTCCCCGAAGCCTGACCCTCACCCGTCCCCTAATCCTAACCCGTTCGCTAACACTAACCCGCGCCCTCACACGCACGCTCCCCCTAAAGCGTTGTCGGACACTCACCTGGACCCTAAACCGTCCCCGTCCTCTAACCCTAACCCTAGCCCGAACCCTAACCCTAACCCTTCCCCGAAGCCTGACCCTCACCCGTCCCCTAATCCTAACCCTTACGCTAACACTAACCCGTGCCCTCACACGCACGCTCCCCCTAAAGTGTTGTCGGACCCTCACCTGGACCCTAAACCGTCCCCGTACCCTAAACCTAACCCTAGCCAGAACCCTAACCCTAACACTTCCCTGAAGCCTGACCCTCACCCGTCCCCTTATCCTAACACGTAGGCTCACACTAACACGCGCCCTCACACGCACGCTCCCCCTAAAGCGTTGTCGGACCCTCACCTGGACCCTAAACCGTCCCCGTCCCCTAACGCTAACCCTAGCCTGAACCTTAACCCTAACCCTTCCCAGAAGCCTGACCCTCACCCGTCCCCTAATCCTAATCCTTACGCTAACACTAACCCGCGCCCTCACACGCAGGCTCACCCTAAAGCGTTGTCGGACCCTCACCTGGACCCTAAACCTTCCCCGTCCCCTAACCCTAACCCTAGCCCGAACCCTAACCCTAACCCTTCCCAGAAGCCTGACCCTCACCCTTCCCCTAATCCTAACCCGTAGGCTAACACTAACACGCGCCCTCACACGCACGCTCCCCCTAAAGCATTGTCGGACCCTCACCTGGACCCTAAACCGTCCCCGTCCCCTAACCCTAACCCTAGCCCGAACCCTAACCCTAACCCTTCCCCGAAGCCTGACCCTCACCCGTCCCATAATCCTAACCCGTAGGCCTACACTAACCCCCGCCCTCACACGCACGCTCCCCCTAAAGCATTGTCGGACCCTCACCTGGACCCTAAACTGTCCCCGTCCCCTAACCCTAACCCTAGCCCGAACCCTAACCCTTACCCTTCCCCGAAGCTTGACCCTCACCCGTCCCCTAATCCTAACACATAGGCTAACACTAACCCGCGCCCTCACACGCATGCTCCCCCTAAAGCGTTGTTGGACCCTCACCTGGACCCTAAACCGTCCCCGTCCCCTAACCCTAACCCTAGCCCGAACCCTAACCCTAAACCTTCCCCGAAGCCTGACACTCACCCGTCCCCTAATCCTAACCCGTACGCTCACACTAACCCGCGCCCTCACACGCACGCTCCCCCTAAAGTGTTGTCAGACCCTCACCTGGACCCTAAACCGTCCCCGTCCCCTAACCCTAACCCTAGCCCGAACCCTAACCCTAACCCTTCCCCGAAGCCTGACCCTCACCCGTCCCCTAATCCTAACCCGTTCGCTCACACTAACCCGCGCCCTCACACGCACGCTCCCCCTAAAGCGTTGTCGGACCCTCACCTGGACCCTAAACCGTCCCCGTCCCCTAACCCTAACCCTAGCCCGAACCCTAACCCTAACCCTTCCCGCAGCCTGACCCTCACCCGTCCCCTATCATAACCCTTAAGCTAACACTAACCCGTGCACTCACACGCACGCTCCCCCTACATCGTTGTCGGACCCTCACCTGGACCCTAAACCGTCCCCGTCCCCTAACCCTAACCCTAGCCCGAACCCTAACCCTAACCCTTCCCCGAAGCCTGACACTCACCATCCCCTAATCCTAACCCGTACGCTAACACTATCCCACGCCCTCACACGCACGCTCCCCCTAAAGCGTTGTCGGACCCTCACCTGGACCCTAAACCGTCCCCGTCCCCTAACCCTAACCCTAGCCCGAACCCTAACCCTAACCCTTCCCCGAAGCCTGACCCTCACCCGTCCCCTAATCCTAACCCGTAGGCTAACACTAACCCGCGCCCTCACACGCACGCTCCCCCTAAAGCGTTGTCGGACCCTCACCTGGACCCTAAACCGTCCCCGTCCCCTAACCCTAACCCTAGCCCGAACCCTAACCCTAACCCTTCCCCGAAGCCTGACCCTCACCCGTCCCCTAATCCTAACCCGTTCGCTAACACTAACCCGCGCCCTCACACGCACGCTCCCCCTAAAGCGTTGTCGGACACTCACCTGGACCCTAAACCGTCCCCGTCCTCTAACCCTAACCCTAGCCCGAACCCTAACCCTAACCCTTCCCCGAAGCCTGACCCTCACCCGTCCCCTAATCCTAACCCTTACGCTAACACTAACCCGTGCCCTCACACGCACGCTCCCCCTAAAGTGTTGTCGGACCCTCACCTGGACCCTAAACCGTCCCCGTCCCCTAACCCTTACCCTAGCCCGAGCCCTAACCCTAACCCTTCCCCGAAGCCTGACTCTCACCCGTCCCCTAATCCTAACCCGTAGGCTCACACTAACCCGCGCCCTCACACGCACGCTCCCCCTAAAGCGTTGTCGGACCCTCACCTGGACCCTAAACCGTCCCCGTCCCCTATCCCTAACCCTTACCCGAACCCTAACCCCAACGCTTCCCCGAAGCCTGACCCTCACCCGTCCCCTAATCCTAACCCGTAGGCTCACACTAACCCGCGCCCTCACACACACGCTCCCCCTAAAGCGTTGTCGGACCCTCACCTGGACCCTAAACCGTCCCCGTCCCCTAACCCTAACCCTAGCCCGAACCCTAACCCTAACACTTCCCTGAAGCCTGACCCTCACTCGTCCCCTTATCCTAACACGTAGGCTCACAATAACACGCGCCCTCACACGCACGCTCCCCCTAAAGCGTTGTCGGACCCTCACCTGGACCCTAAACCGTCCCCGTCCCCTAACCCTAACCCTAGCCCGAACCCTAACCCTAACCCTTCCCCGAAGCCTGACCCTCACCCGTCCCCTAATCCTAACCCGTAGGCTAACACTAACCCGCGCCCTCACACGCACGCTCCCCCTAAAGCGTTGTCGGACCCTCACCTGGACCCTAAAACGTCCCCGTCCCCTAACCCTAACCCTAGCCCGAACCCTAACTCTAAACCTTCCCCGAAGCCTGACCCTCACCCGTCCCCTAATCCTAAACCGTACGCTAACACTAACCCGCGCCCTCACACGCACGCTCCCCCTAAAGCGTTGTCGGACCCTCACCTGGACCCTAAACCGTCCCCGTCCCCTAACCCTAACCCTAGCCCGAACCCTAACCCTAACCCTTCCCCGAAGCCTGACCCTCACCCGTCCCCTAATCCTAACCCGTACGCTAAGACTAACCCGCGCCCTCACACGCACGCTCCCCCTAAAGCGTTGTCGGACCCTCACCTGGACCCTAAACCGTCCCCGTCCCCTAACCTTACCCTAGCCCGAACCCTAACCCTAACACTTCCCCGAAGCCTGACCCTCACCCGTCCCCTAATCCTAACCCGTAGGCTCACACTAACACGCACCCTCACACGCAAGCTCCCCCCTAAAGAGTTGTCGGACCCTCACCTGGACCCTAAACCGTCCCCGTCCCCTAACCCTAACCCTAGCCCGAACCTTAACCCTAACCCTTCCCCGAAGCCAGACACTCACCCGTCCCCTAATCCTAACCTGTACGCTCACACTAGCCCGCGCCCTCACACGCACGCTCCCCCTAAAGCGTTGTCGGACCCTCACCTGGACCCTAAACCGTCCCCGTCCCCTAACCCTAACCCGAACCCGACCCTAACACTAAACCTGCCCCGAAGCCTGACCCTCACCCGTCCCATTATCCTAACACGTAGGCTCACACTAAGACGCGCCCTCACACGCACGCTCCCCCTAAAGCGTTGTCGGACCCTCACCTGGACCCTAAACCGTCCCCGTCCCCTAACGCTAACCCTAGCCCGAACCTTAACCCTAACCCTTCCCAGAAGCTTGACCCTCACCCGTCCCCTAATCCTAACCTGTACGCTAACACTAACAAGCGCCCTCACACGCACGCTCCCCCTAAAGCGTTGTCGGACCCTCACCAGGACCCTAAACCGTCCCCGTCCCCTAACCCTAACCCTAACCCGAACCCTAACCCTAACCCTGCCCCGAAGCCTGACCGTCACACGTCCCCTAATCCTAACCCGTACGCTAACACTAACCCGCGCCCTCACACGCACGCTCCCCCTAAAGCGTTATCGGACCCTCACCTGGACCCTAAACCGTCCCCGTCCCCTAACCCTAACCCTAGCCCGAACACTAACCCTAACCCTTCCCAGAAGCCTGACCCTCACCCTTCCCCTAATCCTAACCCGTAGGCTCACACTAACACGCGCCCTCACACGCACGCTCCCCCTAAAGCATTGTCGGACCCTCACCTGGACCCTAAACCGTCCCCGTCCCCTAACCCTAACCCTAGCCCGAACCCTAACCCTAACCCTTCCCAGAAGCCTGACCCTCACCCGTCCCCTAATCCTAACCCGTAGGCTAACACTAACCCGCGCCCTCACACGCACGCTCCCCCTAAAGCGTTGTCGGACCCTCACCTGGACCCTAAACCGTCCCCGTCCCATAACCCTAACCCTAGCCCGAACCCTAACCCTAAACCTTCCCCGAAGCCTGACCCTCACCCGTCCCCTAATCCTAACCCGTTCGCTCACACTAACCCGCGCCCTCACATGCACGCTCCCCCTAAAGCGTTGCCGGACCCTCACCTAGACTCTAAACCGTCCCCGTCCCCTAACCCTAACCCTAGCCCGAACCCTAACCCTAACCCTTCCCCGAAGCCTGACCCTCACCCGTCCCCTAATCCTAATCCTTAACCTAACACTAACCCGCGCCCTCACACGCACGCTCCCCCTAAAGCGTTATCGGACCCTCACCTGGACCCTAAACCGTCCCCGTCCCCTAACCCTAACCCTAGCCCGAAACCTAACCCTAACCCTTCCCCGATGCCTGACCCTCACCCGTCCCCTAATCCTAACCCGTTCGCTAACACTAACCCGCGCCCTCACACGCACGCTCCCCCTAAAGCGTTGTCGGACACTCACCTGGACCCTAAACCGTCCCCGTCCTCTAACCCTAACCCTAGCCCGAACCCTAACCCTAACCCTTCCCCGAAGCCTGACCCTCACCCGTCCCCTAATCCTAACCCTTACGCTAACACTAACCCGTGCCCTCACACGCACGCTCCCCCTAAAGTGTTGTCGGACCCTCACCTGGACCCTAAACCGTCCCCGTACCCTAACCCTAACCCTAGCCAGAACCCTAACCCTAACACTTCCCTGAAGCCTGACCCTCACCCGTCCCCTTATCCTAACACGTAGGCTCACACTAACACGCGCCCTCACACGCACGCTCCCCCTAAAGCGTTGTCGGACCCTCACCTGGACCCTAAACCGTCCCCGTCCCCTAACGCTAACCCTAGCCTGAACCTTAACCCTAACCCTTCCCAGAAGCCTGACCCTCACCCGTCCCCTAATCCTAATCCTTACGCTAACACTAACCCGCGCCCTCACACGCAGGCTCCCCCTAAAGCGTTGTCGGACCCTCACCTGGACCCTAAACCTTCCCCGTCCCCTAACCCTAACCCTAGCCCGAACCCTAACCCTAACCCTTCCCAGAAGCCTGACCCTCACCCTTCCCCTAATCCTAACCCGTAGGCTAACACTAACACGCGCCCTCACACGCACGCTCCCCCTAAAGCATTGTCGGACCCTCACCTGGACCCTAAACCGTCCCCGTCCCCTAACCCTAACCCTAGCCCGAACCCTAACCCTAACCCTTCCCCGAAGCCTGACCCTCACCAGTCCCATAATCCTAACCCGTAGGCTCACACTAACCCCCGCCCTCACACGCACGCTCCCCCTAAAGCATTGTCGGACCCTCACCTGGACCCTAAACTGTCCCCGTCCCCTAACCCTAACCCTAGCCCGAACCCTAACCCTTACCCTTCCTCGAAGCTTGACCCTCACCCGTCCCCTAATCCTAACACATAGGCTAACACTAACCCGCGCCCTCACACGCATGCTCCCCCTAAAGCGTTGTTGGACCCTCACCTGGACCCTAAACCGTCCCCGTCCCCTAACCCTAACCCTAGCCCGAACCCTAACCCTAAACCTTCCCCGAAGCCTGACACTCACCCGTCCCCTAATCCTAACCCGTACGCTCACACTAACCCGCGCCCTCACACGCACGCTCCCCCTAAAGTGTTGTCGGACCCTCACCTGGACCCTAAACCGTCCCCGTCCCCTAACCGTAACCCTAGCCCGAACCCTAACCCTAACCCTTCCCCGAAGCCTGACCCTCACCCGTCCCCTAATCCTAACCCGTTCGCTCACACTAACCCGCGCCCTCACACGCACGCTCCCCCTAAAGGGTTGTCGGACCCTCACCTGGACCCTAAACCGTCCCCGTCCCCTAACCCTAACCCTAGCCCGAACCCTAACCCTAACCCTTCCCGCAGCCTGACCCTCACCCGTCCCCTATCCTAACCCTTAAGCTAACACTAACCCGTGCACTCACACGCACGCTCCCCCTACATCGTTGTCGGACCCTCACCTGGACCCTAAACCGTCCCCGTCCCCTAACCCTAACCCTAGCCCGAACCCTAACCCTAACCCTTCCCCGAAGCCTGACACTCACCCATCCCCTAATCCTAACCCGTACGCTAACACTATCCCACGCCCTCACACGCACGCTCCCCCTAAAGCGTTGTCGGACCCTCACCTGGACCCTAAACCGTCCCCGTCCCCTAACCCTAACCCTAGCCCGAACCCTAACCCTAACCCTTCCCCGAAGCCTGATCCTCACCCGTCCCCTAATCCTAACCGTAGGCTAACACTAACCCGCGCCCTCACACGCACGCTCCCCCTAAAGCGTTGTCGGATCCTCACCTGGACCCTAAACCGTCCCCGTCCCCTAACCCTAACCCTAGCCCGAACCCTAACCCTAACCCTTCCCCGAAGCCTGACCCTCACCCGTCCCCTAATCCTAACCCGTAGGCTAACACTAACCCGCGCCCTCACACGCACGCTCCCCCTAAAGCGTTGTCGGACCCTCACCTGGACCCTAAAACGTCCCCGTCCCCTAACCCTAACCCTAGCCCGAACCCTAACTCTAACCCTTCCCCGAAGCCTGACCCTCACCCGTCCCCTAATCCTAAACCGTACGCTAACACTAACCCGCACCCTCACACGCACGCTCCCCCTAAAGCGTTGTCGGACCCTCACCTGGACCCTAAACCGTCCCCGTCCCCTAACCCTAACCCTAGCCCGAACCCTAACCCTAAACTTTCCCCGAAGCCAGACCCTCACCCGTCCCCTAATCCTAACCCGTTCGCTAACACTAACCCGCGCCCTCACACGCACGCTCCCCCTAAAGCGTTGTCGGACACTCACCTGGACCCTAAACCGTCCCCGTCCTCTAACCCTAACCCTAGCCCGAACCCTAACCCTAACCCTTCCCCGAAGCCTGACCCTCACCCGTCCCCTAATCCTAACCCTTACGCTAACACTAACCCGTGCCCTCACACGCACGCTCCCCTTAAAGTGTTGTCGGACCCTCACCTGGACCCTAAACCGTCCCCGTCCCCTAACCCTAACCCTAGCCCGAACCCTAACCCTAACCCTTCCCCGAAGCCTGACTCTCACCCGTCCCCTAATCCTAACCCGTAGGCTCACACTAACCCACGCCCTCACACGCACGCTCCCCCTAAAGCGTTGTCGGACCCTCACCTGGACCCTAAACCGTCCCCGTCCCCTAACCCTAACCCTTACCCGAACCCTAACCCCAACCCTTCCCCGAAGCCTGACCCTCACCCGTCCCCTAATCCTAACCCGTAGGCTCACACTAACCCGCGCCCTCACACACACGCTCCCCCTAAAGCGTTGTCGGACCCTCACCTGGACCCTAAACCGTCCCCGTCCCCTAACCCTAACCCTAGCCCGAACCCTAACCCTAACACTTCCCTGAAGCCTGACCCTCACCCGTCCCCTTATCCTAACACGTAGGCTCACAATAACACGCGCCCTCACACGCACGCTCCCCCTAAAGCGTTGTCGGACCCTCACCTGTACCCTAAACCGTCCCCGTCCCCTAACGCTAGCCCTAGCCCGAACCTTAACCCTTACCCTTCCCCGAAGCCTGACCCTCACCCGTCCCCTAATCCTAACCCGTACGCTAACACTAACCCACGCCCTCACACGCACGCTCCCCCTAAAGCGTTGTCGGACCCTCACCTGGACCCTAAACCGTCCCCGTCCCCTAACCCTAACCCTAGCCCGAAACCTAACCCTAACCCTTCCCCGAAGCCTGACCCTCACCCGTCCCCTAATCCTAACCCGTTCGCTAACAGTAACCAGCGCCCTCACACGCACGCTCCCCCTAAAGCGTTGTCGGACCCTCACCTGGACCCTAAACCGTCCCCGTCCCCTAACCCTAACCCTAGCCTAAACCCTAACCCTAACCCTTCCCCGAAGCCTGACCCTCACCCGTCCCCTAATCCTAACCCGTAGGCTCACACTAACCCGCGCCCTCACACGCACGCTCCCCCTAAAGCGTTGTCGGACCCTCACCTGTACCCTAAACCGTCCCCGTCCCCTAACCCTAACCCTAGCCCGAACCCTAACCCTAACCCTTCCCTGAAGCCTGACCCTCACCCGTCCCCTTATCCTAACACGTAGGCTCACACTAACACGCGCCCTCACACGCACACTCCCCCTAAAGCATTGTCGGACCCTCACCTGGACCCTAAACAGTCCCCGTCCCCTAACCCTAACCCTAGCCCGAACCTTAACCCTAACCCTTCCCCGAAGCCTGACCCTCACCCGTCCCCTAATCCTAACCCGTACGCTAACACTAACCGGCGCCCTCACACGCACGCTCCCCCTAAAGCGTTGTCGGACCCTCACCTGGACCCTAAACCGTCCCCGTCCCCTAACCTAACCCTAGCCCGAACCCTAACCCTAACCCTGCCCCGAAGCCTGACCCTCACCCGTCCCCTAATCCTAACCCGTACGCTAACACTAACCCGCGCCCTCACATGCACGCTCACCCTAAAGCGTTGTCGGACCCTCACCTGGACCCTAAACCTTCCCCGTCCCCTAACCCTAACCCTAACCCGAACCCTAACCCTAACCTTTCCCAGAAGCCTGACCCTCACCCGTCCCCTAATCCTAACCCATAGGCTAACACTAACCCGCGCCCTCACAGGCACGCTCCCCCTAAAGCGTTGTCGGACCCTCACCTGGACCCTAAAACGTCCCCGTCCCCTAACCCTAACCCTAGCCCGAACCCTAACCCTAACCCTTCCCCGAAGCCTGACTCTCACCCGTCCCCTAATCTTAACCCTTAAGCTAACACTAACCCGTGCCCTCACACGCACGCTCCCCCTAAAGCGTTGTCGGACCCTCACCTGGACCCTAAACCGTCCCCGTCCCCTAACCCTAACCCTAGCCCGAACCCTAACCCTAACACTTCCCCGAAGCCTGACCCTCAACCGTCCCCTAATCTTAACCCGTAGTCTCACACTAACACGCGCCCTCACACGCACGCTCCCCCCTAAAGAGTTGTCGGACCCT
Organism: Lagenorhynchus albirostris; assembly: GCF_949774975.1. Taxonomy (NCBI): domain Eukaryota; kingdom Metazoa; phylum Chordata; class Mammalia; order Artiodactyla; family Delphinidae; genus Lagenorhynchus; species Lagenorhynchus albirostris. The sequence continues at coordinate 19,238 of NW_026783506.1, read as the reverse complement.
CACCTGGACCCTAAACCGTCCCCGTCCCCTAACCCTAACCCTAGCCCGAACCTTAACCCTAACCCTTCCCCGAAGCCAGACACTCACCCGTAACCTAATCCTAATATGTACGCTCACACTAACCCGCGCCCTCACACGCACGCTCCCCCTAAAGCGTTGTCGGACCCTCACCTGGACCCTAAACCGTCCCCGTCCCCTAACCCTAACCCTAACCCGAACCCTAACCCTAAACCTGCCCCGAAGCCTGACCCTCACCCGTCCCCTTATCCTAACACGTAGGCTCACACTAACACGCGCCCTCACACGCACGCTCCCCCTAAAGCGTTGTCGGACCCTCACCTGGACCCTAAACCGTCCCCGTCCCCTAACGCTAACCCTAGCCCAAACCTTAACCCTAACCCTTCCCAGAAGCCTGACCCTCACCTGTCCCCTAATCCTAACCCGTAGGCTCACACTAACACGCACCCTCACACGCCCGCTCCCCCTAAAGCGTTGACGAACCCTCACCTGGACCCTAAACCGTCCCCATCCCCTAACCCTAACCCTAGCCCGAACCCTAACCTTAACCCTTCCCCGAAGCCTGACCCTCACCCGTCCCCTAATCCTAACCGGTACGCTAACACTAACCCGCGCCCTCACATGCACGCTCCCCCTAAAGCGTTGTCGGACCCTCACCTGGACCCTAAACCGTCCCCGTCCCCTAACCCTAACCCTAGCCCGAACCCTAACCCTAACCCTTCCCCGAAGCCTGACCCTCACCCGTCCTCTAATCCTAAACCGTAGGCTCACACTAACCCGCGCCCTCACACGCACGCTCCCCCTAAAGCGTTTTCGGACCGTCACCTGGACCCTAAACCGTCCCCGTCCCCTAACACTAACCCTAGCCCAAACCCTAACCCTAACCCTTCCCCGAAGCCTGACCCTCACCCGTCCCCTAATCTTAACCCGTAGGCTCACACTAACCCACGCCCTCACACGCACGCTACCCCTACATCGTTGTCGGACCCTCACCTGGACCCTAAACCGTCCCCGTCCCCTAACCCTAACAATAGCCCGAACCCTAACCCTAACACTTCCCTGAAGCCTGACCCTCACCCGTCCCCTTATCCTAAGACGTAGGCTCACACTAACACGCGCCCTCACACGCACGCTCCCCCTAAAGCGTTGTCGGACCCTCACCTGGACCCTAAACCGTCCCCGTCCCCTAACCCTAACCCTAGCCCGAACCTTAACCCTAACACTTCCCCGAAGCCAGACCCTCACCCGTCACATAATCCTAACCCGTACGCTAACACTAACCCGCACCCTCACACGCACGCTCCCCCTAAAGCGTTGTCGGACCCTCAGCTGGATCCTAAACCGTCCCCGTCCCCTAACCCTAACCATAGCCCGAACCCTAACCCTAACCCTTCCCCGTAGCCTAACCCTCACCCGTCCCCTATTCCTAACCCGTAGGCTCACACTAACCCGCGCCCTTACACACACGCTCCCCCTAAAGCGTTGTAGGACCCTAACCAGGACCCTAAACCGTCCCCGTCCCCTAACCCTAACCCTAGCCCGAACCCTAATCATAACACTTCCGCGAAGCCTGACCCTCACCCGTCCCCTAATCCTAACCCGTACGCTAACACTAACCCGCGCCCTCACACGCACGCTCCCCCAAAAGCGTTGTCGGACCCTCAATTGGACCCTAAGCCGTCCCCGTCCCCTAACCCTAACCCTAGCCCGAACCCTAACCCTAACCCTTCCCCGAAGCCTGACCCTCACCCGTCCCCTAATCCTAACCCGCACGCTAACACTAACCTGGGCCCTCACAAGCATGCTCCCCCTAAAGCGTTGTCAGACCCTCACCTGGACCCTAAACCGTCCCCGTCCCCTAACCCTAACCCTAGCCCGAACCCTAACCCTAACTCTTCCCCGAAGCCTGACCCTCACCCGTCCCCTAATCCTAACCCGTAGGCTCACACTAACCCGCGTCCTCACACGCACGCTCCCCCTAAAGCGTCGGACCCTCACCTGGACCCTAAACCGTCCCCGTCCCCTAACCCTAACCCTAGCCCGAACCCTAACCCTAACCCTTCAACGAAGCCTGACCCTCACCCGTCCCCTAATCCTAACCCGTAGGCTCACACTAACCCGCGCCCTCACACGCACGCTCCCCCTAAAGCGTTGTCGGACCCTCACCTGGACCCTAAACCGTCCCCGTCCCCTAACCCTAACCCTAGCCCGAACCCTAACCCTAACCCTTTCCCGAAGCCTGACCCTCACCCGTCCCCTTATCCTAACCCGTAGGCTCACACTAACCCGCGCCCTCACACGCACGCTCTCCCTAAAGCGTTGTCGGACCCTCACCTGGACCCTAAACCGTCCCCGTCCCCTAACCCTAACCCTAGCCCGAACCCTAACCCTAAACCTTTCCCGAAGCCTGACCCTCACTCGTCCCCTAATCCTAACCCGTACGCTAACACTAACCCACGCCCTCACAAGCACGCTCCCCCTAAAGCGTTGTCGGACCCTCACCTGGACCCTAAACCGTCCCCGTCCCCTAACCCTAACCCTAGCCCGAACCCTAACCCTAACCCTTCCCCGAAGCCTGACGCTCACCCGTCCCCTAATCCTAACCCGTACGGTAACACTAACCCGTGCCCTCACACGCACGCTCCCCCTAAAGCGTTGTCGGACCCTCACCTGGACCCTAAACCGTCCCCGTCCCCTAACCCTAACCCTAGCCCGAACCCTAACCCTAACCCTTCCCCGAAGCCTGACCCTCACCCGTCACATAATCCTAACCCGTAGGCTCACAATAACCCGCGCCCTCACACGCACTATCCCCCTAAAGCGTTGTAGGACCCTCACCTGGACCCTAAACCGTCCCCGTCCCCTAACCCTAACCCTAGCCCGAACCCTAACCCTAAAACTTCCCCGAAGCCTGACCCTCACCCGTCCCTAATCCTAACCCGTAGGCTCACACTAACCCACGCCCTCACACGCACGCTCCCCCTAAAGCGTGGTCGGACCCTCACCTGGACCCTAAACCGTCCCCGTCCCCTAACCCTAACCCTAGCCCAAACCCTAACCCTAACCCTTCCCCGAAGCCTGACCCTCACCCGTCCCCTAATCCTAACACGTAGGCTCACACTAACCCGCGCCCTCACACGCACGCTCCCCCTAAAGCATTGTCGGAACCTCACCTGGACCCTAAACCGTCCCCGTACCCTAAACCTAACCGTAGCCCGAACCCTAACCCTAACCCTTCCCCGAAGCCTGACCCTCACCCGTCCCCTAATCCTAACCCGTACGCTAACACTAACCCACGCCCTCACACGCGCGCTCCCCCTAAAGCGTTGTCGGACCCTCGATTGAACCCTAAGCCGTCCCCGTCCCCTAACCCTAACCCTAGCCCGAACCCTAACCCTAACCCTTCCCCGAAGCCTGACCCTCACCCGTCCCCTAATCCTAACCCGCACGCTAACACTAACCCGGGCCCTCACACGCATGCTCCCCCTAAAGCGTTGTCGGACCCTCACCTGGACCCTAAACCGTCCCCGTCCGCTAACCCTAACCCTAGCCCGAACCTTAACCCTAACCCTTCCCCGAAGCCAGACACTCACCCGTCCCCTAATCCTAACCTGTACGCTCACACTAACCCGCGCCCTCACACGCACGCTCCCCCTAAAGCGTTGTCGGACCCTCACCTGGACCCTAAACCGTCCCCGTCCCCTAACCCTAACCCGAACCCGAACCCTAACCCTAAACCTGCCCCGAAGCCTGACCCTCACCCGTCCCATTATCCTAACACGTAGGCTCACACTAACACGCGCCCTCACACGCACGCTCCCCCTAAAGCGTTGTCGGACCCTCACCTGGACCCTAAACCGTCCCCGTCCCCTAACGCTAACCCTAGCCCGAACCTTAACCCTAACCCTTCCCAGAAGCCTGACCCTCACCCGTCCCCTAATCCTAACCTGTACGCTAACACTAACACGCGCCCTCACACGCACGCTCCCCCTAAAGCGTTGTCGGACCCTCACCTGGACCCTAAACCGTCCCCGTCCCCTAACCCTAACCCTAACCCGAACCTTAACCCTAACCCTGCCCCGAAGCCTGACCGTCACACGTCCCCTAATCCTAACCCGTATGCTAACACTAACCCGCGCCCTCACACGCACGCTCCCCCTAAAGCGTTATCGGACCCTCACCTGGACCCTAAACCATCCCCGTCCCCTAAACCTAACCCTAGCCCGAACACTAACCCTAACCCTTCTCCGAAGCCTGACCCTCACCCATCCCCTAATCCTAACCCGTAGGCTCACACTAACCCATGCCCTCACACGCACGCTCCCCCTAAAGCGTTCTCGGACCCTCACCTGGACCCTAAACCGTCCCCGTCCCCGTCCCCTAACCCTAACCCTAGCCCGAACACTAACCCTAACCCTTCTCCGAAGCCTGACCCTCACCCATCCCCTAATCCTAACCCGTAGGCTCACACTAACCCGCGCCCTCACACGCACGCTCCCCCTAAAGCGTTGTCGGACCCTCACCTGGACCCTAAACCGTCCCCGTCCCCTAACCCTAACCCTAGCCAGAACCCTAACCCTAACACTTCCCTGAAGCCTGACCCTCACCCGTCCCCTTATCCTAACACGTAGGCTCACACTAACACGCGCCCTCACACGCACGCTCCCCCTAAAGCGTTGTCGGACCCTCACCTGGACCCTAAACCGTCCCCGTCCCCTAACGCTAACCCTAGCCTGAACCTTAACCCTAACCCTTCCCAGAAGCCTGACCCTCACCCGTCCCCTAATCCTAACCCTTACGCTAACACTAACCCGCGCCCTCACACGCAGGCTCCCCCTAAAGCGTTGTCGGACCCTCACCTGGACCCTAAACCTTCCCCGTTCCCTAACCCTAACCCTAGCCCGAACCCTAACCCTAACCCTTCCCAGAAGCCTGACCCTCACCCTTCCCCTAATCCTAACCCGTAGGCTAACACTAACATGCGCCCTCACACGCACGCTCCCCCTAAAGCATTGTCGGACCCTCACCTGGACCCTAAACCGTCCCCGTCCCCTAACCCTAACCCTAGCCCGAACCCTAACCCTAACCCTTCCCCGAAGCCTGACCCTCACCCGTCCCCTAATCCTAACCCGTAGGCTAACACTAATCCGCGCCCTCACACGCATGCTCCCCCTAAAGCGTTGTCGGACCCTCACCTGGACCCTAAACCGTCCCCGTCCCCTAACCCTAACCCTAGCCCGAACCCTAACCCTAAACCTTCCCCGAAGCCTGACACTCACCCGTCCCCTAATCCTAACCCGTACGCTCACACTAACCCGCGCCCTCACACGCACGCTCCCCCTAAAGCGTTGTCGGACCCTCAAGTGGACCCTAAACCGTCCCCGTCCCCTAACCCTAACCCTAGCCCGAACCCTAACCCTAACCCTTCCCCGAAGCCTGACCCTCACCCGTCCCCTATCCTAACCCTTAAGCTAACACTAACCCGTGCCCTAACACGCACGCTCCCCCTAAATCGTTGTCGGAACCTCACCTGGACCATAAACCGTCCCCGTCCCCTAACCCTAACCCTAGCCCGAACCCTAACCCTAACCCTTCCCCGAAGCCTGACCCTCACCCATCCCCTAATCCTAACCCGTACGCTAACACTAACCCGCGCCCTCACACGCACCCTCCCCCTAAAGCGTTGTCGGACCCTCACCTGGACCCTAAACCGTCCCCGTCCCCTAACCCTAACCCTAGCCCGAACCCTAACCCTAACCCTTCCCCGAAGCCTGACCCTCACCCGTCACATAATCCTAACCCGTAGGCTCACACTAACTCGCGCCCTCACACGCACGATCCCCCTAAAGCGTTGTCGGACCCTCACTTGGACCCTAAACCGTCCCCGTCCCCTAACCCTAACCCTAGCCCGAACCCTAACCCTAACCCTTCCCCGAAGCCTGACCCTCACCCGTCCCCTAATCCTAACCCGTAGGCTCACACTAACCCGCGCCCTCACACGTACGCTCCCCCTAAAGCGTTGTCGGAACCTCACCTGGACCCTAAACCGTCCCCGTCCCCTAACCCTAACCCTAGCCCGAACCCTAACCCTAACTCTTCCCCGAAGCCTGACCCTCACCCGTCCCCTAATCCTAACCCGTACGCTAACACTAACCCGCGCCCTCACACGCACGCTCCCCCTAAAGCGTTTTCGGACCCTCACCTGGACCCTAAACCGTCCCCGTCCCCTAACCCTAACCCTAGCCCGAACCCTAACCCTAACACTTCCCCGAAGCCTGACGCTCACCCGTCCCCTAATCCTAAGCCGTACGATAACACTTACCCACGCCCTCACACGCACGCTCCCCCTAAAGCGTTGTCGGACCCTCACCTGGACCCTAAACCATCCCCGTCCCCTAACCCTAACCCTAGCCCGAACCCTAACCCTAACCCTTCCCCGAAGCATGACCCTCACCCGTCCCCTAATCCTAAGCCGTACGCTAACACTAACCCGCACCCTCACACGCACGCTCCCCCTAAAGCGTTGTCGGACCCTCACCTGGACCCTAAACCGTCCCCGTCCCCTAACCCTAACCCTAGCCCGAACCCTAACCCTAACACTTCCCCGAAACCTGACCCTCACCCGTCCCCTAATCCTAACCCGTACGCTAACACTAACCCGCGCCCTCACATGCACGCTCCCCCTAAAGCGTTGTCGGACCCTCAGCTGGATCCTAAACCGTCCCCGTCCCCTAACCCTAACCATAGCCCGAACCCTAACCCTAACCCTTCCCCGAAGCCTAACACTCACCCGTCCCCTATTCCTAACCCGTAGGCTCACACTAACCCGCGCCCTTACACACACGCTCCCCCTAAAGCGTTGTAGGACCCTAACCAGGACCCTAAACCGTCCCCGTCCCCTAACCCTAACCCTAGCCCGAACCCTAATCATAACACTTCCGCGAAGCCTGACCCTCACCCGTCCCCTAATCCTAACCCGTACGCTAACACTAACCCGCGCCCTCACACGCACGCTCCCCCAAAAGCGTTGTCGGACCCTCAATTGGACCCTAAGCCGTCCCCGTCCCCTAACCCTAACCCTAGCCCGAACCCTAACCCTAACCCTTCCCCGAAGCCTGACCCTCACCCGTCCCCTAATCCTAACCCGCACGCTAACACTAACCTGGGCCCTCACAAGCATGCTCCCCCTAAAGCGTTGTCAGACCCTCACCTGGACCCTAAACCGTCCCCGTCCCCTAACCCTAACCCTAGCCCGAACCCTAACCCTAACTCTTCCCCGAAGCCTGACCCTCACCCGTCCCCTAATCCTAACCCTTAGGCTCACACTAACCCGCGTCCTCACACGCACGCTCCCCCTAAAGTGTTGTCGGACCCTCACCTGGACCCTAAACCGTCCCCGTCCCCTAACCCTAACCCTAGCCCGAACCCTAACCCTAACCCTTCAACGAAGCCTGACCCTCACCCGTCCCCTAATCCTAACCCGTAGGCTCACACTAACCCGCGCCCTCACACGCACGCTCCCCCTAAAGCGTTGTCGGACCCTCACCTGGACCCTAAACCGTCCCCGTCCCCTAACCCTAACCCTAGCCCGAACCCTAACCCTAACCCTTTCCCGAAGCCTGACCCTCACCCGTCCCCTTATCCTAACCCGTAGGCTCACACTAACCCGCGCCCTCACACGCACGCTCTCCCTAAAGCGTTGTCGGACCCTCACCTGGACCCTAAACCGTCCCCGTCCCCTAACCCTAACCCTAGCCCGAACCCTAACCCTAAACCTTTCCCGAAGCCTGACCCTCACTCGTCCCCTAATCCTAACCCGTACGCTAACACTAACCCACGCCCTCACAAGCACGCTCCCCCTAAAGCGTTGTCGGACCCTCACCTGGACCCTAAACCGTCCCCGTCCCCTAACCCTAACCCTAGCCCGAACCCTAACCCTAACCCTTCCCCGAAGCCTGACGCTCACCCGTCCCCTAATCCTAACCCGTACGGTAACACTAACCCGTGCCCTCACACGCACGCTCCCCCTAAAGCGTTGTCGGACCCTCACCTGGACCCTAAACCGTCCCCGTCCCCTAACCCTAACCCTAGCCCGAACCCTAACCCTAACCCTTCCCCGAAGCCTGACCCTCACCCGTCACATAATCCTAACCCGTAGGCTCACACTAACCCGCGCCCTCACACGCACTATCCCCCTAAAGCGTTGTCGGACCCTCACCTGGACCCTAAACCGTCCCCGTCCCCTAACCCTAACCCTAGCCCGAACCCTAACCCTAACACTTCCCCGAAGCCTGACCCTCACCCGTCCCTAATCCTAACCCGTAGGCTCACACTAACCCACGCCCTCACACGCACGCTCCCCCTAAAGCGTGGTCGGACCCTCACCTGGACCCTAAACCGTCCCCGTCCCCTAACCCTAACCCTAGCCCAAACCCTAACCCTAACCCTTCCCCGAAGCCTGACCCTCACCCGTCCCCTAATCCTAACACGTAGGCTCACACTAACCCGCGCCCTCACACGCACGCTCCCCCTAAAGCATTGTCGGAACCTCACCTGGACCCTAAACCGTCCCCGTACCCTAAACCTAACCGTAGCCCGAACCCTAACCCTAACCCTTCCCCGAAGCCTGACCCTCACCCGTCCCCTAATCCTAACCCGTACGCTAACACTAACCCACGCCCTCACACGCGCGCTCCCCCTAAAGCGTTGTCGGACCCTCAATTGGACCCTAAGCCGTCCCCGTCCCCTAACCCTAACCCTAGCCCGAACCCTAACCCTAACCCTTCCCCGAAGCCTGACCCTCACCCGTCCCCTAATCCTAACCCGCACGCTAACACTAACCCGGGCCCTCACACGCATGCTCCCCCTAAAGCGTTGTCGGACCCTCACCTGGACCCTAAACCGTCCCCGTCCGCTAACCCTAACCCTAGCCCGAACCTTAACCCTAACCCTTCCCCGAAGCCAGACACTCACCCGTCCCCTAATCCTAACCTGTACGCTCACACTAACCCGCGCCCTCACACGCACGCTCCCCCTAAAGCGTTGTCGGACCCTCACCTGGACCCTAAACCGTCCCCGTCCCCTAACCCTAACCCGAACCCGAACCCTAACCCTAAACCTGCCCCGAAGCCTGACCCTCACCCGTCCCATTATCCTAACACGTAGGCTCACACTAACACGCGCCCTCACACGCACGCTCCCCCTAAAGCGTTGTCGGACCCTCACCTGGACCCTAAACCGTCCCCGTCCCCTAACGCTAACCCTAGCCCGAACCTTAACCCTAACCCTTCCCAGAAGCCTGACCCTCACCCGTCCCCTAATCCTAACCTGTACGCTAACACTAACACGCGCCCTCACACGCACGCTCCCCCTAAAGCGTTGTCGGACCCTCACCTGGACCCTAAACCGTCCCCGTCCCCTAACCCTAACCCTAACCCGAACCCTAACCCTAACCCTGCCCCGAAGCCTGACCGTCACACGTCCCCTAATCCTAACCCGTATGCTAACACTAACCCGCGCCCTCACACGCACGCTCCCCCTAAAGCGTTATCGGACCCTCACCTGGACCCTAAACCGTCCCCGTCCCCTAACCCGAACCCTAGCCCGAACACTAACCCTAACCCTTCTCCGAAGCCTGACCCTCACCCATCCCCTAATCCTAACCCGTAGGCTCACACTAACCCATGCCCTCACACGCACGCTCCCCCTAAAGCGTTCTCGGACCCTCACCTGGACCCTAAACCGTCCCCGTCCCCTAACCCTAACCCTAGCCCGAACACTAACCCTAACCCTTCTCCGAAGCCTGACCCTCACCCATCCCATAATCCTAACCCGTAGGCTCACACTAACCCGCGCCCTCACACGCACGCTCCCCCTAAAGCGTTGTCGGACCCTCACCTGGACCCTAAACCGTCCCCGTCCCCTAACCCTAACCCTAGCCAGAACCCTAACCCTAACACTTCCCTGAAGCCTGACCCTCACCCGTCCCCTTATCCTAACACGTAGGCTCACACTAACACGCGCCCTCACACGCACGCTCCCCCTAAAGCGTTGTCGGACCCTCACCTGGACCCTAAACCGTCCCCGTCCCCTAACGCTAACCCTAGCCTGAACCTTAACCCTAACCCTTCCCAGAAGCCTGACCCTCACCCGTCCCCTAATCCTAACCCTTACGCTAACACTAACCCGCGCCCTCACACGCAGGCTCCCCCTAAAGCGTTGTCGGACCCTCACCTGGACCCTAAACCTTCCCCGTCCCCTAACCCTAACCCTAGCCCGAACCCTAACCCTAACCCTTCCCAGAAGCCTGACCCTCACCCTTCCCCTAATCCTAACCCGTAGGCTAACACTAACATGCACCCTCACACGCACGCTCCCCCTAAAGCATTGTCGGACCCTCACCTGGACCCTAAACCGTCCCCGTCCCCTAACCCTAACCCTAGCCCGAACCCTAACCCTAACCCTTCCCCGAAGCCTGACACTCACCCGTCCCCTAATCCTAACCCGTAGGCTAACACTAACCCGCGCCCTCACACGCATGCTCCCCCTAAAGCGTTGTCGGACCCTCACCTGGACCCTAAACCGTCCCCGTCCCCTAACCCTAACCCTAGCCCGAACCCTAACCCTAAACCTTCCCCGAAGCCTGACACTCACCCGTCCCCTAATCCTAACCCGTACGCTCACACTAACCCGCGCCCTCACACACACGCTCCCCCTAAAGCGTTGTCGGACCCTCACCTGGACCCTAAACCGTCCCCGTCCCCTAACCCTAACCCTAGCCCGAACCCTAACCCTAACCCTTCCCCGAAGCCTGACCCTCACCCGTCTCCTAATCCTAACCCGTTCGCTAACACTAACCCGCGCCCTCACACGCACGCTCCCCCTAAAGCGTTGTCGGACCCTCAAGTGGACCCTAAACCGTCCCCGTCCCCTAACCCTAACCCTAGCCCGAACCCTAACCCTAACCCTTCCCCGAAGCCTGACCCTCACCCGTCCCCTATCCTAACCCTTAAGCTAACACTAACCCGTGCCCTAACACGCACGCTCCCCCTAAAGCGTTGTCGGACCCTCACCTGGACCATAAACCGTCCCCGTCCCCTAACCCTAACCCTAGCCCGAACCCTAACCCTAACCCTTCCCCGAAGCCTGACCCTCACCCATCCCATAATCCTAACCCATACGCTAACACTAACCCACGCCCTCACACGCACGCTCCCCCTAAAGCGTTGTCGGACCCTCACCTGGACCCTAAACCGTCCCCGTCGCCTAACCCTAACCCTAGCCCGAACCCTAACCCTAACCCTTCCCCGAAGCCTGACCCTCACCCGTCCCCTAATCCTAACCCGTTCGCTAACACTAACCCGCGCCCTCACACGCACGCTCCCCCTAAAGCGTTGTCGGACCCTCACCTGGACCCTAAACCGTCCCCGTCCCCTAACCCTAACCCTAGCCCGAACCCTAACCCTAACCCTTCCCCGAAGCCTGACCCTCACCCGTCCCCTAATCCTAACCTGTACGCTCACACTAACCCACGCCCTCACACGCACGCTCCCCCTAAAGCGTTGTCGGACCCTCACCTGGACCCTAAACCTTCCCCGTCCCCTAACCCTAACCCTAGCCCGAACCCTAACCCTAACCCTTCCCAGAAGCCTGACCCTCACCCGTCCCCTAATCCTAACCCGTAGGCTAACACTAACCCGCGCCCTCACACGCACGCTCCCCCTAAAGCATTGTCGGACCCTCACCTGGACCCTAAACCGTCCCCGTCCCCTAACCCAAACCCTAGCCCGAACCCTAACCCTAACCCTTCCCCGAAGCCTGACCCTCACCCGTCCCATAATCCTAACCCGTAGGCTCACACTATCCCGCGCCCTCACACGCACGCTCCCCCTAAAGCATTGTCGGACCCTCACCTGGACTCTAAACCGTCCCCGTCCCCTAACCCTAACCCTAGACCGAACCCTAACCCTAACCCTTCCCTGAAGCCTGACCCTCACCCGTCCCCTAATCCTAATCCGTAGGCTAACACTAACCCGCGCCCTCACACGCACGCTCCCCCTAAAGCGTTGTTGGACCCTCACCTGGACCCTAAACCGTCCCCGTCCCCTAACCCTAACCCTAGCCCGAACCCTAACCCTAACCCTTCCCCGAAGCCTGACCCTCACCCGTCCCCTAATCCTAACCCGTACGCTAACACTAACCCGCGCCCTCACACGCACGCTCCCCCTAAAGCGTTGTCAGACCCTCACCTGGACCCTAAACCGTCCCCGTCCCCTAACCCTAACCCTAGCCCGAACCCTAACCCTAACCCTTCCCCGAAGCCTGACCCTCACCCGTCCCCTAATCCTAAAACGCGCCCTCACACGCACGCTCCCCCTAAAGCGTTGTCGGACCCTCACCTGGACCCTAAACCGTCCCCGTCCCCTAACCCTAACCCTAGCCCGAACCCTAACCCTAACCCTTCCCTGAAGCCTGACACTCACCCGTCCCCTAATCCTAACCCTTACTCTAACACTAACCCGTGCCCTCACACGCACGCTCCCCCTAAAGCGTTGTCGGACCCTCACCTGGACCCTAAACCGTCCCCGTCCCCTAACCCTAACCCTAGCCCGAACCCTAACCCTAACCCTTCCCCGAAGCCTGACCCTCACCCGTCCCCTAATCCTAACCCGTACGCTAACACTAACCCACGCCCTCACACGCACGCTCCCCCTAAAGCGTTGTCGGACCCTCACCTGGAACCTAAACCGTCCCCGTCCCCTAACCCTAACCCTATCCCGAACCCTAACCCTAACACTTCCCCGAAGCCTGACCCTCACCCGTCCCCTAATCCTAAAACGTACGCTAACACTAACCCGCGCCCTCACACGCACGCTCCCCCTAAATGGTTGTCGGACCCTCACCTGGACCCTAAACCGTCCCCGTCCCCTAACCCTAACCCTAGCCCGAACCCTAACCCTAACCCTTCCCCGAAGCCTGACACTCACCCGTCCCCTAATCCTAACACGTAGGCTCACACTAACCCGCGCCCTCACATGCCCGCTCCCCCTAAAGCATTGTCGGACCCTCACCTGGACCCTAAACCGTCCCCGTCCCCTAACCCTAACCCTAGCCCGAACCCTAACCCTAACCCTTCCCCGAAGCCTGACACTCACCCGTCCCCTAATTCTAACCCGTAGGCTAACACTAAACCGCGCCCTCACACGCACGCTCCCCCTAAAGCGTTGTCGGACCCTCACCTGGACGCTAAACCGTCCCCGTCCCCTAACCCTAACCCTAGCTCGAACCCTAACCCTAAATCTTCCCCGAAGCCTGAACCTCACCCGTCCCCTAATCCTAACCTGTACGCTCACACTAACCCGCGCCCTCACACGCACGCTCCCCCTAAAGCGTTGTCGGACCCTCACCTGGACCCTAAACCGTCCCCGTCCCCTAACCCTTACCCTAGCCCGAACCCTAACCCTAACCCTTCCCCGAAGCCTGACTCTCACCCGTCCCCTAATCCTAACCCGTTCGCTAACACTAATCCGCGCCCTCACACGCACGCTCCCCCTAAAGCGTTGTCGGACACTCACCTGGACCCTAAACCGTCCCCGTCCCCTAACCCTAACCCTAGCCCGAACCCGAACCCTAACCCTTCCCCGAAGCCTGACCCTCACTCGTCCCCTAATCCTAACCCGTAGGCTCACACTAACCCACGCCCTCACACGCACGCTCCCCCTAAAGCGTTGTCGGACCCTCACCTGGACCCTAAACCGTCCCGGTCCCCTAACCCTAACCCTAGCCCGAACCCTAACCCTAACCCTTCCCCGAAGCATGACCCTCACCTGTCCCCTAATCCTAACCCGTACGCTAACACTAACCCGCGCCCTCACACGCACGCTCCCCCTAAAGCGTTGTCGGACCCTCACCTGTACCCTAAACCTTCCCCGTCCCCTAACCCTATCCCTAGCCCGAACCCTAACCCTAACACTTCCCCGAAGCCTCACCCTCACCCGTCCCCTAATCCTAACCCGAAGTCTCACACTAACACGCGCTCTCACACGCACGCTCGTCCCTAAAGAGTTGTCGGACCCTCACCTGGACCCTAAACCGTCCCCATCCCCTAACCCTAACCCTAGCCCGAACCTTAACCCTAACCCTTCCCCGAAGCCAGGACTCACCCGTCCCCTAATCCTAACCTGTACGCTCACACTAACCCGCGCCCTCACACGCACGCTCCCCCTAAAGCGTTGTCGGACCCTCACCTGGACCCTAAACCGTCCCCGTCCCCTAACCCTAACCCTAGCCCGAACCCTAACCCTAACACTTCCCCGAAGCCTGACCTCACCCGTCCCCTAATCCTAACCCTTACGCTAACACTAACCCGCGCCCTCACACGCACGCTCGCCCTAAAGCATTGTCGGACCCTCACCTGGACCCTAAACCGTCCCCGTCCCCGTCCCCTAACCCTAGCCCGAACCCTAAACCTAACCCTTCCCCGAAGCCTGACCCTCACCCGTCCCCTATTCCTAACCCGTACGGTAACACTAACCCACGCCCTCACACGCACGCTCCCCCTAAAGCGTTGTCGGACCCTCACCTGGACCCTAAACCGTCCCCGTCCCCTAACCCTAACCCTAGCCCGAACCCTAACCCTAACCCTTCCCCGAAGCCTGACACTCACCCGTCCCCTAATCCTAACCCGTAGGCTAACACTAACCCGCGCCCTCACACGCACGCTCCCCCTAAAGCGTTGTCGGACCCTCACCTGGACCCTAAACCGTCCCCGTCCCCTAACCCTAACCCTAGCCCGAACCCTAACCCTAACACTTCCCCGAAGCCTGACCCTCACCCGTCCCCTAATCCTAACCCGTAGGCTCACACTAACACGCACACTCACACGCACGCTCCCCCCTAAAGAGTTGTCGGACCCTCACCTGGACCCTAAACCGTCCCCGTCCCCTAACCCTAACCCTAGCCCGAACCTTAACCCTAACCCTTCCCCGAAGCCAGACACTCACCCGTCCCCTAATCCTAACCTGTACGCTCACACTAACCCGCGCCCTCACACGCACGCTCCCCCTAAAGCGTTGTCGGACCATCACCTGGACCCTAAACCGTCCCCGTCCCCTAACCCTAACCTGAACCCGAACCCTAACCCTAAACCTGCCCCGAAGCCTGACCCTCACCCGTCCCATTATCCTAACACGTAGTCTCACACTAACACGCGCCCTCACACGCACGCTCCCCCTAAAGCGTTGTCGGACCCTCACCTGGACCCTAAACCGTCCCCGTCCCCTAACGCTAACCCTAGCCCGAACCTTAACCCTAACCCTTCCCAGAAGCCTGACCCTCACCCGTCCCCTAATCCTAACCTGTACGCTAACACTAACACGCGCCCTCACACGCACGCTCCCCCTAAAGCGTTGTCGGACCCTCACCTGGACCCTAAACCGTCCCCGTCCCCTAACCCTAACCCTAACCCGAACCCTAACCCTAACCCTGCCCCGAAGCCTGACCGTCACACGTCCCCTAATCCTAACCCGTATGCTAAGACTAACCCGCGCCCTCACACGCACGCTCCCCCTAAAGCGTTATCGGACCGTCACCTGGACCCTAAACCGTCCCCGTCCCCTAACCCTAACCCTAGCCCGAACACTAACCCTAACCCTTCTCCGAAGCCTGACCCTCACCCATCCCCTAATCCTAACCCGTAGGCTCACACTAACCCATGCCCTCACACGCACGCTCCCCCTAAAGCCTTCTCGGACCCTCACCTGGACCCTAAACCGTCCCCGTCCCCTAACCCTAACCCTAACCCTAGCCCGAACACTAACCCTAACCCTTCTCCGAAGCCTGACCCTCACCCATCCCCTAATCCTAACCCGTAGGCTCACACTAACCCGCGCCCTCACACGCACGCTCCCCCTAAAGCGTTGTCGGACCCTCACCTGGACCCTAAACCGTCCCTGTCCCCTAACCCTAACCCTAGCCAGAACCCTAACCCTAACAGTTCCCTGAAGCCTGACCCTCACCCGTCCCCTTATCCTAACACGTAGGCTCACACTAACACGCGCCCTCACACGAACGCTCCCCCTAAAGCGTTGTCGGACCCTCACCTGGACCCTAAACCGTCCCTGTCCCCTAACGCTAACCCTAGCCTGAACCTTAACCCTAACCCTTCCCAGAAGCCTGACCCTCACCCGTCCCCTAATCCTAACCCTTACGCTAACACTAACCCGCGCCCTCACACGCTGGCTCCCCCTAAAGCGTTGTCGGACCCTCACCTGGACCCTAAACCTTCCCCGTCCCCTAACCCTAACCCTAGCCCGAACCCTAACCCTAACCCTTCCCAGAAGCCTGACCCTCACCCTTCCCCTAATCCTAACCCGTAGGCTAACACTAACACGCGCCCTCACACGCACGCTCCCCCTAAAGCATTGTCGGACCCTCACCTGGACCCTAAACCGTCCCCGTCCCCTAACCCGAACCCTAGCCCGAACCCTAACCCTAACCCTTCCCCGAAGCCTGACCCTCACCAGTCCCATAATCCTAACCCGTAGGCTCACAGTAACCCCCGCCCTCACACGCACGCTCCCCCTAAAGCATTGTCGGACCCTCACCTGGACCCTAAACTGTCCCCGTCCCCTAACCCTAACCCTAGCCCGAACCCTAACCCTAACCCTTCCCCGAAGCTTGACCCTCACCCGTCCCCTAATCCTAACACATAGTCTAACACTAACCCGCGCCCTCACACGCATGCTCCCCCAAAGCGTTGTTGGACCCTCACCTGGACGCTAAACCGTCCCCGTCCCCTAACCCTAACCCTAGCCCGAACCCTAACCCTAACCCTTCCCCGAAGCCTGACACTCACCCATCCCCTAATCCTAACCCGTACGCTAACACTAACCCGCGCCCTCACACGCACGCTCCCCCTAAAGCGTTGTCGGACCCTCACCTGGACCCTAAACCGTCCCCGTCCCCTAACCCTAACCCTAGCCCGAACCCTAACCCTAACCCTTCTCCGAAGCCTGACCCTCACCCGTCCCCTAATCCTAACCCGTAGGCTAACACTAACCAGCGCCCTCACACGCACGCTCCCCCTAAAGCGTTGTCGGACCCTCACCTGGACCCTAAAACGTCCCCGTCCCCTAACCCTAACCCTAGACCGAACCCTAACTCTAACCCTTCCCCGAAGCCTGACCCTCACCCGTCCCCTAATCCTAAACCGTACGCTAACACTAACCCACGCCCTCACACGCACGCTCCCCCTAAAGCGTTGTCGGACCCTCACCTGGACCCTAAACCGTCCCCGTCCCCTAACCCTAACCCTAACCCGAACCCTAACCCTAACCCTTCCCCGAAGCCTGACCCTCACCCGTCCCCTAAATCTAACCCGTACGCTAACACTAACCCGCGCCCTCACACGCACGCTCCCCCTAAAGCGTTATCGGACCCTCACCTGGAACCTAAACCGTCCCCGTCCCCTAACCCTAACCCTAGCCCGAACCCTAACCCTAACCCTTCCCCGAAGCCTGACCCTCACCCGTCCCCTAATCCTAACCCGTACGCTAAGACTAACCCGCGCCCTCACACGCACGCTCCCCCTAAAGCGTTGTCGGACCCTCACCTGGACCCTAAACAGTCCCCGTCCCCTAACCCTAACCCTAGCCCGAACCCTAACCCTAACACTTCCCCGAAGCCTGACCCTCACCCGTCCCCTAATCCTAACCCGTAGGCTCACACTAACACGCACCCTCACACGCAAGCTCCCCCCTAAAGAGTTGTCGGACCCTCACCTGGACCCTAAACCATCCCCGTCCCCTAACCCTAACCCTAGCCCGAACCTTAACCCTAACCCTTCACCGAAGCCAGACACTCACCCGTCCCCTAATCCTAAGCTGTACGCTCACACTAACCCGCGCCCTCACACGCACGCTCCCCCTAAAGCGTTGTCGGACCCTCACCTGGACCCTAAACCGTCCCCGTCCCCTAACCCTAACCCGAACCCGAACCCTAACACTAAACCTGCCCCGAAGCCTGACCCTCACCCGTCCCATTATCCTAACACGTAGGCTCACACTAACACGCGCCCTCACACGCACGCTCCCCCTAAAGCGTTGTCGGACCCTCACCTGGACCCTAAACCGTCCCCGTCCCCTAACGCTAACCCTAGCCCGAACCTTAACCCTAACCCTTCCCAGAAGCCTGACCCTCACCCGTCCCCTAATCCTAACCTGTACGCTAACACTAACACGCGCCCTCACACGCACGCTCCCCCTAAAGCGTTGTCGGACCCTCACCAGGACCCTAAACCGTCCCCGTCCCCTAAACCTAACCCTAACCCGAACCCTAAACCTAACCCTGCCCCGAAGCCTGACCGTCACACATCCCCTAATCCTAACCCGTACGCTAACACTAACCCACGCCCTCACACGCACGCTCCCCCTAAAGCGTTATCGGACCCTCACCTGGACCCTAAACCGTCCCCGTCCCCTAACCCTAACCCTAGCCCGAACACTAACCCTAACCCTTCCCAGAAGCCTGACCCTCACACTTCCCCTAATCCTAACCCATAGGCTCACAATAACACGCGCCCTCACACGCACGCTCCCCCTAAAGCATTGTCGGACCCTCACCTGGACCCTAAACCGTCCACGTCCCTTAACCCTAACCCTAGCCCGAACCCTAACCCTAACCCTTCCCTGAAGCCTGACCCTCACCCGTCCCCTAATCCTAACCCGTAGGCTCACACTAACCCACGCCCTCACACGCACGCTCCCCCTAAAGCATTGTCGGACCCTCACCTGGACCCTAAACCGTCCCCGTCCCCTAACCCTAACCCTAGCCCGAACCCTAACCCTAACCCTTCCCCGAAGCCTGACCCTCACCCGTCCCCTAATCCTAACCCGTAGGCTAACACTAACCCGCGCCCTCACACGCACGCTCCCCCTAAAGCGTTGTCGGACCCTCACCTGGACCCTAAACCGTCCCCGTCCCATAACCCTAACCCTAGCCCGAACCCTAACCCTAAACCTTCCCCGAAGCCTGACCCTCACCCGTCCCCTAATCCTAACCCGATCGCTCACACTAACCCGCGCCCTCACATGCACGCTCCCCCTAAAGTGTTGCCGGACCCTCACCTGGACTCTAAACCGTCCCCGTCCCCTAACCCTAACCCTAGCCCGAACCCTAACCCTAACCCTTCCCCGAAGCCTGACCCTCACCCGTCCCCTAAT